>NC_137083.1:53504603-53817103 GCF_951640355.1 Cnephaeus nilssonii | reverse complement strand
ATTCCTGGGACGTGGGGCTGGCCGTGGCCATTGGTGGTGAGTGGGTGGCCTGGAATTGAACCCTTTTTCTTCTCCTCAGACACCACCACCCGTCTCCTGCTCGGGGCCATTGCTGTCCTCCTGTTCGCCATCCTGGTGGTGATGAGCATCTTGGGTGAGTATGGATGTCGGGGCATTGATGCGGTTCAGGGTGCCACCTCCTCAGAAGTAGGTCAAGAAAAGCTCCCGGCGTACCATGAATTCCATGGGGGACAAAGTAAATAGCAAACCGAGTGTTTGTTCTAGAGGTGATTTTAGCTTAAAATACTCTTTTCACACATCGACTCTACAAGTCCCCTTCCCTAAGCGATGCGATGCGGGGAAAGCGGATGCCGTGAGAACTCAGAGCAAACAAACTCCAGGGGGTTAGGCGGGCAGTGCTTCTTGGAGGAGATGAGTTTGGGACAAGGGCCTTTAAAGATCACATTCATTCATTCATTCATTCATTCATTCATTCATTCATTCATTCGACATTTATAGAGCCTGCTGTGTGATAGGCCCTGGGCGAAGTACTAGTGATAAAAAACAAGATGTTGGTTATCTCCCTTGTGCAAACATAGAGGTGCTCCTGCCCTGGGGGGCGGGGCCTCCCCAGAGGGGGAAACACGGGTGCCAGATCCTGATGAATGAATGGGGGCCGCCCTCCTGGGGGCAGAGGGAACAGAACAGCCCCAGGGGTGGGGCCTGAGCCTCAGGAGGGCTGCGAGGGACCGAAAGGGGAGGGATGAAGACACAGGCACTGTCACCGTGGACAGCCACCAGGGAACTTGGCTGCTTTCAATGGATTCAAGGCCACGTATGCCGTGGGACCTGAAGGGTTTGCAGAGTGGTTTGTCTTTAATCTTGGAGGTGCACCATCAAACCAGAGGTGGGCACCTCCAAATGGGAAAAAAAAAAAATCCACTGATGACACCAGCCCTGACCAAATCCTCGCCTACAGGGGTGCAGGATAAGCGGGGAGTTTGTGTTTAGGGAAGAACCTGGTGACGGCTGGCGGCCGCTTGGGTCCCCCTAGAATAGTGGCTGCAAGTTAAATCGGCGCCTCTGGTCTCTGGGAGGCCGGGCAATGTGTAAAGGTGGCACGTGGTGACTTCAGCGAGGTCTCCTCAGAGCTCCTGTGGAAAAGCAGCGGAAATGCAGCCACCCCAGGGTCAGTAGTCCCGAGGGCCCTGAGGCCACGGAGCAGGTGTGCCGTGTGCTCTGGTTAACCGGAGTCCGCGTGGCTGGGGCGCCATCGGCCTCTCTCGGCTCTGTCTGGCCTACATTTAACCAATCACTGGTATGAAAACAAACAAAATGTGTGCTTATAGAATGCGTAGGTGATACAATCCAAAGAGGGATGTTTAACATGACAGGTGAGAAAAAATCAAGATTAACATGTGTCTTTAAAAACTCAGAGGAGCCCACACGAGCGAGATAAACGTGGGAGAAATACATATAAGACCCTTCATTTGGGTTTGAAATGGACTCATACATGTTCTGGCCACGGGGGAGGCCTGACTTGGAGAGAGAGCATGTGAACACCATCAGAGCATGGCTTAATTCCTGTTGGCAAGGAGGCCCTTGGAGAATCTGGTGGATGCTCTGGGCTTCCTTCCCAGAACAGCACGCGTGTGCACGCAGCCCCGACTCCTCTCTGATGCGGTCTGCAGGCCGGGAGCCACCGCAGCTGGAAGGCAGCGTGGTGACCGCTGTGGCTGGGGCGGGGCCCACCCGGGGCTCCTGTCTGATGGGTGGCAGCGATGTGATGGTGCGGGCACCCTGTGGTGAGCCAGGCCGGATGGAGAAGGGTCTGGGGGAGAGGCCGTGTCTGAGCCTCGAGAGGGAGGCTGCTGTCCTTCAAGTGGGTGCTAGACGGCGACCGGCTTTGCTCTGGGCCACCCCAGAGGCAGATCCCGGGCCAGCAGGTCTAGGTCACAGGAGGGCAGGCTGGAACTCCGAACCGGAGAGGAGCTTCCAGCAGTCAGTGGTACAAGGGCTGCCTTGTTAGCTAATGGGGCATGGCCAGGCCCCCTGAGCCTGCAGGTGGGTGCCACCCAGGCTGGAGAGAGGACGCGTCCCGTGGCCTCCAAGTCCCTTCTGAATCTGAGTTTCCGGGGTTCCATGCCTTGAAGAGAGAGGAGAGAGAGGAGGTCTTAACCCAGGAGCTAACCTGTCATGTCCCTCTCCCCCCGCCCCCATGTCCCTCAAACCTCCCACCTTCTCCCTGCCAGGCGCCGTGAGGTGTCAGTGAGGGGCTCCCAGGCGGGGCCGTGGAGGGAGCCCGGGGCAGCGTGGGGTCCTGCGGGCCGGGCGTGTGGTGGTGCTGACCCCCTCTTCCTGCAGCCTCCAAGGGCTGCATCAAGTGTGAGGCGCCCTGCCCCGAGGACTGGCTGCTCTACGGCCGGAAATGCTACTTCTTCTCTGAGGAGCCGAGGGACTGGAACACGGGCCGGCAGTACTGCCACACCCACGAGGCGGCGCTGGCGGTGATTCAGAGCCCCAAGGAGCTGGTGAGTGCTGGGAGGGGCCCTGGGAGACCCCGCCCCGGACTCGGTGTCCCCCAGCCGCCGCACAGCCAGCGTGTGCAGGGGGCCCCTCAGGGTCTGCAGGCCCAGGTGGCGTGTCCACTGCTCTGGTCAAGGCCAGCCGTGTCACCGCGCTCAGCTCGGTGTTGTAACGTGAGAATTACAAGTGACCAGTGCACCTGAGAAATCACATCCATCTCCTAGTCCAACTGGGACAGGAGCTCTTTTTTTAATATATTTTATTGATTTTTTACAGAGAGGAAGGGAGAGGGATAGAGAGTTAGAAACATCGATGAGGGAGAAACATCAATCAGCTGCCTCCTGCACACCCCCTACAGGGGACATGCCCGCAACCAAGGTCGATGCCCTTGACCAGAATCGAACCTGGGACCCTTCAGTCCGCAGGCCGACGCTCTATCCCCTGAGCCAAACCGGTTTCGGCAAGGGCCAGGAGCTCTTGTGTCACCTCCAAAAGCGGTTTTGTCTACAGACACGTGGCTGTGCGGGAGTTGGGTGCAGAGGTGTGGGGATGTGGGTGCAGCGGTGGCTGTGCGGGAGTTGGGTGCAGTGGTGTGGGGATGTGAAAGGCAGAGAACCTAACAATCCCTGGTGGTCTCTGATGCACAGGGTAAGAGCCCCTTCTTCAGAGAAAGGCCAGAGGATGGAGGTAGAGGGACAGTCGCCCTGAGCGCTGAGGGTTGTCCCAGGTGCCTACGAAGTGGGCAAGCCCAGGCTTCCTGTGCGTCGGGGAGCTGGCACCTGGGCTGCTGGGCCAGGGCACCTTGTGCCAGGGGGCAGGCCCCAGAGCAGGGTCCCCTAGGGGCCACTGCAGGCGGCTGCTGGGTGGTCAGTGTGAGTGCAGGCACCCTGGCCCTAGGCCTCACTTTTGGGGTTCAGCAGGCGCCCCTCGGTGTCTGTAGATCTGGGAGCCCTAAGCAGTCAGGAGACCACATCTGACCGAGCCTTCCTCTTTGCTTGGTGCAGGAATTTATGTTCAAGTTCACGCGGAGGGAGCCCTGGATCGGCCTTCGCAGAGTCGGGGACGAGTTCCACTGGGTCAACGGGGAACCCTTCGACCCCGACACGTGAGCTGAGGCTTCGTCTTCGTCCTCCGCCCCAGCTTAGCCCGGGCAGGGCCTCCCTACCCCGCACCTCCCAGGGACCCGCCTGGAGCTGTGCGGGCGAGAGCTCCCCCGAGGTTCAGCGGGTGTGAGGGGCCCCTTAACCACATCGCTTCACTTTGTTTCTCGCCCATGAGATTAGCCTGGGGCAGTGGTCAGCACACCGCGGCTCGCGAGCCACATGCGGCTCTTTGGCCCCTTGAGTGTGGCTCTTCCACAAAATACCACGTGTGGGCGCGCACGTACAGTGCGATTGAAACTTCGTGGCCCATGCGCAGAAGTCGGTTTTCGGCCTGGGCGAGTCTATTTTGAAGAAGTGGCGTTAGAACACTCAAGGGGCCAAAGAGCCGCATGTGGCTCACGAGCCGCGGTTTGCCGACCACGGGCCTGGGGTGCTGGCTCTGCTCCAGCGAGCCTCCTGTGCCGCCCTGTGACTCCTTGTCTGTCAGGCCCGTCTGCATGGCTGTGCGGTTCAGCCCAGGGGGAGGGGAGGGAGTCCGTGCCTGGACGGCCCTCTGTGTGGCCAGGGCACACCACACCTGGCCACAGGGAGGTGGAGAGCGGCCTCTGCTCGGGGCAGCCACATGCCACCAAACGCTGACACTCAGGAAAGGGGCGGAGCCGGGCACAGAGCGTTAGAGACCCCGCTGGGTGTGCGTGCTGTGTTATCTGTGAGACCCACGTGTGGGAGTGAGTGTGTGAAGAGCGAGGTGCCAGGCACTGGTTTGTGGGGTGATGTGGCAGTGGTCACGGGTGGTGGGGTGTACGATTGGGGCAGTGAGGGTGGTGACAGGTGTGGGGGGCAGGGAATAAGGGAATGAACCCTGGCTTTCGGTCCAGACCTTCTGGCTGGAGGAACAGGCCACGAGGAGGTGGGGGCCCTGCTGCTGCGGACCACGCCGGCCCCAGCCCCCAGCCCCCAGCCCCCCTTCCCACGGAGGCTCCCTCCGTCCCAGCAGCCTCCAGCGGCAAGCAGCCGGTTACCAGCTCCTTCCCGTCCCCTCTCATCACCTCTTCCCTTTCCCTCCTTCCTTTTCCCGCTCCCATCGCAGATCAGCTCTTAGCACGGCTGAGAAGTCTTACACGTTCTGCCCCCTTATCCCCTTCTGGAAGCTTCCTGCTCCCAGAGGCAGGGAGCGCCCTGGAGATGGGTCCCCACGTGCTGACCACCTGGCAGCCAGGGGCCGTGTTCCCGCCACTGAGGTGGTCCTGCCCCCACACTCCCTCTCGGGGTCATTCTGACGCCAACTCTTGCGGGACCCCAGCTCCAGGCTGGCAGGGGGCTCAGATCAGGGCGAAGAGGAGAAACCTTGGACTCTGGAGGACTGGTTTCAGGCGAGGAGAGCCCTCCCGCACAGGCCCATGAATGACAGCACAGGCCCATGAATGACGTCTGGTTTCCTGGGCAACAGCCCCAGGGTAGAACATTGGTGTGATTGGGGTCCACCCTAACCTGCGAGGCCCTTTAAGTCAGCTCCTCTCCCCCCAGCTCTTCTTCACAGGAGCCCGGTGCTGGGAGCAATGGGAAGCCCCTGAGGAAGGCCTTGGGGCTGGATGTCCTGGGAGGTGGTCGGAGGGCGGGGCGGACGCCACAGGCTGAGCGCTGGCCGTCTCTCTTGGCCACAGATTCGCCATCGCGGGCCTGGGGGAGTGCGTCTTCGTGGAGCCCACCAGGCTGGTGTCGACGGAGTGTCTGATGACCCGGCCCTGGGTGTGCAGCAAGATGGCCTACACGACGTGAGGTGGGTCAGGCCCATGAGTCCTGTCTCCTTGGCCCCAGCAGGTCCTGTGGCTCAGCAGTTGAATCCCATGTGCTCAGGAGGGTAGGGTCCTCCCCGCAAAACACAAGCACAGAGCCCGCCGTTAGCACCCAACAAACCCGCCCCCCCCGCCCCCCCAATCCTGGAACCTTCCTCCTGCGGCCCTGGCACGGACACACTGCATTGCTGTCGGCACACACAGTGCCCCCCGCGCCCCCCCCCCAAGTCATTTCTCTCGTGGTTGCTGGGAGGCAGGGCTTCCCTGGCCTAGGTCCCGCACACCTGCCCTCCTTGCCTTGTCTGGGCCGCTGCTCCGGCAGGCCCCGCTGCCTGGCCCTGCTGCCTGGCGTCTCCGATGGAAGAAAGAGATGAGCGGCATCCAGAGGAGTCGGCTGCCGTTTGCTCCAGGCCTCGGGGAGGGGCAGAGGGCACGGCTCTGGGTGCCCGGGGGAGGGGCCACGTCAAGCCCACTTGACCTAGCTTGGCGGGTGGCAGTACACGGGACCTGAGGGCAGAATCAGTGTGGCCTCAGGCCCCGAGTTACTCTTAGATGCAGGGCGGGCTCCTGCCGGCTCCTCATTACTATTCAACTCAACGCGAGGAGCGTTGATTCACACCCACCACGCGCCAGACACCACGCCAGGCATGGGGATCAACAGCTTTATCCCCCAGGGAGCACACTGGGAGCAGGGGAAACAGCTTGGAAAGGACCAGACTGTTCTGGAACGTAGCCCAGGGATGGTTTATGCTGCCTCAGGGGAGGATTAGCCACGGGCTAGAGATGATGTTTGTGTTGGGCCTGATAGGAGTTTGTGCAGGTCCTGTGGCCCCTTCCCAGGGCCTTTGGTCTGCCTGGGGCGGGGGGGGGGGGGGTTGGGGGGCGGCAGGCCCACCAGTGCCCCACCCTGTCCACCCCCCTCCCCCAGGGCAGAGCAGCTGGCCATGGGGCCCAGGCCGCCCCAGCCTCCGCTCGGTGCCCTGGCTGGCGTCACGTGGGCGGCCTGCCTGGGAGCTGCCTGTGTGAACTGGGTCCTGGCCCATTTTCAGAAAATAGCTCAGGGAACCAGGTCCAGCTCCGCTCCGCTCGGCCTTCACTGCTGGGTTTCAGACAGCACTGCCAACATGGTTTTGTTGGCCTCTTGCATGCTTTCTAGATTCCTAGTAAAACATGGGTATTCTGGGGTTCTGTATCTTGTCATTATTGGGGAGCCAGAGGGGGCCTGGGTGTACAATGAGGTGAAGGGAATTCAGGGGGTGGGCCTGTGGGGGTGGCAGGAAGCCCACCCCCTCCCAGCACCTGCGGGGAGTGTTGAGGGGCTGCTGGCTCAGGCTGAGGACTGGCCAGCTGCTCCTGCTGGGGGGCGGGGGGTGTCCTCTCACCTGTTCTCAGACGTGCTCAGGTCCAGGGTCTCAGGGTCCTCCCCTCAAAGACAGCGAGGCTCAAAAGCCTAGAGCGGAGAGATCAACCAAGAGACTTGTATGCATGCATATGAGCATAACCAATGGACGCAGACAACAGAGGGTGAGGGCAGGATTGGGGGGCGGGCAATGGGGAGATAAACACATTTATAATACCTTAGTCAATTAAAAAAAAGTCACTCCCCCCAAGAAAAGCCTAGTGCCTTGCTTTCCACGTGGCACTGCATTTAATTCTCACAGAAACGCCCCGAGGCAGACAATGCGCCAGAGGGTCAAAGCTACACCTGGCCAGGCCTCAAGGCCCGGAGGATGAGTTGAGTGCTCTCGTCCTGGCCTGGGGCTTGGGCAGGAGGAACCAGCAACAGGAGGGCTGGGAAGGAGGCCGTTGACGGGGGCCATGCTCCAGCTGTGGAGGCACCTGGTGACTAGGCTGTCCTGACCTTGGGTTTGTCAGGACCACAGGACAGTTCCAATCAGTTTAGTGAAAGGAGCTCTGACTCCCGGTCACCAGTGTTGTAAGAGTTTTCCTATCAGGTTCCTACAGGGGGGAGGACACACAAGGCAGAAACAAAACACTGGCCTGTCTTCAGAAACATAGACCACCTGCCAAAGGTTATTACCAGCCCAGCGCCCCCCCCCCTCGTGGGCCGAGTCCACTAGGTTTGCTGGGCTGTGGAGCCTGGTGCTGTGCTCCTGGCGGCCACACGGGGGAAGCACCGAGTAAGCTTAGCTCGGAGCCCCTTCTTCCTTGGCCCATTTGAACCCAAAGCCCAGTCCCTTGGAGCCGGCAGGGTGCCTGGGGAAGGCTGGAGCATGCAGACGGCCCTTGTGAAGATGGGGGGTGACAGGGAGGGCTTTTTAAGGAGGACACATTGGGGTGGTAGCGTTTGGTGCTGTGCTAACGAGTTACTAGTGTTTGCTTAGTGAATCCACACCCTGCAAGGTCGGCACCATCCGCCTGAGGAGACGGGCTCAGAGAGGTACAGGACTTGCTCATATGCACAGCTCGGAGGTGGTGGGGGCAGGGTTTGAACCCAGACCATCCCCACAGGGTTCTTGGGGAGACACTTGTATGGCATGAGTGTCCCCACCGAGCCAGCCGGCTCCGAGGAGTGGGGGTGTCCCTGTGAGCCCACGATGGAGAAGGGGCTCCCCGGGAAGATGTCCGGCCCGCAGAGTAGGGATTGCTAGTAATGACTTCCGTCTCTCCCTCAGGGCCCAGCGCCGGCCTCCCTGCCAGGACAGCAGCAGCCCTGAGCGACCTCGCCCTCTCCCCAGCACCTCCAGCTCTTAACACTGAGCCTTTCACACGGCGCCTGTCACCTTGCCACCCTGACGTTTCTTCATGTCACCTGCCCGCCCCTGCACCTGATGATGAACCCCTGGGGAGCAGGCTTCGTGTGCCCTTGGCCTCTCGGATGTACACACACGCACTCAAAGATGATTGTACACGACAAGTGTACACGGCATCATCAACGGTCTCCCACGGCGGGAGAGCGGGCCCATCGTCGGAAGACTTGTGTTTGGCCTTGGTGGGCGTGGCATGACTTTTAGAGGCACAGCAGAGATGGACTCTTGAGTTTGTTCTGCTTCAATTAAACAAGCTCATGCACACACTGGGTGGGGTGGCCGGAAGTACAGGGGCACTGAGGGAGAGCTGCCTCAGTCTCCAAAATGTCCTTTGCATCATTCACGCAGCCTAATGAGGAGACGGCTGCGAGTGGGACCAGGCTCAGGGAGTGTCCATCAGGGAGGGGGCTGGCTGCTGAAGGTTCCGGTGACCCCCAGGATACAGCCCTAATTATCATCACTGCTGTTTACTGACAGCCGAGACCTGGTTTCCAGAAATGGCCACTGCCTGCTGAGTGCTTACAGCAGGAGGGGAGGCGGGGAAGGAGGTAGCTGCCTCTCTCCCCTTCCTGCTGTGTAGCCAGCTCCAAGCTCGGAGTATGAGATCGAAACGGGCATCCAGGAAGGCTCCTGCCACCCCCATCCGAGATCCCACCTCTCTGCTAAGGCGGCGGGGAGTGGACACACACTAGGCCTGGCTCCGAAGACCTGCCCTGGGCCAGTCAGGGGCTAGCTCTTCCCAACAAGCAGTTGGAACCTCTCTGACCCCAGGCTTCACCCGTCAACTAGAACCATACCTGCCCTGCCTACCTAACAGGGTTTTGAGAATCTTAGATGTTAGGATTTCAGGGGTTAGAAATGATCGACCCCATTCTTACTATCCATGAGGCCCAGAGAGGCTGAGTGACATGTCCAAGGTCACACAGCTAGTGGCAGGGCCGGAACCGGCCTTGCGGCGCTCCTGTTTCCTGTTTATTCTCTCCTCACTGCATGTGTCGTGCTTTGTGTATTTGTGAACTTGTTGGCCACCCATGTGGAAATGAAGCTCCTAGAGGGCAGGGGTCCCCTCGCACACTTTTCTGTTTCTCTGGCGCCTAGTACATACAGAAGGTGCTCAATAAATGTGTGTTGAACTAAACTGATCTTGGCTTCTAGTTCAAGTTCTCTTTCCTCTACACCAGGGGTGGGGAACAGCCTGCCCTCGGCCGTGTAAGACCCAAGAAATCCTTTGGTCTGGCCTGCCCAGGCATTAGGGGTGAGTTGATTAAGTGTTTGACCACACACAGCAGGCTAATTTTTAAGCTGATAACTTTGTATGGCCTGTGAAGGATGTTATGAATATCCATGTGGCCCCGGGCAGAAGAAAGGTTCCCCACTCCTGCTCTACGCCATGCTGTCTCTGGCCCTGGAATCTGCATTTCCCGTTCAGCTGCCCACAAACGAGGAAAAATTTCAGATGTTTTTGAGAAAAAAAAAAGCAAGATACTCACCCGCCTTGTGACATCCATTCTGGACCATGGTCTAGAGCACAGGACCCATTTGAGCGAATACATACAATTCTAAGACAAAATTTGAATAACAATAACAATTAACACTAATTACTAGTAAGAACTTGTGAGCGCCAGACATGGTGCTATGCAGTTCACACGAAGTGCTCGCTCACTTACACAGTGCCTGGTCCACAGTAAGTGCTTAATAAAAAACCATATTCTCGGAGGCTTTCTCTCCCACTTACACAGATTCCGCAGATTCTGCCACGGCTCCGGAGACCTGCCTGCCACATCGCCTTCGGGTGTCAGGATGCTTTCCTCCAAACCGACCAATCACGGTTAGGGGGAGGGAGAACCTGCAGAAGCTGCATTGCTTCCCAAATGCTTCCACCTGGAAATGACTGGGACTCCTGAAACCTTTCCTGATTAAAGGAAAAGCATGGACACCTAACTTCAAAAAGACCGAGAAATGCAGTCCTTCCATGTGCCGGAAAGAAAAGATAGTGAAAAGGCTTGTTGCATGGCAGACCTCTCTGTGATATCCCCACCCACATTTTGTGGGACCTTCTCCATTCAAAGCCCTGGACAGAGCGAAGCTGCTCCCATCGCTGACCTGCATTAGTCAGGCTACAGGCTAGAAAGAGACCTTTATTTTGTTAAACCTCTGCAATTTGGGCATTGTTCTAGAAAAAGCATGTCAAACTCAAAGGCTAATATGGGCAAAATAAACAAGGTTTAAGTTTATGTGGGCTGCAAAAACACAAAGGCTTCAATTTTCATAGAAATGTAGGTATACTTCAGTAGAGACATGCTGAATACAAAGAGCTGAAATAAATGAGTAATCTACACTAATAAAAGAGAAAGATGCCAATTGACTGTACCTTTGCAACGCCCACCAGCCAATCAGGAGTGAGTATGCAAATTAACACAACAAAGATGGCGGGTTAATTTGCATACACAGGGGCCTAGCAGCCGGGGGGTGGGATGTTTGCGTCACCGCCAGGTGTTCTACACCGCCCCAGCCGCTCTGAGCCTCTGGGCAGTGTGGGAAGGCGGAAAGGTGACTCTAGGCGGAGTGAAGGCGGTGCTGGCAGCCAGGGGAAGGAAGGCCCATTCTTGCACAAATCTTCATGCATTGGGCCTCTAGTTGTTAACATAAAATAATAGAACATTTTAATAAAAATATTTTTTTCTTGAACATTAACTTACCAGACACTGCATAACTGCACTAATTAATAAGCGTTACGCAAATAAACCTATTTTTCTTGGTCTCTGAAAGCGAAATATTTTCTGTTGCGCCAAACAAGTCAGTACAAGACTAATGACGTGGCAATCAGCTGCTAAAATACTCGCTGCTAGTATTAGTGGAGAGAAATTACATCCCTGTGCATAAGGCATGTAAGGGAAATGAATGCAACATGATTATAGTAATCATTAGTGAATGTTGTAGTTCGTTATTAATAATCTTCTCTAATAAAATGGTAATATGCAAATTAACCATCACTCCGCTACATAAGCCATGCCCACCAGCCAAGCCACGCCCACCAGCCAATCAGGGCGAGTATGCAAATTAACCCCAATCCAAGATGGCTACAGCCACAGTGAGCAAGGTTTCCCAGTTAACAGAGCAAGCCAAGCTTTCCATAGCCGTTGCAGGCCTAAGCCTCCACTCAAGCTACAAAGTTTCAATTATAGAAGGTAAACAAATTCAAACAAATGGCAACAGAATGGAGCTTGAGAGAGTAGGCCAGGGTTGCCGGCAGCAACAGGGGAAGCAAAGCTTTAAAGCACACCCTGGCCGGGCCCACCCGCTTAAGGCAACGAAGTTTCAACTGTAGAAGGTGAATTAACTGCCACAGAGATGGCTGCCGCCCAGGAGGGAACAGCAGGCTTGGCTCTGCTCCAGGCTACAAAGTTTCAATTGTAGAAGGAAAATAAATCCCAGATACCAGGGCCTCCGCTTAGGTTGCCCGGGGGTGTGGCCCGCCTGCAAACCAGCACAGGCCCCTCGCTCAGGCCACCCCACGCCCCAAGAGAACCCCACCCTGATCCGGGACACCCTTCAGGGCAAACCAGCTGGCCCCCACCCGTGCACCAGGCCTCTATCTTATCTAATAAAAGAGTAATATACAGATTGATCATCACTGCAACACACAATATAGCTGCCCCCATGTGGTCAAAGATCCTGCCCCCATGTGGACACAAGATGGCCACTACAAGATGGCCAGCAGGGGAGGGCAGTTGGGAGGCACCCGGCCTGCAAAGGAGGGCAGTTGAGAGGGACCAGGCTTGCAAGGGAGGGCAATTGGAGGTGATCAACCCTGCAGGAGAGGGCAGTTAGGGGTGACCAGGCTGGCAGAGGAGGGAAGTTGGGGGCAAACAGGCTGGCAGGGGAGCAGTTAAGCATCAACCAGGCTGGCAGCGGAGTGGTTAGGGGTGATCAGGCTGGCAGGCAGAAGCGGTTAGGGGCAATCAGGAAGGCAGGCAGGCAAGCAGTTGGGAGCCAGCAGTCCTGGATTGTGAGAGGGATGTCCGACTGCCCGTTTAGGCCCGATCCCACCAGGATCGGGCCTAAACGGGCAGTCGGACATCCCTCCAGGAGTCCCAGATTGGAGAGGGTACAGGCTGGGCTGAGGGACAACCCCCCGCCGTGCACAAATTTCGTGCACCGGGCTTCTAGTTATGTATAACAGGATATTGTAAAAATTAAGTTACGGAATTTTTATTAAAATGTTTTCCATACCGTTATATTGGCTGGGCCGCAAAAATATTCATTGTGGGCTGCCTGCAGCCCGCGGGCCACGAGTTTGACATGCTTGTTCTAGAAACTAGCATACTGATACCCTACTCAACCTACATGAGAGCTACAGTTAAAGAAGATAATAAGATAGGCTACTTGCAATAATAAGTAATCCTAACATTTCAGTGGCTTAAATATAATTGAAAGATTTATCTCTTGCTCTTTTGTGGTTTTACCCAGCGTGGTTTTGCTAGGGGACAGCCACCTGGGCTTCTGCCAGCTGGTGGCCCCCCCGCTCTCTGGGCTCTCAGAGTCCTTCAGACCTTCCACATCTGGCTAGAAACGGAGGGACGAGAGTGTGGATAAGAGACTGAGAGCTTTCTTAGGGGTCAGCTCTGGCCATAATTATCTGCAAAGAATCCTAGGAAATATAAACCTCTGTGTCTACAGGAAAGGACTGGGGAATGTCCAGTCTTCCGCATGTAATGGTATCCCCATTTCACAGATAAGAAAGCTGAGGCGTGAGAGGTTAAGCGATTTCCCAGCTTTCCCAGCTCAGTTCCTGGGACTGAACCGGAATACCCTGCCTTCACAGCCCACTCGCATTCCCTGGACACTGAACCGCCTTCTCTCCTAGCGCTTCACTCGCTCAGCACCGCCTCTCCCGCTCAGGAGGCCTCCTCCAAGCATCCTCTTTGGTCCTGGCCCTTTATCTACCGATGGGAAAATTGTTCTCTTCCGAGCAGCCCCATCCATGGGCTTCGTCTGCAACGGATAAAGATCCCCAGAGAGCCAGGGTAATACAATGTAGGAAGACACTGAAACAGGACGTAAAAAGACTTGAAGGTAGACGTCCAGTGGTTTGTTTCCAAGGTGCCTGTGGCCCAGAGTCGTTTAGAAGTGCTGCTGATGGCAGTGTCTCAGGAGGGACTAGATCCCTCCTACAGATCAGCACCTAACCATGGAAGTGGATCCTCTCACGTTCGGACACATGCCTGGCTCCCTGGTCTGTCTCTTCCCTACAGAGTGAGGATCAGGGGTGTTGCTGGACCCTGCCATGTCCCACCCTCACACAGAGCCAGTCAGTGTAAGGGAAGCTGAGGAGGAAGTAAGTCTCGCAAGAGGGCATTTACAGGGCCTGGGGAGTGTGGTGAGGCAGGACCTCGTCCCTCGAAGGCAGAAGCCCCGGGCAGAGTCCTGAGCTGGCTGCCCGGACTTGCTGGGGGGCCCACCTCCGGGGCTCCTGGCTCAGCCGGGAAATAGGCCTTGTTACGGACCTAGGAGTCTGCTTCCTGGTCTTCAGTTGGAGAGTAGCTAGGACAACCTAAGCCTTGTCACCCAGGATCAGCTATGCCCGAGGGAGCTCACTGAAGGCAGTGAGTTTTTCACTTGAGATTTATTTATTTAATATATATATTTTTATTGATTTCAGAGAGGGAGAGGGAAAGAGAAACATCATTGATGAGAAAGACTCATCGACTGGCTGCCTCCTGCATGCCCCCTATTGGGGATGGAGCCAGCAACCCAGGCATGTGCCCTGATCGGGGAATCAAACCGTGACCTCCTGGTTCATAGGTTGACGCTCAACCACTGAGCCACGTCGGCTGGGCTCACTTTAGATTTAAATCAGTTTCCAAAGTCACTGCAGGTGAGACCCTTCCACACAGCTGCCCTGCATCCCCCGGGCGTCCTCCCACCTCTCTCTCCGCTCCCGTGGCTGCGATCCCCGCACACATTCATCGTGTAAGGAGCAGTATGACAGAAGAGTTTTGTCCAAGTCTTTTGCCTGGATTTTTATGGAACTTGAACTTGGCTCAACCGAGTTTAACCCACGTTCGAGTATTGTCTGTGTTTTGGGTTCCATTGGCCTCACCTGAATTCTAGGAGACACAGAATGTGGAGTGGGAACGAGGGTTGACTGGGGCATGAAAATGGGCTGAGTAATTCGTCCCCTTATCAAATGTTTATGACCACCAGCTCTGCCTGGCGTTGTAACAGACGCCCTAGAAAGAGGGGAAAGAGAAATCCTTCCCGGGAGGATTTGGTGGTTTTGTGGGGAAGGAAATCAGCAAAGAAGTCAGACAGTGCGGTAAAATGCCAATTATGCGGGGGGAGGGGAAGGAGGATGTAGACAAAAAGCACCTACCTCACCAGGAGCCCAGGGCCACCTTCCCAGAGATGGTGCAGCTGGTTCTCCAAGGGCACAGGCTCCAAAACAGGGCGAGGAGGCCACACCAGGGGCGAGGTGGGCGCAGGGCCTCCTTCCTGGGGCTGAGGGAGAGACCTGCCGCACACAGCCTGGTGGGAGGGGCGGGCTGAGGGAGCCGCGTGGCCACCTGGGTTCCTCTGACTCCTCCAGTGAGAGTGAGGGTGGGGGCTTGGAGAGGGTGGGCGGTTCCCACTTAGCCAGGAGGGAGCTAGGAGCACCTGGCAGGCTGACCCAGGTGTGCAGGGTTGGGAGGCCTTCCCAGAAGCTCTGCGAGCCTGGGTGTAGGAGCAGAGACGTAGATGACTGAGTCTGTCCACAGCAAGTGGGTGCGGCAGGGAGCTGAGGGTCCGGCAGGGAGCTGAGGGTACGGCAGGGAGCTGAGGGTGCGGCAGGGAGCTGAGGGTCCAGGTGAGAAGGTGGGTGGGCCTCATGTGAGCCCAGGTGGCACGGAGGATGGGGGCCAGGAGCCTGGCAGTCCTGAGGGCCCCGAACACTGGCAATAGAGGTCATGATGGGTGTCAGGTGAGGAGCCCGCGTGCGTTCCTGGTGGGGATGTAAGATGGTGCAGCAGCTGTGGCGAAGTTAAGACTCACCATGCAATCCAGGACTGCACTCCTAGGTACTGTATCCAAAAGAACGGAAGGCAGGACTAGGCGCCTGCACGCTAGTGCTCACGGCAGCACTGTTTGCAAAGCCAGAAGGTGGGAACAACTAACTCACTTACCCATCCACAGAGGAGCAGATAAACAAATCGCGGTGCACACGCTCAGTGCAGCGTTACGCAGTCTCACAAGGACATTCTGATACGCGCTGTAACTAGATGGACGCTGAAGGCATTGTTCAGTGAAACAAGCCAAAAAAAGGGCAAACAGTGTATGCCTCCACTTACAGGACGCAGCGGAATGGGCAAATCCAGAGACGGAAAGTGGAAAGGTGTTTGCCAGGGCTGGGGAGGGGAGCTGTTCTTTAATGGGTTCAGAGCTTCTGATTGGGATGATGGAAGTTCTAGAAACAGAGAGTGGTGATGGTTGCACAACATTGTGCATGGACCAATGCCACCAATTGCACCCTTTAAAGTGATAAATGTGACGTTACGTGTATTTCACCGTGAAAATGCTGGAATGATGGGAAGCCACAGTGGAGGAGGAGGAGGAGTTGCTTCTGCTTCCCGAGGTGGCCGGAAGGGGCTGTGGGGCTCATGGCTCCGGGAGGGGCTCCCGGGGAGGGCCCAGGTGAGCGGTTCGAGGAGCGGCCTGACATTGACGTCTGGTGAAGGGCAGGACTTGGGTGCAGAGGGAGGCTGCACCCCGCACCCCGCAGGAATGTAGGAAAGCTCTCAGGACGGCGATGACAGCGAGGCCTCCGGGATGGGTTTGGAGGCGGACGGGGTTGGAATGGCCCAGAAGAGGGAAGGGAGCTAGGAGACCTCAGGGGCGGGCACGTGAGGCCCCTCCACAGCCACACGTGGGCATCTTCGCAAAATTAAAAAAAAATGTTTTTATTGATTTTAAAGAGAGGAAAGGAGAGGGAGAGATAGAACTATCGATGAGAGAGAATCACTGATTGGCTGCCTCTGCACGCCCCCTACTGGAGATCGAGCCTGTAAGCCGGGCATGTGCCCTGACCGGGAATTGAACTGGCCACCTCTCAGTGCACAGGACGACACCCAAACAACGGGGCCACACCGGCCGGCATCTTGACAGATTTTAAATGCGGCGCTGGGTTATGAACATGTTCAGATGTATTAAATACTTTCCGCAGGCTAACTAACTTCTGAAGGCTGTTACTCATAGCAGTCACCTCTTTAGTCCCGTGATGGGTCTGGTTCCAGAAGAAATAAGCGTGCCAGGCCCGTGGACAGTGATTCCAAACAGTTTAATGTAATTCCAAGACAAAGTGTGATTACATCGCTACACATATACAATATGCATATGTGAGTTTACAAATTTTAATTAATAACTCGTTTCACCTCAGAGACCGAAAAAATGATCAAAAAGAAACTGTGAGTAACAAGCTATAACATAGTTCACCACACAGGACCCCCTTCTCACCCTACAGTTAGTAATATTACAATTAAAATAACTATATTCTTCTATAATTTTTTTCTGTTAAAATCATCTCATAAATTTACAATGCTATTATTAGTTTCCAAGACTAATATAAATTCACTCCATTTTTCTACAACGAAAATGATTATTAATTTAGAAGCACACGACGTCATGATGAAAAACACAAGCATTTTAGTAGCAAGGACTTGATCAGTTAAGAATTATTTTTCTTGTAAAACATTCTAAAGCCAAGTAAAATATCCATTCTTATAACATACCTATAATATGAGACTAAGGAGTAGGTTACATAGAGGTCTACGACACATTGGTTTGTCTTTAAAAAAAGTAGACATTTATAAATAAAAAAGAAAAGCGGGACAATTCACATAGGAAAAAGAGGTACACGAGAAAATACTGTTGCACGCAATAATTTTCACAAAGATTAACGTGGATTAACACTTTTTATTACAGAAACAGTACAGTGAAGGAACACAACAGACCAGGGCTTCCATAGGGTTATTGAGCTGAGATGACCTGGAAGAGAAAGATCTAGACGAGATGACCTTGGGGAGGGAGCCACGTCCCTTGGACTGGTGACCAAGCGTCACCTGGTCTCCTCTTCCCTGTTCTTATTCTGGGGCGTGAGCCTTCCATCCAGAGTGTCCTAAATTCACGGGCAGTTGAAAGGTAAACATTTCTACAGATCCGTTCTCTTTCCACCCTAATGGATACCATTTTTGGAAATGTGATATAATACCAGAGACGGCAGCTCAATATATGTGGTCAAAGCAAATCGAGATGGAAAATTCCAGTCATTCTGATTCGTTGCCTCCCTCACTCATCTGTGCCCTTGACGCTGGGGACCCAGAGAGCAGTGGCACGCTCAGGGCCACCTGCCTCCACCGCGGCGAGCTGTGACCCCTCAGCCCACGTGTGGCAAGTGCAGCCTGGGGCTGACTCGAACTTCTAAAAGCTCCTCCTCCACCACCTCCTCCTCCGTAAAGCTATGCTTCTCCTACCCGCCATTTGGTTTGATGTATATATATACATATACACACAAACATACATATCAACCTCTCTATCTACACAGTGATTCTCTACTAAACTAGAAATTCTGATGCCCCAAAGTATGCCTTCCTGGTCTACTTCATTTGGTTAAAAAGATGCACACAGAGGATGAGGAGTTGCTTTGGGGTGAGAAATGATTGTGCTGTGGGAAAGCCACGAAGAAATGAGCAGTAACACAAGTGAGGCGAGTGGGGGGGGGGCGGGGAGAAACCATGCCATGTGGAGGCATCGCTAACAGGGATGCCTGCTGGGAAGGGAGGGGCAGGGGGTGGGGACACTATGTTCCATTCAGAAGTCACAGAAAGCTACAAAGAATGGGCATGGTCAAGCCACTTTTCCCTTCCCAAGTCCTCATAACCTGAGCCAAACTATTAAAATAATAATAAGTCCATTGCCCCTTCGATCAAGCAGGCGACCAACAGGGAGGCAAGACCACTCCTCACAAGGCTACGTGGGCCCTTCTTCCTGGCTCTTGAGAGCTTCCCGGGAGGCAGGGTGCCTGGCCGTGGGGCTGTGGCGACAGCAGGGCAGAGGCCGGCGTGGCCACGGGGACAGTGACAGGACACCAGGTGGGGAGGCGGTGCGGGGAGAGACTCGTGTGGTGACTGGCTGAAAGGAAACGAGCAAGCAATGGCAGAGCCCTTTTTCAGATACAGTTACTTAAAAAAAGCCAATCTCCATACCTCTAGCTTCAAAAAATATGGTTAAGACCCAAAGACAATGACGTAAAACTCATTTGGTTAATTAAAGCAAAGGGGAAAACCAATCGGAGGAAAGCGGGAGTAGAACTAGAAGGGGCGAGATGAAACATATTTCACAATAAGATTTCTAACAAAAACCTGAAATAAGAACACACTGTCAACAGAGTTCACAGGGAAAAAGCAAATGCGTTTTAAAAACACCACAAACAGGTCCCTGGTCCCAGGTGTCTGCGGTTTTCAAGGTCTCCTCTGCTACAGGAATGCCCTTGAGTTCACAGCAGGTCCTCCTCACACAACGAAACCCACAGCTGCCGGGCCGTTCCTGCAGGACCCGGGCCTGGCTCTGAAGTCTCTCGCCTTCAGTTCTGACCTCTCCTTCAATGGGCCTCAGGGGCCCCGCGGCCCTCAGTCCCCAGCCCCTCCTGCTCAGCGGACTCACAATCTCTAGGAAGGATCCAGGCCCCCCTCCCACCCACCTAGGACTCAAATCTACGTTGAACAGAGTAAACACATCCTTTTGCATGTATTTTGTGTCAACGGAGAAAAGGACTCGATGACAGCAGATATGGTAACGCAGCCAATGAGTGCAGGCGTAGGGATGGATGGACGACCCCCCCCCGAAAGCCCCAGCAGAACGTCGGCAGGGGGCCCAGAAACAGCAGCTGTACTTCAGGGCTCCCTGGATCCCAGTGTCTCCTACTGCCGAGTGAGTGGAGGTCAGTGGATCATCAAAAGTTAAACATTCAAATCAACACAAAGTCAGCAAACCAGGTATCTGTTCTCTCTGCCTCTTCTGAGATGTCAAGGCCTTGAAGGGTTGATACATGGCACGAGGTCTTCGCATCTGGCCCAGGCTGTGGGCCTAACCTGGAAACCCTTTCACAGTCTCTCTCGTTCCCATGGAAACCGTAACGCGGAGGGCGGTGCTACGTAACACAGCAGTATGGGTGGGACACCCTGCCTTGGGGGCGCGGCTTCTGACTAAAGAGGCGCTTGCTGGGGTCTGAAGATGTCAGTTATAAACAGAAATGTTTTTTTAAAAAAGTACCAGTTTAAATGTAAACTATAAAACACTTTAACTATAAAATGTAGCCAGAACTATGCTTTAGCATCCACGGTCAATTATTTAATGTACACATTTAAAATGTGACTCTATTGCTGTCTTAGAAGGCGAACAGCGTTTTACAGTAGCTAAGAACATATAGACTGAACATGTGCATTGGAACATCACATTTGATTACAACAGACAGAGTCAGCTCTTCCTCGGTTTAATTTTCGTCGTGAAGATCAGCTATTTTCGGAATTCACTCAAGCTCACAGAATTCACAGTCTTCTAAATCCCAAGAGCAGGCCGGCTACATGACTTCAAAAGAGGCTAACACCAGGATGAATGCCCACATTTGAGGTATTATTGCCATTAGGTCACAGTTTGTGTAAGATAATGTATCTAAAACCTTCTTCAGAAGAATCTTTAGGTGCTCCGTCAGAATTCCAGCACGCCTACCGAAACCAACCAGCATCTAATTCCAATGAGTTGGGTTTGCTTCCAATGGAGTTCAAGTTCTAGAAGACTCCAGAACTTGTGTAAACTACCCAAGAGTTTAGGCAGACAAGCCTGGAGCCAGTCAATAAAGACGTTTTTAAAATAAAAAGGAAAGAAAGAAACAAAAAACTCCCACCCAAAACAACTGAGATGTTTCATAACAAATAAGAATTTTCTAAAAAATTAAAAATCGAGTCCCAAGGTACTTCTAAATTGTCACCTTTCAACCAAAATAAACACGCTCTGTATTGCTACCAGTCTCGGACCCCGGCAAGAGACTCTCCCCTCCTGCAATTTCCCTCAGTTTACACACCACTGCTCTCCACCAACTCTTTGAGAAGACTGTCTCAGAACAAAACTTTATTTTGCTCCTCTTTCTAAAAATTGTCTTTCTCCTTCTCCTATTATTTTTTTTAAACAAAGAAAAAAGTTCCTGGACACCAGACCCACACATGGTATTTACAAATTTGGTGTGAACCCCACCCTGGTTCTACCCAGAGCTGAAGCGTGGGTCGGTTACGAGACCAGACTTGTCATGATGTTTATCAGTGCAGTAAAAAATAGCACTTTGAATCTCTCTATATATATACCTTTAGTATTGTCTTTCTAGAATTAACTATAAGCAAGAAAAAATGTGTTTTTTTAAAGAAGGAAAGAACACTGTTTTCCTTTTCACTCTCATGAGTTTGTGGTAGCAGCAGTACTAAGACTAGCTGGTACACTGGGAAGGGACCTAAAACAAATTCTATTATGAATCAAAAGAAACACCCCTACGATTTTCTCTAAAAGTCAAGCTACTGCTGCCCTCTGCTCGCCTCCAATTTGGGACGCCCTCTCCATGCACACCTGCTGCTGAGTCCCATGCCTGGTGAGCAACAGCGCGGGGACACCCCAAGGCCTTTCTTTGCGTTTAAACACGGGAGACACCGAGGCTAGCGGCTCAGACCTGGGTTCAAGGCCCGCTCCATCCTAGGTGGGTGACCCTGGCAGCTGCCTCCTCTGTGATGGGACGACTATTGCTGATTTCCTAGTTTCTCTGAAGACCAGGTTAAACGAGCTCACTGGTGAGCAATGTTTAGCACAGTGTTTGGCCCACAATCGATGGGAGTACCATTAAGTGGTTGGTCAGAAATAGGAGGCTGTTAATTAAAAATCCTATCTCAGCCAAGGCCTCCTTAACAAAAACTTCACTAGAAAAGTGGCAATTTCAGACCACTATTATATTTTCTTTTCTTTAGCACATGCTACTTTTTCTTTTGTTAGAACATCAGCTTCCTCACCAACCCCCCATCAGTAAAGGGGGCGTCGTACATGGGGTGGCTCTGAGGGCACCATGAGGTCACCCTCATAGGGCTTGGCCTGGGCCTGGAGTACTGAAAGCATCCAACCAATGTTGGCTATTAGTTGAGGGACATTGCAGGTTTTGAGAAGAAATGAGATGGTCAATCTAATATTCTTGAGATTAGGGGCCTCTCAGAGGCTTGTGGGAGTTGAGTTGGGGGCACTCAGGAGGATCCCTGTGGGACAGGTATTCTGAGAGCGTGCCCTATGGAGGGTCCCTTCTGTGTCAACTGGTTCTGAAGGGAAGAGCTGGCATGGAGCTGCAGGCATGACGTGAGAAGCCTCTGCCAGGTGGGGTGATGCTAGTGAGCAGAGGCGCCAATAGTCTTTGAAAGTCTCTATTGCATCTAAGTGTCATTTCACCATCTTCACTTCTCTAGTAGCCCGGCTGAGATTTTACGGACTCGTCTGTGGAGATTAGACGTGAGAGTCCAAAGGCATCAAAGTGGAGAAGTACTGATTCCTGAGCCCGGCTCCGGCGCACATCCAAACCCCAAACGCAGCTGAACTTCCCGGCAGGTCTGCCCGGTCAGACCCGTGGTGACACGAGGTCAGTTAAGCTCACAGACTCGCGTGGTGTCTCCAGCCCCCCCAATAGCAGCAGCGTTAGGGTTACTAATCTACTTCTCTGAGAAGATGAGTACAGCTTTGAAATCAATGGAACAACAAAAAGTCAGGATACAGAGGAAAGAGAAAGACAAATGGAATCGCATCACTAACGATGTCATCATTGCCCCGAGAGGAAAGACAGGAGTGCCATCATGCTGTCCGTGTTCGGAGGTGTCTCCGGGAAGGGCTCTTTGGCTAAAGAAAGGAACAGTTCCACCTTCCTTTCCAATTTGGTAAGGACAACTCTGGCCTGCTTCCTTCCGAGGGTTCCCCGGAAGTCTGTAAGACGCACCAGAAAGAAGAGACAGGCCGGGCGGACGGAAGCACGCCAGGTCCCCAGGGCTGGAATGCTTTGTGGCGAAGCTATCACGCCGGCGCTGAGAGGTCCCCGGCAAGGCCGCGGAAGGAAACCTCGCCTCTCTGTTGAATTTCCTCTGCTACCTGGTTATATTCTGTTTTCTGTCCCAGACCCCCACATCCTGCCCTAGCCCCAGCACCAGACAGAGTCCGGATGAAAGCTGGGCCAGCCCGCGGACACCGCGTTTCACCCCCCACAGCCCATCCATAGTAGCTCCTTAAGCCTCCTCATCTCCTTCCTCCATTTTCCAAGAAAGTCTGCTCCACTCACTCACTCACTCACTCTCACACCCCAATCCTCCACCACAAGCTTGTTCAAAAACGAGTG
This sequence comes from Cnephaeus nilssonii, assembly GCF_951640355.1. Lineage (NCBI taxonomy): Eukaryota > Metazoa > Chordata > Mammalia > Chiroptera > Vespertilionidae > Cnephaeus > Cnephaeus nilssonii. The sequence continues at coordinate 53,794,473 of NC_137083.1, read as the reverse complement.
TCTGCAATTCTACAGGTCTGGTCGAGGGGAAGCAGCCGTTAGCAGCTGCGCTGACCTCGCCTTCCCTCCGCACACCCAGCAGCCTGGTGTCTGGGTGGGCTGTCTCCCAGGGTGGAGGGGACTGCCAGCTGGCTCCCGTGGCCTGCAAGCCACTCAGCGCCCGTAAGGCCTGGATGCAAACCCGATCGGGGAGACAACCGCCGGCTTGCCCCCACCCTCCTTTTCCCTCTGAATCGATCAAGCCATGCTCTTTCACATAAGTAACTGGCATCAAGCCTCCGACTCTCCCACCCATCGGCCTGCTCACCCCTTCCCTTGGAAACAGCCAAATCATCACGAAAGCGGCCCTAAGCGCAGAGACGCGGGTGCAAACACCCCGGAGGGCGGGCGAGGACCCAGCGCAGGAGCGTGTGGACCTGCGGCTCCCTGGCGCCCACAGCACAGTCTCCCTTGCCTGTCCTTTTGAATTTCCCCTCTCACTCTGACGATGTTTCCTCAGCAAAGAGGGATGAAGCCAATTATGGAACAGATGATGCTCTAGGTTATGGTACCTGAGGTCTAAGTAGGACTAGGTGGACACCCCTCTACTTGAGAGCCTGGTCCTAGGGGTGGGCAGCCTTTTGCTCGTCCTATTTGTTAGGGTGACTCAGTTGGAGGACGGGATGGGAGATGCGGGCAAGTGCCAGGGAGCACGTGCAGAGGTTGGTGCCTCCCACTGGGGGCTGCTGATCCCACAGCTCTGTGCTGGGGACTGAAGGAGGAAGGCAGGCGGGGACTAGGGGAGCATGCTCAAGTTTGCCGAGTGTCTGTGGGGCTGGGTCCTGCCCATCTCCCAGCTGCTCCCCCACCCCCTTCAGGGAAGCTGGCATTTCAACCCTTTCTTCACCCGGGGTTGGAGTCTCTGGGTGTGTGGGCAGCGTGTGTACGCCTTGCTGATGGAAAACGCAGGGCACTGTGGGCCAGTGATCTCACCTTGGCCGCAGTGTCTGCGCAGCTGCTGGGCGTGTCCGTGTCCACCCGCCTCCTAGCATCCCTCCACCGTTTTTGGCTCACTAGTTTGTCCCTAGAATTGCAAGCCGAGATGTCCTGGGGGCAGGGGCCAGACTGAGGAAGTGGGCAGTGCGGTGGGAGGTGGGATGGGGGAGGCGGCAGTTTCCCAGGTGGTACTGCCTGCCCGGCAGCCTTACCTGGGCTTCCGGGAGGGACCACGGTCTCTGGGCTGAGTGAGCCACCCTCCTGGGGCACCGACGGGCAAGGGGGGGGCACCTGGGAGGGGCTGCATCAGCTGCGGGCAGGGGGCTCTTTTGCTGGACAGGTACAGAGCAGGTGTGAGCAGGCCCAGGAGCTGGGCAGCAGGGTTCAGAAGCGCGGGGCCTGGTGGAGGCCCACGCTCGGGCTCAGCACGCGCGGCCTGTGTGGGCAGCGCCCAGGGTGGGCTGCGCAGAGGAAAAGGCCTCCATTCTTCACTCTTGTTCTGCGGGGATCTTTCCTGACAGCTCTTTGTGGAAGAGATGACAAACTATTCACCTCATTGCTTCTGTCTGACAAAACTGGACATCTGTATGTCCTTCCTGTCTACTCATGTACTCACAGATATAATAAAATAAGTTTAAATATTAAAGGGAAAACACAAAGATACATGGAATAAGTGTGCATTTCAAACCCCAACTAAAATATCCACACATGATAATAATGATAATTATGATAATAATTACAATAATTAGTACAATAATATTATCCTTATGAGCAGCATGGACCTTTCATTCCTGGTCTGGAAGAAAAGGAAAGAAGTGTCAGGTGAAAGTCGACGTGGTAGACAGAGTCATCTGCTTCGAAACGGAAGGCTAGTTGTCTTTTCTGGAAAGGTCAGACTGCGCGAGGGCTGGGCGCGCACTGGGCGAGGGCCCGGGATGCTCAGTAAGGCCAACGGAGGCTCACGTGCAGCCCAGACAGGTAACTGGGCTCGAGAACAGGTGAGGAGCCGCTGCCATCCGTGCTGGGAGTCGGGCCTTCCAGGCCAGCGTGGCCTCCAACTTCACCCCCCACCCCCCACCCCCCACAGACTGGCCGTCTCCTGTCGTCTCAGAAGGACGCACTCCCCACATCGGACAGACTATGGATAGAGCGTCCCGTCCCGCTGGGTCCCTGGGGCTGTCCGCCCGCCTGAGAGAGTCATGGTGTCCTTCCTTCCGGCCTAAGGCCTGGACTGAATGGGATCTCTGTAAGGTAAGTAGGACTTGTGGTTCGTGAGGGGAAATTTCCAGAGTTAGTTCACATTTCACAGCTAAGAGCTAAGGTAAAGGTTTGGCTTCCTCACTGAATTAGGTCGGATGTGCCTATAAAAACACCTTTCACGGCAGGCAGATCATTGCGGGAGACGGTGGAGGGGGGCGGGGGGACGAGGACCGGAGCGGCCTCTGCACCTTGGGAACGCCGCGTGGGGCTCCGTTAAGGACCCAGCGTGGAGAGTCGACGTTTCGGGCCTCCCTCTAAAGCCTCACCACGACCACACAGTTTCCTAACCTTCATGAGTGTGAGATGTTGTGAACGGAGACCCCACCTGCCTCCAGCAGTTCAAGCCTGAGAAACATCCAGAATGTATCAAAGGTGCAAAGAGGGCAAAGGGCAATTTCTTTGGAAACCTAACTGGCGGCAGGAGGGGTCTCCAAGGGGTGGCCGAAGGCCTCCTGGTCACCCCCATAAATGTCCCCCTGCCTTCTGCCCACCAGACCCTCAAAAACCAAAACCAAGTGGCGCCGTGGGCAGGCCCCGGTAAGGAGGAAGAGACCGCAGTGAGCACAGGCTGGTGGTAGTCGGCAGAGGGAAGGGCCTGGCAAGACGGTGAGAGCGAAAGGCAGCCAGGGACCAGAGGAGAGGGGTGGTGCGACAGTGAGGCTGGGGGGGGGGGGGGGGGGGCCGCGGAGCACGCGGCTGGGACCAGGCCGGCTCTCCTGCCCGCAGAGGCGGCAGGAAGTGTGCCGGCCGGCGGCTGGCGGCCTCCTCTCCTCTGTCCTCTCCACACCAGGAAGGAGGCAGCCACTTGCAAGGCCAGCATTCCTGCAACACAGAGGGACCTCTGGCCCCACAAATGGCAGAGCAGCCCTGCAGGTAGGACTGGGGGGATCGGGGGAGGCGCAGCAAGGGGTGGGGAGTCGCTCCTGCTCTGTCCAGATACAGTCATCTAAAACCATCTCGCCCACCAGGCCCACCCCCACCATCCACCCCCACCTCTCAACATCCGGGGGCTCTCCGGGCCCTGCCAGCTCCCTGACACCCCTCTGCCAGCAAACAGCCCTAGACAGACAACGGGCACTAAAATCAGATTAAATTAACATTTAAAAACAAAAAGAGGAAAGACCAGAGTAAAATGTTTCAACAGCACAAAAGCGCCGAGATGCTCTGACTGGCCCGTGAGCTTCTTGGAGTACCGGGAAGGACACCCTCACGCTCTGGTTCCGTAAGGCACTAGGAGGGAATGATGTCAAGTCAGGACGGAGCCGCGGCCACGCCCGGGACTCACAGGCGCGCTCGCGCTCACACGCCTGGGCCACGCATTGGTTGCACGCCTGTGTTATATCACTGTGTGTGTGCGGTCACACTGAGGATAGTCTATTGGTATCACTGGAGTTGAACACAAAGCAGAAACGGGTGCAGAGTGCTACATTCCACCGGTGTCGGCAACGCCTGCCAGCCCTGCTACCGACTAGGGATTGATTCAAAGAGAAAAGAAATCTTCAGAAAGAAAAAACTAAAGTTTGCAACACACATTATTAATGACATTTGAGGAGTAACTTTCTTAGGGATTTATCCAGAGTGCTCAGAGAGAAAACGTGCCCTCGGGGGAGGGTTTCTGCGGCCTGGCCACCCCCCCCTCCCCCGCCCCCGCCAAGGAGCCAGAACAGCCCAACCACCCACATCAGCCTCGCAGGCCGCGGCCTGACCTCTAGGGCTGTTGACCCTTTAGAGTTCTGGAAAAATCCCTAATTCTCATGTTCAACCATGAAAAATCTATTGGATTTCCATATCAGGTGTCCCCTGACAGCAAATTCTTAAATGTCACTTGCTGCCATATGAAAATAACCTTTGAAAAGTTCATAGATAAAGTTCTTCAGAAACTGGCCCCCCTTCTGGAATCTTCCATCGCTCTCTCTTCTCCTTTCCAGTTTGGTGCAGAATGGGTTCGTGAGCTGTGTTTTTGTTACCGACGTTTTCTTTTTTTCTTTTTCTTTTTAAAATAAAAAGCATAGATCCCCTCCTGAATCCCTTCTTTTTAAAAATGTTCTCTTCTCGGCTCAGTCCTCACACTTCCTAGTTCAAGTGTCATCAGTGCCCCGCCCGCCCTGGCCCGGCCCTCGCGCTGCTGCTGTGCGGCGTCTTCAGAGCGAGACGCCCAGCTGCCCCGCCCTCGCGTGCCCCCTTCCAGTGTCTATATGTACGGGTACTGGTTGACCTTGGCGGGGCTCAGTGGGTATCCAGTGTAGACGGTGGAGGCTGGAGAGGCGCTGATGTAGGTCTGGTGGGCAAACTGGGCTGGATACTGACTCGGGTGGATGGTGGGCGAGGGCAGGACCCGGGGGCCCATGCTCACGGGGACCTGGTGGACGATGCTGGCCGGGTAGGCAGTGTGCTGCACGGTGTGGCGTGCCGAGCCTTGGGAGGCCACCAGGTGGGCCACGGTGCCGGTGGAGCCCAGGGCCGCAGGCGCCGTGTAGGTGTAGAGGTGGGGCTGGGTGGGGAGGTGGGCAGCGGCGGCGGCGGCAGCCAGGTGGGGGTGCACAGTGCCGTGGCTGGGGCTGTTGTGCGGGAAGGAGTACGGAGCCTGGGCCATCGTGGGAGTGATGTAGGCCTGCTGCCGTCGGTGGCTCCCGGTGCGGTCTGCACTGATGTGCTGCTGAGCCTGGACAAGGAGAAGCACCAGGAGAGGGCTGCACTGGGGGCTGGACACACGGGAGAGGAGGAGGGGGAAGTGAGGGCAGGAGGAGGGAGAGGGAGAGAGGAGGAGGGAGGAGGGAGGAGAGGAAGAAGAGAAAGTGAGGGCAGGAGGAGGGAGGGGAAGAGAGGAGGAGGGAGAGGAGGAGAGGAAGAGGAGGAGGGGAAGTGAGGACAGGGAGGAGGGAGAGGAAGAGGAAAGGAGGGAGGAAGAGGGGATGTAAGGAGGGGAGGAGAGAAAGAAGTGGGGAGGGGGGACAAGGGGAGGGGGAAGTGAGGATGGAGAGGAGGGAGGAAGGAGAGAGAGAGGGGAGAGAGAAGAGAGAGGAGAAGGGGGAGGAGGGGGAGAGAAGGGAAGAGACAAGGAGGAGAGGAGAAGGGGGCAGGGGGGAGAGCAGTGGGAGTGACAGAAGACACCTCCCGAGGATGCTGGGAAGTAAAGTAGCCGGGACTGAGAAAGGAGGCCATGCCCAGTGTCCCTCAGGCGGGACGGCACAGATAAAGCCGCTGCAGCTACAGGTCACAGACCTCTCCCACGGACGCCCTGCGGCCGGGAAGCGGCAGAGAGCCTCTCTGAGAGACGGGCTGTTTCACTGTGAGATCTTGTTCTCTAAAATCCAGGCCCTCAGAACCTCTGCTGTTTGCTGTGTATCAGACACAGGTGCCAGCCCTCTCTCACGGCATTCTCAGTCCTGGTGACAGACGCGGCCTCAGGTCACGGCCCAGGCGCAGCACTGCACACGGGGCTTCCTGACACAAACCCCTTGGTCTCACTCGCGGCTCCTCAGGTAACGGCCCGAGTCCACTCTGCACCGAGCTGAGCCTTTACGCACAGGCTGGCTCTGCCCTCGGAGGCTCTGCTTTATTTATGTTCCACCCCAAACCTCGACCGCCGTGGTGCGGGCTCGGGCGTGGCCTCCTCCACGGCACGCGCAGTGCTTTTCCCTGTGCCGGGCCGAACTGGCGAGATGTGGCCATCCTAACCTAAGCGCTGGCACCTGCCACTGGAGCTACACGACTTTAAACTCCCTGAGCCAGTGGGGGGCACCAGCTTCCCCCAGGGTGAGCCTCGGAGGAGGAGAGCAAACACCATGGTCAGCCAGGGCACCCCCTGCCCACGGGAGGGGCGGTGAGGGCGCTGGGCTTACCTGGCTGAGGTTGAGCGGCTGCTGCTGCTGGAAATGGGGCCCCGGCCGCTGCTGCCGGAAGGCGACGGCTCCCGACGAGCTCCCTGAAGAGTGGCCGCTGGTGGAGGTCACGTTGCTGGAGGACTTGGACTTGTAGGAGGACGAGTGGTGACTGGCGTTGACTGTGTCGGGAGGAGAAACAGGTCACAGGTCAGTCCCGAGCCCTCGGCTACCCCTCTAGGGCCAACAGGGGTCTTCCAGGCGGGGCCCCGTTTCCGAGCCTGGCCAATCACAAACCAGTCTCGCTTCCCCGGGCCCAGGTGAGACTGGCCCAGGTCCCAGCAGTCCTGGCTCGGGCCCCACCTTGGACCTGGTTGCTGAATTTTCCCTTAGTCTTGCATCCCTCCAACACGTTCTCGCACTGTTCTCACTGTTGCTTTCCAAAGAACTTAACTAGCCCGAGAGACCGGAGAGGCTGCGAGAGAAATCCTGTGGCTGAGAACACAGGAGGGACTGTCACCCACACGGCGTGCGTCCCGGGCCAGCGGCTGGGGCTCCAGGCGTGGCTGCGGCCAGTGTGCGCCCTGGCTGCTTTCCTGGCTTTCCCCGGCCCAGGAGGGTCCTGCAGCCACGGGCATGTGAGTCCTGAGAAAGACGGGCAGGCACCAGGATGCGGTCCTGCCTGCCTCTCGCCTGCCCCTGGGAAGACTGCGCAGCAGGTCCTCAGGGGAAAGGAGTCTCTACAAGGAATGACCCACGGGCTTCCTGGAGGCGGCGGCACTGGGTGCTTTAGAACCCGCAGCTCACTGAGAAGGACCTTCCACTTTTCTCCTTTCTGTTGGACATGTCCCTGAGATTCTCAGGTATGCTGGCAACTGTTTCTGTTTTTCAGACATAACACGTCCGTGGGGAAGTGCAGTGGGGAGCTCTCAGGCCGCCACTGCCGCACGCCGCGCAAGGGGCTGCCGACGGGCACGGCTAATGTAGCTCCACAGGCCTCTGACGGCAGGACGCGGCTGTGCTGCGCTGGGCGAGGCTGGCCCTCGGCTCCTCACCCGTCTGTACGGTACGAGGGGGCTGCACTGGGTGGTCTGAAAGTTTCGGTAACTTCTGCCACCATGTCCCCTTCCAGAGCGGCGCCGGCACCACGGCCGACAGAGCTCAGAGCTGGAATATTCGACCTGGACATCTGGCCGCTCTCCTGGGCACCACCCACTTTGTTTCAAAAGGCCAAGGGAGCCCTAGCTGGTTCTGCGCCGATATAGAATGAAGGGTCCCGGGTTTGATTCCCTTCAAGGCCATGTACCGCAGCTGCAGGCTCGATCCCCAGCCCCAGTCAGGGTGTGTGCGGGAGGCAACCAGTCAATGTCTCTCACATCGATGGTCTCTCTCTCTCTCTCCCTCTCTCCCTCCCTCTCTCTCTCCCTCTCTCCCTCTCTCTCTCTCTCTCTCTCTCTCTCTCTCTCTCTCTCTGTCTCTTCCCTTCCCTTCCACTTCCTCTAAAAATCAATGGAAAATATCCTTGGGCGAGGATTAACAAAAAACAAAAACAAGGCCAAGAGAAATTTAGCATTGGCTACTTGAAAAAAATCAATTCCTACATAATCTGCAGAAGGTCTATCTTGAGCCAACTCTTAGACACATTATTTTTTTGTTGTTAATCCTCACCAGAGGATATTTTCCCCATTGATCCCTAGAGAGAGTGGGAGGGAAGGAGGGAGAAGGGGAAGGAGGGAGGAGAAGGGGAGGGAGAGAGATAAACATCTATTGGTTGCCTCCCAAACACACCCCAACTGGGGCCGGGGATCAAACCCAACACCCAGGAATTGAGCCACAACCCTTCGGGGTGCAGGCCGATGTTCTAACCACCGAGCCACCAGCAAGGGCCACTATCACGTGTGTTTTTAACTACTTTTTTTTTAAAAGATATTTTTATTGATTTCAGAGAGTAAGGGAGAGGGAGAGAGATAGATACATCAATGATGAGAGAGAATTATTGATTGGCTGCCTCCTGCACGCCCCCTACTGGGGACTGAGCCCACAACCTGACCGGAATCGAACCATGACTTCCTGGTTCATAGGTCGATGCTCAGCCACTGGACCACACCAGCTGGGCACACTTCTCCCATTTTACAGGAGACAGACTCCCTCACTCTCCAGGATGTTATCAAGTGCACTGGCTCTCGTGTGAGAAGCCTCAGGGGCGCCCAAACGGGCTAATTCCGGAATGGAGAGCGCTTGAGGGACCGTTCCTGAGAGCAAAGCCAAACGAACATGGAGGCTGTCCGGGATTATTTTATTCAGGCTACAGACTCTTTGCCAACTCCTTACTCTATCGGTCTACTCCCGAGATGAAATTCAGCCACGAGGGTTAGTTTCCTACAGAGGTGAAGGCAGCTTTGGCCGCCTGGGGTGACAGCCGGGCAGCATCTCCATGGATTAAATGAGTCCAAGCTGCAGCCTTGAGGTGTTGACAAAGGTATTTAAAGTACTTAGCCCTAGGCGGTTTGGCTCAGTGGATAGAGCATTGGCCTGTGGACTGAAGGGTCCCAGGTTCGATTCCGGCCAAGGGCACATGCCTGGGTTGCGGACTCGATCCCCAGTGTAGGGGAGCGTGCAGGGCAGCCAATCAGTGATTCTCTCTCATCATTGATGTTTCTATCTCTCCCTATCCCTTCCTCTCTAAAATCAATAGAAATATATTAAAAAAAATAAAATAAAGTACTTAAGTAACGATCAACACACAACACGGCAGAAATAACACCGTGGCAAATACTTAAACCGGTAATGTGTGATGGATACAGTTGTAAACAATCATCTGATGCGTGTCTGAGCGGAAGAGTATGAGGAATCTGCCTGCTGGATGAGCTGTTTGCTGCAGGTTCCTTTGGTCACAGCCAGAGAGTGCTGCTTCCGGCCGAGGTCCTCACTGAAATACTCGCCTGGGTACTAATTACAGAATTAAAAAATGAAAACGCTGCTTACACGTGATGTTTAGTGGAATCCTCCTTTGGCGACTTGGACAGGAAGAGGGTTTGGGGAGAGAGAAGTCCTCCTGTCCCCCACCATGTACAGTAGAATGACCTCCGCTCTGGGCTGGACAAGTCCCCAAATACCCCATCCTACATTCTCTTCACCCTTAGGCGCAGCTGGATCTCCCAGGCCTTGTGGGCCTTGCAGCTGGCAAGCACCCAGTAAGGTCCCCAGGTGACCAGACGGGATGGATGAGTAACAGCCGATGAACAATAACTCCTCACATCTAAGCAAAAGCTTTCCGGCACTTCCTGTCCTTTTCCTTCTAAATGGTGCCACCAGGAGAGCGCTGACTGGCTTGGATGGGCTGGTGATAGTTCGGGGCAGAAAAGTGAGTGTGTGTTTTTATCCCCCAAATTCTCCTCCTGGCGAGTCTGAGCCAGGGAGACACTGAATCTGGGGTCAGACACTAAACGTATCTAGGAGGTTAAGATCTCAGCTTTTCTTCTCAGGATGGAGGGAATACTTTTGTTGTTGTTAATCCTTACCTGAGGATATTTTTCCATTGTTTTTTTTAAAAAATATATTTTTATAGATTTCAGAGAGGAAGGAAGAAGGAGAGAGATAGAAACATCATTAATGAGAGAGAAGTATTGATCGGCTGCCTCCTGCATGCCCCACACTGGGGATCAAGCCTGCAACCTAGGCATGTGCCCTGATTGGGAATCAAACCGGGACTTCCTGGTTCATAGGTTAATGCTCAACCACTGAGCCACACCGGCTGGGCTTTCCATTGATTTTTAGAGAGAATGGAAGGTAGGGGGTGAGACAGAGAGAGAAACATCGATGTGTGAGAGAGACATTGATTGGTTGCCTCCCGAATGCACCTTGACCAGGGCCGGGGATTGAGCCTACAACCGAGGTACGTGCCCTTGACCGGAATCGAACCCGGAACCCTTCAGTCTGAGGGCCAATGTTCCATCCTCCGAGCCAAACCAGCTGGGGCTGGAGGGAATACTTTTAATTAAGCAATGTGTGACGGACACACACCTCGCCATGCCCTTTGAGACGTGGGAAGGTGTTTCCCCCTCGCTGAGTGAGGCTGGGAGGTTCTGCCCACAGAGGCAGCCCCACCCCAGGGCTTCTGGTGGGAGTGATGCCAGAACGTGGTCAGGGACTCCCCATACCAGGTGTCCATCAGACCAGCAGACAAGGAACTGGGTGGCTCTTGTTCGTTATTTACCAACCAAATCAGAGGGAGAGCCACTGTAAAGGCATCGAGGTACTAATTACAGAACTAAAAAATGAAAACGCTGCTTATACAACGTGATGTTTAGCAGAATCCTCCCTTGGTGACTTGAGCAAAATGTGCAGTCACCCGGCGCTTGTCAGCTCTCACACAACAAAACTGCTGGCAGCAGAGAGCAAGGCCATCTCCAGAGGGTCACCTGCCCGGGCCCTGAATTACCTGGCACCAGGCTGTCACATTCCACCAGCACTTCGCTGGCCTGGGTCTTCAGGGGGGGCACGATGATGGTCCGGGGGTTCCCAGTGCAGTGGCTCTCCAGGCTCCCCTTGGTGTCGAAGGCGTTGGTGTTGTGCCCGGTGCGGTGCTGCACGGAGTAGGGGCTGGTGTTGCTGGAGGAGTCGGAGTACGGAGAGTCGTGGACGGTGACACAGCTGATGACGTTCTTCCTCTGCTTGGAGACGGTGCTGGAAAGGGACAGGGCAGATCAGAACCGGGAGGTGAGACGCCCGCGGTTCAGGCCGGCCGCGGGAAGAGCCCCTCTTCGTGCCGGGCAGGGGACGGAGCAGAGCGGAGAGGGCAGGGATGGGACACACGCGGGGAGGCAGGGCACACAAGTGTCACCTGTCACATGAGGACGTGAGAGAGGGCCGGAGCCGGGCCCACAGGCGCTTCTGGAAGCTGCGAGGGAGACGCTTCGAGTGGGCCTGGGCTCTCCCTGGTGCGGCAACACCGAGCCACCAGAAAGGGACGTCTGAGCAAGCAAAGCCCAGAACCCCAGGCCGGTGTGGGAGAGCAGAGCGAGGCTCGGGCTGGAGGCAGGAGGGACAGGAGCACCCAGGAGCACCCAGGAGCAGCCAGGACGCAGAGAGGGACGGAGAAAGGGAGGTTCCGGGGGCTGATCCCACACCCGGTTCAGACGTGCTGAGAAAGAGCCATCGGAGCTGACTTCGCACCATCGGCAACCTCCCTGCTGGGAGGGTGCTGCGTGGGATGGCGGTGCTGCCCGCACCCAGGCCCTCGGAGAGTCCCCTTCTCGGGGAGCCGGCCCTCGGATCGGGGAGGGGCACACTGTGTCCAGGTGAGGTCAGAGGGGCTCTACTGGGAGGAAGCCTAGTGGGGAGCTGCTGTGGACCCTGCTCTTCATCCTAAACTCAACACGCCCACAGGAGGAACTGGCTTTGGATGGCTCTCGGCCACCACTTTTTTCCTGAGATATTTATGTTTGTGTGGTTACTTTGGGAACCAATTCTTTCTGCTCCACGCTCAGTGAGAGGCTGGTGGGATGATGCATATAAAATCTGTTGTTTACTGTGAAGATTTCAAAAATGGGTTTTCATCTATTTTTATATATTGGTCATCTATTTTTAAGAAATATCCGTTGCCTAAGTAAGATGGTCAGTTTCCAACTAATTTGGCGAGAGAAGCTGGTATTTATAGATGCCTAATGGGGACAAACAATCACGGAGGTGTCTTGGCCAAGGTCACAAGGCCAGCCACAGGCCAGCCCCTTTCCAAGGTCGCTCTCTGCCTCCTAAGGGCAGCAGAGAAGGGGGCCAACTCAGGAGCCCCAGGCAGCCGGGCAGAAGGGAGGGGCTTGGCACTGACTGTGTGACCCCAGCTCCTGGCACTATGACCTCTGGGCCCGACAATTCCTCCCGGGGCTGCACACTGGCCTGGTTCAGGCAAGCAGGGTCCCTCCCCAGCTGTGTCGGGGTGAGAACAGGGCCCTGCAGCCAGACGTCTAACACCAGCACTTGCTGGGTGTGTGTGTGTGTGTGTGTGTGTGTGGCCTCAGGCAGTTTTTCTACCTGTGAGTGATTCAGTCTCCTTATCAGTAAAATGTGGTTAACTAGTAACAGTAGCTATATTATAGGCTTATTTGGAGAATTAAGTGAGGAAATACAAGGAAAATGCTTCGAATAGTACACGACACAAAGCAAGTATTCTATAAAAGTTAGCTGCTATTATTATTAGTTATGTTACCTCATTTAACATGTGAAAACAGGTTTGCAAAAAACCTATCTAGGCAAAGTGAATTCTACCAAGGCGCAGACTCGCTGGATATGAAGGAAATGAAAACTCATCAGTTAGGTATCTTGAAGGTCTATGCTAGGTGCTACAGAGAATTCCTGCACACAAACATACAATACATATGTGCCCAAGAGATTCAAGTCTCAGTGCGGGACTGTACAAAAGCATGACAGGGTAAATGGTACAAGTTTTAAAATAACCAGTAAAGAGTATAGTGGATGTCACACAGCCTCCCATGATAAACTGTCAAATGGGTTGTACCGATGATAACCATCAAGAACTCAAAAGAAGGTGAGGAATGAACATGCATTTATAGCTCTTCACATTAATTTTGATAAAATAGATACATTTTAATTAATAAAGACCTACCCCTCCCACTTGTAACAGTTTAAAAGCAAAAAAATCCATATGCTTGTTCCTCAAAAAACTAGAGAGTGACCACATGACCAGCAATTCCACTCTCAGGCATGCACACAAAGGAACTCAAATAGATACTTGAATGCCAATGTTCATAGTAGAATTATTCCCAATGGCTGAGAGGAGAAGAAATATATAATCTAAAGGTGAAAATAACCTGTCCATCAATAGATGAGTAAACAAAATGTGGTATGTAATGGAATACTGTTCAGTCATAAAAGTGAATAAAGTTCTGACACATGCTACTGTATGGATTAACCTTGAATATTGTGCTAAGTGAAATGAGCCAGACATAGAAGGACAGATGCTGTATTATTCCACTTACATGAGTACCTAGAATAAGCACATTCATAGACAGAGGAGGTTAGAGGTGCCCAGGGGGTGGGGGAGGGAGGAACGGGGAGTTACCGCTTAATGGGTACAGAGTCTGCCCGGGGTGATGGAAAAGTTCTGGAAATAGACAGTGGTTGTGGCTGCACACACAATGTATTTAATGTCACTGAAGTGTATGCTTAAACATAAAAGGCAAAATTTTTCTTATCACAATTAAAAAAATTAATGTAAAACTCCCAAACCACTGAATTATTTACTTTAAGTGAGTGATTTGTATGGCATGCGAATTATATCTCAATTTTTAAAGTCTATATGCTTATTCAGAAACAAGAAAGGGGTGGGCGTGGCACTGAGATCTGGCCCAAGAACTAGAAAGTGGGGCAGCAGGAAAGATCCCCGAGCCTCTGAGTCGGCAGCAGGATTCGCGGGCAGGGACATCGTGGGCAGCTGTGGCACCAGGAGGAGGGAGCCCTGGGAGGAGGGTGAGCTGCTTCAAAAAGACCCAGACCAGGGAGATCTGCAGTGGTTTTCTGTGGTGGGTGGGGCTGGGCAAAGGGAAACCCCCGAGTCTGTGGGGTGTCTGTTGTGTAGAAAGATGCTATTAAAGGGAACCCCAGCCCAGCCCGCACTGACACAAGGTGCTCCAGTTCCTGGGGGATGCTGGGAGGCGGCGCTGCCCTGCCATTGCTCTCAGCTCCCTCACAGCCAGTTCTGCGTGATTAAAGCGAACACAACGCAGACGGGTTCTGCTGAAAGTGTGTCTGGGTGGTGGCCCCACACGAAGGACAGAGCTGGCTCCCAGATGTGTCCTGAGAGCGGTGTCTAGTTCCGGCTCTGCTGCCCACTTACTGGTGTGACTTTGGACAGTGGCCTGGATGTTGGTGTGACCTTGGACATGCCTCCAGCTCCAACCCGTGAAATCCATTAGGGAGAGTGGCATTAAAGGATCCACTGTGGGGATCCTTCTGCTGACTTAAAGATTTATTATTAAAGACACTTAACACAGGACTTGGTTTACTCCTGATTTGGAGAGGAAATAAATCCCTCACATGTAGACCCAGTCCCGGCCAATTCCTGCTGACCATACCTTCCTCAGGTTCTGAGTAAATTAAAAATGGTACATCCTCACACAACACTAATTTTGGCCAAGCTGTAATAAAATCCAAATTGTACATATTTCAAAGTCTTCACTCAAATTTGGAAATTGTGGAAAAGTGTCAGCTCAATGTGAGTAAGAATTTTCTGACACCGGAACTGTCTGAACATACACTTCATGCACCAGTGAGCCTGCTGTCACTCGGGATGGCTTTCTCAGAGCACCTGGCGGCTTGGTCTAGACGACCTGTGAGAAGTCAGGGCCATCTCCTCATGGAAACCCCACAGGCAGTGAGCCTTCCCACCAAGGAGGCTGAAGAACCTGGTTGTCCGTGTCTCGATACCTACCCAGGAGCGTGGGATAAAGCCTCTCTACACTTCATGGGTCCCCTCCCTGTTATGGGAGCTGGGAGGTCCCTCCGCCTAATGAGCAAATAAGTGCAACACAGTCTAAGGCTGATTTCCTTTCCTTCTTGGATCTATATGAGACAGGTTTGGAAGAGATGAATTAATGTGATACTTTTTCATTTTATTTTTTGTTAATCCCCACCTGAGGACATTTTTTTCATTGCTCTCAGAGAGAGTGAAAGGAAGGGAGGAGAAGAGAGGGAGGGAGAGAGAGAGAGAGAGAGAGAGAGAGAGAGAGAGAGAGAGAGAAAGAAAGAAACATTGATGTGAGACAGACACATCAACTGGTTGCCTCCAGCATTCGCCCCAACTGGAGGGTGGGGGTAAGGAGTGGACCCCCAACCCAGGTATGTGCCCTTGACCGGAAATCGAACCTATAACCCTGTGGTGCACGGCCATTGCTCTAACCACTTAGCAACACCAGCCAGTCCTGATAGCTGTTTTTAATAGGAATATCTGTGCTCTATCTGTTATACTATGCAGATTAGAGAACAAATGGGAAGCTACTAAATGAGTCACCTTAAAAATGAGCATGCATTATTACTATGGATTCTTTAGGCGTGTATGCACTGATTCTACTGGGATTCATTCCAGTAGAGTGTCTAATTATTACTGATTGCTAATCAATCCCATTATGAATTGGTTAATGGAAGAGAGAGAGAGGGAGAGAGGGAGGGAGGGAGACAGAGTAGAATGAGAAATATTTGCTTAATGGCCTTAATAGAACATCACTTCTGAATAAAGCCACCAGAGTTCACAATTGCATTGTGTTGTCATGGCAATAGATGATTTTCATCATTTTAAAATGATGAAAAGAAATAAGGAGATAAGCAGTAAAGAAATCAGCCCCAATGGAGAAAACACTGCCACAGGATCAGATACAAACCTGTGACCCCTCCCTGCAGGGCGCTGTCTGGAATGCGTTTCTGATTTCTATTTGCCAGTCTCAGTCAATTCCATCCTTCAAGACCAGGGTCAAAATTCATCTCCACCAATAAACCTTCCATGACTTACTTCCCTCCTCTGACTCCACAGTCAAGGCTACATGTGAACAACACTCCTCTTCTATCACGATGACACTGATTACAAAGTCTAGGTCACATTTACTGGGTGCACAACTACTGTTCAAAGTGCTTTCCATGTGTGGTCTCCTCTAACGCTCACAGCGAGAAAGAATATTCCAACGGGGTTTTAAGAACAATGAACTTCAGACATGGAAAGCTTAGGTCATTTGCTTGTTCAAGGTCACACGGCTAATTAGGGAGAGTCAGGTTTGAACCAAGAGCTAGCATGCTCTCTGTTTTTAAACCATGGTCTTAACTTTATTAATTTTTAAAATTTTATTGTGATAAGAATATTTAACACGAGACCTACCCTCCTAATAAAATCTAAGTATTGTTGACTACGGTGCAATGTGCAGATCTCTAGAATGGATTCATCTCGCTCAATTAAAATTTATGTCCATTGATCACCAACTCCCCCTGTCTCTACCGATAGCCCTGGCCACCCAGAGTCCACTCCTTGATTCTATGAATTTGACTCTTTTTATGTGTCCAGAGTCTGTGTCAACTCAAATCTCATTCTTCAAAAATGACATTCTAGTCTCATCAATTGTCAGATTTTTAAATTGCTTCTGCTTTTTTCCACTTGTGGCAAAGGGCTGGGTGAGGCTGTTGGGCCTGTCTTGTGCCGAAGGCTATAAATGTGTGGACAGGCTGCTCCAGGCCGGGGGCCTGGCTGGGGCTGGGAAGAGCCTTTCTCTGTAAAGGAACCACCTAAGCCCATCATGTTCCTGGGCTGAGGGGCTTGAGGCACTGGGGAGAACGGAGTACTGACTCAACTCAGGGCTCTATCAGAAAGGAAACTGAGGCCAGTCCTGGAATAGGCAGGTGGGGAGTGAAGCACTGTGCCTGGCATCCCTGACACCAAGGCCCCTCTGGCCCCTGGAGGGATGCTAGGACCAGAAGTGCTCCATTACATTCCTTGAGACACACTGAACAGCAGGCTGAGCCATTACACAGAAAAGAGGACACTGAGCTACACCAGCCCTACCATGACACAGCAAAGCACTGAGAGTAGCTACAGGGGGAATGCTTCAACCACCCTATCTGTACATTTCACATTGATCTCAAGTGTGGGAATTTGTTATCTGATCAAAAGGATTCGTGGTGACCAATTACTGGCATTATACCCAATCAGAAATTAATAATTTAGGCCTATATGTGGATGTTAAGCTTCGTATCCAGTTGTGGGATGCGTGCTGACTGGCAGTGCTGGGCTTGGGAGCAGGCCTCCCTTCCCTGGCCCTCAGTCCTCATGTGAAGAGCCAGCAGGTTGAAGCTTGGGGTCATGAAGCTTGGGATCTCTAAGGTCCTGAGGCCAGTGGGGTGCAGAGAGCCAGGCGCCCACTGTGCCAGAGGGGCAGGAAAAGAGGCTCTGGCGCCAGGGCTGATAGTCGTGCAAGTACTGTATTAAACACTTCTCCCTTCCTGGGAGCGCGTGGAGAGTAAAATGAGTTCTCACTACTTGGAATAAACAGCAATACTCTCTGGGTAAGAACCAACTGGCAGTTTGAAAGATTGGGTTAATCAGACACAGAAATTTCTGATTAATTGGACAATTATTTCGAATTCTGAGAGAGCCCAGGCGCTATTGGAGAAATATTTCGACCAACGGGGAATAAATTCAATAGCCTGAGGCAGAGCTTTGTAAGCTTACGGGGTTGAAATACACTGGCATCCTGTGTCTGGTTTTTATAGTCTCAAGTCTCCCAAATGAATAGGGCCCATAACTATTTTTTAATATCCAAGGGATTCCAAATTATTTTGGTTTTAAACAGTTTTGGAAAGTCTGTTAGTCCCCTGAAATCACACCAGGACTCTAGGGCGGGGCGAAACCACAATGTGGGGGCCAGGAGAGAGGGACCTTCATGTTTGATGATGGAAAGTGGCCCCGATGAGCTGTCCTGGTCCTTTCTGGGAGTCGGAAGGTGACGCGTCTCACCTGGTGGGAGCGTGCTTCTGTTCCTCCTCCTCGTCCGTGTCGCTGCTGATGGTGATGACGCTGACCGTGGGGCTGGGGGTGTCTGGAATGACAATGGTCTGCTGCTGCCTCTCCCTGGTGGTGCTGGAGGCGCCGTCGCCCCAGCCGCATGTGACGGAGGAGCTGCAGGCCGGGCTGCTGTGCACCAGGGCGCAGCGGGGCGGCGTGTTCTCCTTGACGCGCTTGGACCGCTGAGGGGAGCTGAGGGCCTGAGAGGAGGACACCTCACAGGTGGAGACGTTTCTGTAACGACAAAGCCACACACACTCACGGAGGAAGGCCGGCCCAGCAGCACCTTCCTAGGAGCAAACTGCCTAGAAGTCCCAGCTTTGCCAGATCTCCTCAGAACAGTCAGGGCCAGGGCACTCGGACTTCACCTGCCACTGCAGAAGTGGCAGCCGCTACACAGAGGGGACAGCAGCCTGGCCTCCTTGGGGCTCTGGTTTGGCTCCATGTGCCTGCTCCCAGCAGGACAAAGGGACCAGCCAGGGCTGAGGACAGGAGGGATTGTGCCCACGGACTGGGCTGGTCTTGTGGAGTCACATGTAATGCCCAGGATTTACGGGGTGTCTGCCCCAACACAGCCCTGTCTTCAGGGTCCAGGCCTGACTTCCTGAGCTCCACTTTGTCATCCTCCCAAACGTCCTCAGGCCTTATTTGGGCAAGAGGTGGAAGAAATGGTATTTGACACATAAAGTTCTGGTTTCCTCACTAATAGCTGGTTTACCATTTAATAAACTAAAGCACTCATTTCTTAGGAGTTTCTGCATCTAATGGCTCTAACGTTGGTGGTTAGATCTTCTTCCTTCTTTCTCTGGGAAAGGGACATGACTATGAAAGCATCCGTGTGTGTATAATTTTTTTAAATTGATTTTTAAAAAGAGAGTTAGAGGGAGAGAGAGATCATTGTTCTACATCTTTATGCGTTCATTGGTTGATTCTTGTATGTGCCCTGACCAGGTATCGAACCTGTAACCTAGGTGTATTGGGATGACGCTCTAACCAACTGAGCTACCCGGCCAGGGCCTATAATTCTTATTTCCAAAAAAGATTCTTCTGGATTTAGACAATGAACTTCATAGGAAGCTTACCAGTCTGTTTCAACTGTAATGGAAAATTCGGAAAAGTGCAAGAGGAAAAGGTATGTTTAAAAAGGGACCTTTTGCCGAAACCGGTTTGGCTTAGTGGATAGAGCGTCGGCCTGCAGACTCAAGGGTCCCGGGTTCGATTCCGGTCAAGGGCCTGTACCTTGGTTGCGGGCACATCCCCAGTAGGGGGTGTGCAAGAGGCAGCTGATCGATGTTTCTCTCTCATCGATGTTTCTAACTCTCTATCCCTCTCTCTTCTTCTCTGTAAAAAATCAATAAAATATATTTTTTTAAAAAAAGGGACCTTCTAATATTGATTTGATTTACCTGAAATTCCTTATCAAACTAGCCAATGTAGTTCTATCTGGTTTGGCTCAGTGGATAGAGCATTGGCCTGACTGAAGGGTCCCGGGTTTGATTCCAGTCAAGGACAAATACCTCAGTTGCAGGCTCAATCCCCAGCCCTGGTCAGGGCATGTGAGGGAGGCAACCAATTAATATGTCTCTCTCACATTGATGTTTCTCTCTCTGTCTCTCCTGTCCACTATCTCTAAAAAAACACACAAAAAAACCCAAAACCCAAAAACAAACAAAAAAACAACGGAAAATATCCTCAGGTGAAGATTAACAACAACAACAAATAATTAGCTAATGTAATTTCTGGTAACTTTAGGGAAAAAAATTCCCTTACTTTCCCCCTCTTCTCTATCA
This sequence comes from Cnephaeus nilssonii, assembly GCF_951640355.1. NCBI lineage: Eukaryota > Metazoa > Chordata > Mammalia > Chiroptera > Vespertilionidae > Cnephaeus > Cnephaeus nilssonii. The sequence continues at coordinate 53,775,070 of NC_137083.1, read as the reverse complement.
TTCCTTGAGACCAAAGCCAATCTATAATAAAACTGAAGAATCTGATATGTCCTTAGAGATTCTAGCACCTTCTAGCTAACGGGGTGGCCGTAAGATGAGAATTCTGTAAAGGTGGATCTATTTAATTTTCTATTTAGTTGGTATCAGATATGATGCTTGCTCCTTTTTGGGGGTTGGTAATAATAGGTTTTACTGATAAGATGGTTCTGTTGTTTGTACTCACCATACTACTTGTTATTGGTAATATGTTACAATTTTGAGATTATGTTTTCACTACTTCAGTAGTGAAAATACTTCCAGTGGGCCTTATTAAAGAAAAGTATGCCTCGCTGCACCACCCAACAAGGGAGAGCGTTCTGGTCTTTCAGGCTGTTTTGCCAAAGCATTGGTCTTAAATAATAGGCAAATACATAACTTTCACGATAATTATATTGATCTTGAAATGCACTAGCAATGAGTCTCATAACACCAGCTGCGTGGGGAGCAGGCAACAGGGAAGGACTTGTGAAGTTTGGGAAGCAAAGGGTTCTTATGTCAATGATGCTAAGGTCAGCTCTGGGTCAGATCGGATTTCTTTTTTTTTTTTTTTTTCTTTATATTTTATTGATTTTTTACAGAGAGGAAGGGAGAGAGATCGAGAATTAGAAACATCGATGAGAGAGAAACATCGATCAGCTGCCTCCTGCACACCCCCTACTGGGGATGTGCCCGCAACCAAGGTATATGCCCTTGACCGGAATCGAACCTGGGACCTTTCAGTCCGCAGGCCGATGCTCTATCCACTGAGCCAAACTGGTTTCGGCCAGACCGGATTTCTGTGTGATGGCCCCCTGGCTGGGCGTGCAGTGTGTGAGGACTGAGATGGTGGCCATTTCTGCTGCCTGACCTAATCATGACCTGGCTGTGTTGTCCCAGGGCTGCCAAACTAAAGTATTTTGGACAGCTGCCACTGAGCTGAGATGACTTTCCCTGAGTTGTCAGAGCACCCAAATAAGAACTCTTGAAAGATGACAACTTGAGGCAGTGAGCTCTTGGATTAATTTCTGAAAGAGAACGTAAAGGCAGGCCTCACTTCTGGCGCCTGGCTGTATGAGGAAGTAGAAAACCAAACTTTCTAGACATCTTATATACTGGACTTCTCTTGATTAACCAATCTCAAATAAGCAATTGGGCACCTCCACCTCAGTGCCACCGGGGAGAAATGCAGGGTAATTCTGCAGCTTCTCAATCTTGATTTCGATTTTGTTTGGAAAACTCTTATTTAGTTAAAAATCAGGTTTACTGAGGTATACATACAGTAAAAGTTGCCCTTCTGAAGCGTTCGATAAGTTTTGACAAATGTGTGGTCAGTTAACCCCACCACAATCCAGACACAGAGCTTTTCACCCCCCTAAAAGTTCCCTCATGATCCTTCCCTGTCAACCCCCTCCTCTCCTACCCGAGTCCCCGGCAATCTCAGTCTCCATAGTTTTGCCTTTTCCAAAGGCCATATACAGGGTGTCCCCCTCAAAATGTATATACACTTCAACAGCTGATAGCGGAAATGTATTTAATAAACACCACCTTTATAATTAGTCAAGGTCTGTGTACACACTTTTTTTGGGGGGGAGGACACCATGTATATAGAATCAGAATATGGGCCTTTTGTCAATCTTGACTTTAAAGAGTCCACGGAGATGAGACCGGATTTAAAGGGAACGGGCAAGATTACTGTTCTGGCTAATGTCTAGGATTAATCAAGTTACTGCTTACACTAACGCAGCTAAATAACTTAAATTTCTGACCTTAGGTTTCCAGGAAAAAAAAAAAAAAGCACATTTTAAAGAAAAGTTATGGTTTCCAAAGTGCAACTTCAGAGGTGGGCCTGAGTGTTTTCCAGAGAAGTGAAAAGGGGCAGAATCGCTCAGGGCCCTGGCACTGGACCCTGAGCCCGGGCCCCGAGTGGGGTGCCGGGAGGGCCGACCCCTGCACAGACCAGAGCCGGCCACGTGGTTCCTGTGTCCCCAGCCACTCCCGGTGCCAGGCCAGGGGCCGGAGCACAGGCGATGGCTCCCGACACTGAGAGCTTTCTCACCACCCACCTCGCAGAGGACTGGTGCTGCTTGCTCTTCCGGGAGGAGGTGGTGCTGGTTGGCTGCTGTCGCATCACGTGGGCCACGCCCACATTTAAGGGCTGGGCTGCTGGGAGGGTCACATGACCAGTCAAGAGCGCAGGCTGCTGCATGATGGGATTGTAATGGCTGCCGTGAGCGTGCGTGTTCCTGAAAGAGAGATGGGAAAACACGGCTTTTTATTGGTTTTATAAACACAGGGCTTCTTTTTAAAGATAAAGGATCCTCCCCAGTTAAAAGGCAAATTAAACCAAGTTGGTTCTGTTGCTAGCTTGTGGGGTTAGTGAAGAAATGAGCCTCGCTCAGTGAGCTCATCAGGTGAGTTTCCCGGGGCAGTGAAGTGTCAGGGCTGTTCTGAAGGAGGGTCAAGAACACTACTTGCTCCTAAGAAAGAGAAAGAATGAATGCCAAGTACGCAGGCTCAGCCCAAGGTCCGGGGAGAGGAGATAAACATTCCCTCCAACTTTCACAGAATTTACAAAGTGCCTTCAATGGGTTAGCCCACTCTGTGAGGTAGGCAGGATATAGCAGGAATACCGTTTTATAAGTGAGGACATTGTAGTTTATGTGATAAACAAACGCTGCAGATTGGCAGCCATAGGTGTTTGATGTCGAGTGCTATTGAATTCTCTCAGTGGCTAGCTCAGTGTTCAGCATGTAACAGCTGATCAATTAATTACATGCTTGCTGAATGAACAATTAAGAGTAACTGAAGGTTGCATATATATATGTATATATATGTGTGTACATATATATACATATATATACATATATATGTGTGTGTGTATATATACACACACACACACACACACACACACACACACACACACCTATATACTAGAGGCCCGGTGCACGAAATTCGTGCACTGGGGGAGGGGGAATCCCTCAGCCTCAGCCCAGCCTGCCCCCTCTCACAGTCCGGGAGCCCTCAGGGGATGTCCTACCATGGGAAGCGGGCCTAAGCCGCAGTCTGGCCTCCCTCTGCGGGAAGCAACCAGGCTGATCAGGGGAAGGCACCACCCCATCACCCTGCTGCTGCTGCCACTGACAGCCGCCACAGCCTCCAAGGTGTTTTCATCAACATGGACTCCAGTGAAGGGAGTCCATGTTGATGAAAAAATGACAACTTTCTTTAGGCATTTTCAAGATGTCTCTTTCATAGGATATGACCTTTCTTTCTTTCTTTCTTTCTTTCTTTCTTTCTTTCTTTCTTTCTTTCTTTCTTTCTTTCTTTCTTTCTATTTTTTATCCTCACCTGAGGATATTTTTCCATTGATTTTTAGAGAGCATGGAAGAGATAGGGAAAGACAGAGAGAAACATCAATCTGCGAGGGACACTTTGATTGGTTGCCTCCTGCATGAGCCCTGACCTGGGCCCCGGCCAGGGAGGAGCCTGCAACCTAGGTACAAGCCCTTGATCGGAATCAAACCCAGACCCTGCGGTCGGCAGGCCGAGGCATTATCCACTGAGCCAAACTGGCTAGGGCAGAATATGACATTTCTTAGCCCTCCAGCAGCGGACCTTCATTTTTTCCTCCAGGAGTGAGGTGGAAAAACTCTAGATCACCTTCTTGAATTCTTATTACCCAAGTTACTAAGAACACTGCGAGTGGCGTACAGGGAGCTTAGCCAATGAGCGGTCAGAAAAGGTGTTTCCTCTGCAGCTTGCACGCAGAGATGGGACTGCTGGTGCGCCGCGGTGTGTCTGCTCCGGGCCTGCTCCAGCCGTTGCAGCGGCTGGGGCGGGCCCCCCTGCGTGTGTGTCTGCTCCGGGCCTGCGCCATCCGTGGCTTGCCTCACCACGCACACAGTCCCCTCTCACCCATCTGCACACGCAGCCTCCTCCTGAGCCGGTCGTGACTGTTACGGCGTCCTGGCTAATTTGCATATTACCTCTTTATATATATATATATATATATAGAGTTTGGTATTAAATCAAGATGAATAACAGTCAGACATGCTGATAGTAGTGCTGGCAGCCATTATCTTGAAAATGGGTTGTTTCAAAAGCTCTTATGATTTGGGTTGTATGGAGCTCAAAGGTTGTTTTCCCACAGAAATATTAAAAGTGGTGATTAATTCAGAGGCTTGCCCATAAAAGCCCACTTAATACATAAAAAAATTAAAAGCTATAAGATAATTCATTTGAATTTTTAAAATATTGTAAAATATATTTTTGCAACTTGGGGGAAATGAGTAGAAAAAAAAGAGGGAGACACTTTTGTAGAGATTTGATAATGTCTTTTGAACATTTACATGGATTTTAGAAACTGATGTTATAGCTTCTTTATTTTGTTTTTGCTATTTCTTCTACAGACACGGTTCTCTTTTTCCATTGATACAGGTCTAGCACTGGTACTTGTCTTTTATTAGCCATGATTATGGATGTGCTTTGGTCTACACGTGAAATGGAGAAAGAAAGAGTGTAGGCTTTCAGTGTTTTCTGCCGTAACCAGGTAAGAGGAGGGATGAGGAATAAGAAAATATGCATGGATCAGTGAATATGTGAGCATTGCTGCAATGAAATGAACTATAATGCTGATAAAGGGAAAATAAAAAAGAGTACAACATATATGTGGTCTTTTAGGAGAAAAAGGGGTGAGGAAAAACAACTGGTCAAACAGCTTCCCATTTGGTGGTTGTTCCTAATGAGCTGGAGAGGGAAGATGGTCTTTCTGAGCATGAGCTGATGCCAGTGAGGGAAGGGATAGATTTATTTATCGCCCGTCATGTATCAGGCACTGGTATGGTACATATTAAATACAGGTCAAGTGCTTTGTATTTTATCTTAATTTCAGCCTCCAACAATCCTCTGAGGATTATTATCCCCACTCTACTGAAGAAGAAACTGAGGCTCACAGAGGTTAAGTAACTTGCCCAGGTCATGCAGAGCCAGAATTGAATCCAGTTTTACCTGGTTTGAAAGTGTTTCCAATGAGTGGGGTGCTCTTAGGGGAGGTGTAGTCAGTGAGAAGTGCGTGGGGCTGTGGGAAAGAGCCTATGGACTCTCTTCACTAGTCAGAAAATTAAATGAGGAACGGAGGAACCTGTAGTTGAGGCTTGGCTGGGGGCTTATATCTCTATATTTCTCTACGTTTTACCGAGAGCTGTTCATTCACAGTAGTCTTTTAGGTCAGAAAAGGAACTGTGGGGGAGGCCACATGGCTGGTATGGAGCCTGTCAGAGGGTGAGGGGTATGACCTGCCCCAGTGTTTGGGCCGAATGGGAAACAGCCCAAACGATCTCTCATGGGGAATGGGAAGCTGGGGACAATGTGGGAGGGGGTTGCCATGTGGCTCTGTGCTGGTGAAGGGGGGCACTGTGGTGGTGCTGGGATGGGGTGGGTGAGGAAGTCAGAGAGTGGGGTGGGTTTGTTCTGGAAACATGCTGGGGGTTTGGTGTGCTGGTGGCTGCCAGCTGGATGCCGTTGGGGTGTGTGGAAAGCGGACTTCGAGCTTAACTATTAACTGAAAGCCACACTCAGCAGAGTCTACCATTGGAAATAAATCCTGTTCTGTCAAGCCTTCCCCTGGGAGATCTGAGGAGGCTCCAATGTGTCCACATTGCAAAATACCCTGAGAACACTTCCTGGAATTGCTGAGGAACCTCGGGGACTCTCTTCTGCGTTCTTTCACTGGTGACAAATCTTCGTTTTTTGGGAGTGGAATTTAATTCTGAGAAACAAAAAATCATCTGGAGCCAAGTTTGGTGAATTATACCGGTGATTAAATGATGTCACTGAATTTTGGGTCGAAAGTGACAACTGACCATAAAGTAATGAAGCTGATTTTCCTGTTTCTTGGCACACTTATTTAAAAATTACATCTCCTTACACTGTGGTCATATTCCACATAATATTCTTCTTAATTTAAAAAATTATATGCGAACCAGGAATTCAGGTACAGGCCAGAGCAGCAGCTCTCAGGGTCCATGGTGGACCTGCCTCCCAGGCCAGACACACCAGCTCTCCTGCTTACCTCCAGTCAGCCAACTGCTGGGTGCCTGCCATGGTCTCAGGAATCACAGTCGCATGCTGCACTGATGTGTGGGTGGCCACTCCAGTCAGCTGCTGCCATGCCGGGGGAAGCAGGATCTGCTGGGTCCCACTTGGCCAGGCCTGCTGTAGAGTGAAGGAGGTTGCAATCAGCATGTTTGTTAATCACGTGATCAATTTGCATGATCCAAGCGCTCCGTATGCTAGACCCTGTGATAGGTGTGAAAGAGGAGACCTGGTCTTTGATCGGCTAAGAATGTAAAAAACTTATTATTGCAAGGGCAGAGCCGACAAGGATCAGGCAAGCAGACATCTCCACATGTTGGGGGGCTCGAGTTTCTGTTCCAGCCTCGCTAGTGAAAGCGGGTTTTGGGTCCTGCCATTTGAAGAGTGAGATAAATTAAGTTCTGTCTCAATCAAGAACTGTACTTCCCATCTCTCCACCTTTACCTACTCGCTCACCACGATGGTGGTCAAGATGTCTGCTCTGGGCAGGGGTTTGGGAGCATAGAGGTGACAGCAGCTTTTAGGCAGTATCAAAACAGCATTATTGTTAAGGCAATCCATAAAGATCACTCTCATGTCTCTGAAATGAGGGCGCAAGATCACACCCTTTCCTTCCGCGCACACATCCTCAGGGTGCCGCAGAGGGTCTGTTCCCTTTAAGGACGTGATGCTGCTGGGATGTGGGGAGGGAAAGGGCACAGCAAACAAAACTAACACGCGGAATGGATTTGCAAGACTCCATCTCTAAACTTGCACAAACCAAATCCTTGAAAAGAATGATGCCAGTTTTCTGAATACATTTAAAGTAATTAATAGTATTTGGAATGCTTCTGCCTGAAACCTAGAAATTTACCCAGAGAAAAATGAAGGCACCAGTTTAAAAGTTTAATTATTGCTTTTTCTTAGAGTTATCATACTCATTTTTCTAAGTTAGCTTATTTTTGTCCTTTGAAGGGACCATTTAAAAATATTTAGGGGAGAGCTCCATTGTGACAGGCTAATATATTGGCAGGGATTAAGTGACAAGCAGAGAGAAAACTAAAAAGCAACCAACAAACAAAAGACCCAACAATCCAGGACTGCTGGCTCCTAACCACTCACCTGCCTGCCTGCCTCATCACCCCTAACTGCCTCTGCTTGCCAGCCTGGTCACCCCCTAACTGCCCCCCTGCCAGCCTGGCTGCCCCCTAAATGCCCCCCTGCCGGCCTGGCCGCCTCCTAACTGCTCCCCTGCCAGCCTGATCGCCCCCTAACCGCTGCCTCGGCCCCCACCACCATGACTTTGTCCGGAAGATGTCCGGTCTGGTTAGCATATTACCCTTTTATTAGAATAGACAAAGGTACTTATGGGGGTGGATGGAAGAGGGCATAGAGGGGATAAATGCTGATGGAAAAAAAACAAAATAAAAATAAAGGTGCTTCAACAACACTGAGGTCAAGCTGTCCTCAGCAGCAACAGTGGAAATGATCACACGGAAGCAGGATAGCCAGGGGGTAAAATACAGGTGCTGCTGTCATACTTCTTTGGTCTGTGTCCTGGTTCTGTCACCTAATTGCTGTGTGACTTTGTGCCAGTGATTGTGCCTCATCTTCCATTGTTGTCAAAAGGCAACAAATATCTTACTGTGTTGTGGGGCTTAAATAAAACATAACTAAAGAACCTGGCATAATGATGATGTATCTGTTATTAAAGTTCATGTCATTACTATTACTGTTGTATCACTGTGTTATCTTAAATTCCCATAACACTTTACAAATTTTTCATCACTTTTACCTCCATGGTCTCATTCTACCATCAGAGCACCTATATGAACAGATAAGGAAGGTTCCAGCTCACTGCTTCTGTAACCCTGTTTTTTCAACTATAAAATAAATCACCTGCAAGGCTTTTTTTGGCTCTAAAAAATAATTTCTATTTTACAAGAAGGAAATTTGGGGCAAAGAAATGTTCGCTGAGAGTTATTAGTAGAGTCACAGAGAGTTATTAGTTGAGTTAGGAGTAAAACCTAGGTCTCCTATATTAATTTGCATTACAAAGATACAATAATAATCTCCCTAGATTCTCCCTCTGTCTAAATTTCTTCTTGGAATTGTAAGCTAGGCACTTAGGAAGATAATTCACTTGGGCGTCATGCAGAATATTACTGAGATATTCTAATGACTCGAAGCACCTAACTCACCGCCGGGGAGGGAATTAGCAGAGATACATCTCTTTTGTGGAAAACATTAACAGGGATAATGGCAATACGGGGAATCATAAAGAAAGAATTACCTGGGCAAGCAGACCTGGTTGGATCTGAAGAGGCTGAGCTCCTGGGGCTTGAGTGACGATGGGAACAGCATTTTCCATTCGCACGGAATAGCCAGCATGCTTCGAGGGAGAGGCTTGCAACCCTGCTCCAGACAGCGGGCGAGGGAGAGAGGGGTTGAGCGATGGAAGCGAGCTGGCGGAAGACAGCTCTCCCCTCCTCTCCGCACCGGTCCCCTCAGGTATTGCCTGGTTCTTAGGAACTCTCCCCTTTAGTTTCTAACTTAAATTGGAAACCAAAACCAAAGAACAACCTTGAATGGGTTCAAAGACTAGAAGTGAAATTAAGGAGTCTGTAAAGCCAAAAGTGGAATGTTATGCTGACAAGTCACGACAGGAAAACGTGCTTCTGACAGGAAGACACGTGTGTGTCACTGTCACAGCCGGTGTGGGGAGAGAACGGAGGAGTCCATTGGAGTGGCACTGACTCTGAAACGGCACCCACACATGCTTGCCCCGTGGGGCTCGCAACAACAAATTCTTGGGCTTTCTGTGTAAACTGTAACCAAGTACAAGGTCAACTCCAGCTTCTTAGAGGCTCCAGGAGGAGCGTGCTGTGGTGTCTGGCTGAAGAATCACCAGGGGGTAGCCTGGGAGGTATGTTCTTCATGAGACCTGGGCTGCCTTGGCAGTCAGGGATTGGCACTTTTCTATAGCTAAGCCACACGGCGGATATTTCATGTGAGGTGTCCAAGAGCTGGTACCAGCATAACAATGGGAGCACAACAATGTGCTTATTTAAAGACAGTCATTCAGGGCCAGATCACTGGCAGGTGGTGAGAAGAACAGTCCCACTGTTTCTCGGCTGGCCACAGTTCCGGGATGCCAGTGCCATGGAAAGCAATGAAGAGGGCCTTACGCCAGGAAAGTCGGCGGGACGGAGCCCTGCGGTCAGAGCCCCTGAGGTAGTCTGGTCAGAAGCAGTGAGAGGTGGTGTCTGCTCACCCTTACCTTGGAAGCCGGGAGGACACACGATGAGAGCTTGCTGGAAGGGGTCCGGCCGGGCGCAAATCTGGGCTGTTCCCGTCTGCAGGGGCATGCTCCGCTGGGCCACCGCAGCCATGGATGCCGCTGAGGGCTGGTAGAGTGCAGATTGGTAGTTTAGTATGGAGACCTCGGGATTGGCTAAGGAAATAGTGGCACTGGTGGAGGTGGGAGCCTAAAGGAATGATGGGGATTAAACAAAAATAAACAAAAATAAAAAATGAGGGTGGTGGCAGGTTGGGAGACACGAATCTAAGTCAAATAAATGAACTCAAAGAAGAACAAACAAACAAAAACCAAGGGCAAAGAAGCAGAAATAGAGGGGAGTGGAAATTCGGTTGGAAAGTCTCAAGGAGAAGCAGGTGCCTGCAGCCACATGACAGTCGCCTTCGGTGCTGTTCCTGATGTTTGTGGGGCCCGGGCAAGAGATGGAACGGTGCTACCAGATCACATGTGTAAACACTACAAAGTTAAAACTCAGACTAGACATGATTTATGTTCTGCCCTCCACTTTGACAACTATATCTTCCTAACACAGTGGAAAGCCAGGTTTGAGTTTAGGATTCCTGGATTCCTTGGGTTCTGCCCTGGAACATAGTGACGGGGGCAAGCTGAACCCCTGCTCCGTCCCACACTTGAGGGGATTGGGGTGCACATACATGGACCTGAGGGTGCAGCCCAGGAAGAGGCCCCTGCAGGCCCAGGGCACACATGCCTGGGGAGGGCTGAGGCAGCATTGGTTGCAGAGACACTCAGACGGCCGTACAGCAGTTACTGCAAAGAAATATGCTACAGAAACAGAGAGGGAGAGGGACACAGTGAGCTTGGGGTTTCTCCTTCGAGTGTGCGAATTCTCACACTGGTGTTCAGCTACGAAGGCCGGAAGGCAGAGAGAAAAGATGCTAGGTCAAGAGAAGTGAAGTGGAGATAGGTGAGAGCAATTTTGAAATTATGTCCTCTCTCCTTTCTCTTTCAGAAAGCAACACCCTTTGACATCGAACCTCATGTGAAGCAAGGCGGCAGAAGGAAAAGAACTTCTAAATTGGGAATTGTCCACTTTCACCCCATCTTAGCTTTATCCACACTGATCTTCAGCATGGTAGGTGGAGGGTACCAATGGCTTCAAAGTCACCACTGCTTACAAGAGGGCTGGCCACCAGGGGTTACAAGGACCAGAGAACCACAGGACATCTTGGCCACGTACAAAAACAGAATTACAGGAAGGGTATGTATTTGTGTCACATTTGATAAAAAGGGTAAAGTCTCATTTGACACATTTTTTTATACTTAGATTTTATGCTGCCTTTCAGTGCAAAGCACGTTTATTTGTTTGAGGGTAATTACTAAATGCTGTGGCGCACACGTTTGCATTTTAAGATACACGTTGGAACGTTAAGTGTCTGTGCAGCAGCGTATGCTTGGCCTCCAGGTAGTGTGAGGGGAGTGAGTGCAACACGTGGGGCCAGTGTCCGTGTTTTGTTACTGATGACATGCCTTGTGTGTCCTCTTGGTTCCCTGCAGTCCCCATCTCTCCGGGAGGCTTCCCCACAGACATAATCCCCACTCTGCTCAGACTCCACACGTCCAAGTCCAGACTCTGCAGGTCTTGGAGCCGTGGGGCACCGGTATCCTCAACCGTCCCACCTTCTGGCCAGCCATGAGGCCTGCTGCTTCTTCCTTCAAAACATCCCTGGAACCCACTGGCTCTTGTCAATCGCTCCTTCCCCAGTGGAGGTCCTCTCCTCCGCTGCCTGGGACCTGGGAAGCTCTGACCAGAGATGTTCTGGCCTCCGCTTTTTTTCTTCCAATTCTTGTTGGGCACAGAGGCTAGAACGGTCTTTCCAAAAGACTACTTTGTGTATGTCACCCCCCGCTCAAAAGTCTCCAATTACTGCCTAATGAACACCGTCTATGCACTCTGGTCTCGCACTCCCTCCTCCCCTGGGTTTGGCCAACCTTCCCTTCTAAATCGATCTCCCTCTGCTCTGCATGCTCGTGGCACGCCAGATCAGTCTATGCACTGTGCTGGGGTTCTGGTGAGGAAGAACAAAACCATGGTGAGATTTTGTCAAGGACTTCACCTGTTTGGCTGTGGATGCCTTAGTCTGAGGGCTGGGGTAGGTGCTGGGAGGGAATGTTTGTTTCTTTGCACGCTAGGCCTTAGCAAGCTTTAGGTCTTCCCCCTCAGGAGAGCTTTCAGAATACCAGTGGCCCCCAGGGGCAGCAGATGCCGGGTGTCCTCTCCTAGAGTTTAGGCAGAGGGAGAGAGGCTAGGCTGGAAAGTAAAGCCTCTCTTCTGGAGGCATGTGTGTGTGTGTGTGTGTGTGTGTGTGTGTGTGTGAGAGAGAGAGTGTGTGTGCGCGCGCGCATGTGAGTATACACACACAGGAGTGTTGTCACTGCAGATTGATATTAAAACTGAAAAAATCTAGGGAGACTCTTTGGGGGAACTGGTAACACTGGAAGATGGCAGTAAAGGTCTCTTAGACACCAGAGACTGCCTGAGGTAGGGCCTGGAGATTATTCAGTCAATAAATATTTCCTGGTGTCATCCATATTTTAAGCAGCATGTTAGGTGCTAGATCCTGCTAATTTTATATGAAAGGTGGGGCATCTATGGGAAGAAAACCTTAGCATCCTGGTCCCTTTCAGTTCCAGGTGCTGGAATTCTGATGACAGACGGAATTGATTTTCCCCACGACTTGGGAGAAAGGACAGGTTTCATCTGTGCTGGAAGGAGGCCATGTGGACACAGCTGTCTGGGGACAAGGAGGAGGGGCCCGAACTGGATGATCGCTAGTGTCCCAGTTCAGAATTCTTTACCAGGCAGAAGCCAGACATACAAGGATCATAGCATCTCCTTTACCTTATTCCTGCATCAGGACAGAGAGAAGTGGTAAGAGGTACCATCTCAGAAACAACTTCCTTAGTGAGTTGCACACAACTTGTTCAATGGGGCCACCAGTAGACGGAAAGCGCCGGGGTCTCAAAGGCAATAACCTTGGTGCAAACACCTTACAGGGTTGAATGTGACAGTAGAGGAGTTCTGTCTTCTGACTGGGTTTGCTAGGGAAATACAGTTCCTGATGCTGTCAGCCCCGCCGGCCTTCTCTGCTCCCCACTTACCTGGTTGTGGACAGTGTTCAGCTGGTTGTTGAAGGTCATGGTCAGGTTGGTGGATGTGCTGGGGGCCACGTGTGTGATGAAAGGGGTTTTGCTCTGGTTCACGGTGTCATACATATTCACCCGACGCTTGCAAATCTCCATGTTCTGGAAACATGATTTGACGCTGTTCATGAGAAAGGCAGAGACAGAGGTATAAGGGAAAGAGAAGAGGGTAGCATGGGATAAAGGGGAGAAAATGGCGAGAGAAAAAGGGAGAACAGTTAATCTAGTAAACAAGACAAGTGGGGAAACTTTAGGCCTAAATTTCCTGGATTTCTCATGTAAAGGCTGCGTTTGCTACCGTTAACGGTATTTAGATAAGTTTCACCCTGTCTTACTGCCTTTGCTCCCCAGCCTGCACAGGTAATGGTTCTCCACAGCACAACAGACCTGATGGCTCTCACTGCATTTTCCTCATGTCGCTGATCTGTCTCCACCTTCCCTGCTCATTCTCAGCTTCCAGTAAGGTTTCTGGCCCATAAACAAATGTGTACGTTCTCAGGCATGACCTGCTGCCACCTTCCACAAGACAACTCCTTGCGCTAATCCTTCCCAGCGAGTCTGGGGCACCAGCGCCATCTAGGGGACAGCCAAGGAACTAGCCAGCCCAGTATCATGACCCTATTACCCACTTTCTCCCCACCGGAATTGGGCATGTAATGAGAACTGTAATGATATTAGTAATTAGTAATAGTGGCTGACAGTGACAGAGAGCTGTGGTAGTTGTGTGCAAGATTCTTGCACTCAATCCTACAACCACCACGAGAGGGAGAGATGAGTGATGCCCCTATTTTAGGAGTAAGGATGAACTTTAGAGAGGACAGGCAATCTGCCAAGATCAAGAGCTAATTACTGGCAATCTTCACACATACATATACATATACATATACATATACATATACATATACATATACATATACATCCTCTTGAAAGTTATAAGTGCCCTTGACCAAGTTCGTGAAAGTCCACCATACAGTGTTCATCAGAATTTATACCTTGTTTCTCAGTTTGTCTTCTACTTAAACTTACTTTTCCTCAAATGCTAGTATTCAAAATAAAACATTTAAAGTTCAGTTTTAAATACTTATTTAATTATAATGTAATAACTGAATATAAATATAATAATTTTCTACTATTTTAAGATTACAGAGGTAATACTGTTTCTGCATTCTATAGGTAAGCTATGCTTTGGGCCAAGCAGGTGCTTGTGGGCCACCCCAAAACATCCTTTCCATAAAAGATGCCCCAAACTGTCTTAGACATGCCAGAGACTCCTCTTTCTTTCGGAGTTAAGAATTACTTACATTGGCCACACAATGCACACGAAACCATTTACTGACTGTAGACCCTGGAGAGAAGGGAAAACGTATCCTACAATAACCAAGAGCTAAAAAAACCTAATAATGCTGGTAAGGCCAGCATGTTCTGAACATCTACTAAGTGCCAAACACACTGCTAAGTGCTTTCCTATAGAGGCTGAAGGAATAAAAATATAGATTTTATATTCCCTTTGGAATGTATGGAAAGCACTCAATAATTTTGTGACAATTCAGCCAAAAGCTATTAGACTCAGAATTCTCTAACTGAAATGGCCTGTCAGTTGCACTTTGGGTTACTTCTATGAGACTCGTTTTTAAGGAACTCGTGCACTAGAATCCTGGTATGGAGAAATGGGTGGGTCTCTTTCACTTCTCATCTAGATGTTGGGGCAGCTCTGGCCCAGTCCCAAAGGTGGGGGGTCTACAGCAGGGTGGGCCTGGAAGTTTCTGCTCACCCTGGAGTTCTCCTGGTCTTCTCAGCAAGTTGTAGGGGCCCTTAGGGATTAGGCCTACTCTCAGGTAAGCCTCGGTGTGCTCAAAGACCTGTTTTTCCTTCTGAGGCCCATTTTCTGAGTTATAAATTGCCAGTGGTCCTCTTGGGACCCACACCAAGTTCTGAATTTGAAGCTGATGCTCGTGGTCTCCCCGCTTGGTCTTCACCAAGTACAGTGAAGCATTCTAGTGTGCTTCCTCACGGAACCCAGAGATGGACAGGACCCTGAGGCCATTCATCTGTGACTCTGACTTTATGTGGGTGATTGTCTCACTGACAGACGGCTAATGTGAACCCTCTGGAGAGCATCCCTCCATCTCCTATCCATAGCTCTTTCTCAATCATCCCACTTCACCCCTGAATGTAAAAAGTGATCTTTTGGGGGCCCTAGTCAGTAAATCACCAAGTCCGGCTTCCCTCTGTGGTACCAAATGACACCCCCTTGAAGTATTCCTACCACACCCAGAAACAGAACAAATACCATAACAAGAGTTTACAAGGGATGGGTCCAAGTTCTTTCTTTGTACTGGAGTTCGGTTGTTTCAAACATGGTTCTAAATTAAAGACTCACTGTTTGTTGTAATGAGATTTGACTTGCTTAACATCAACTGATAAAGAATAGAATCGAAATGAGAGGAAGTGCCATCAGTGGCGGGCGCCGCCAGTCATTTCTTGTAGGCTGGTTAAGTTCAAGTCCAGCCTGAGATTCAGCCCAATATGAGTCTTGTCATGGCAGGTCAACCATGATCTGCAAATGTTTCTCTTCCCCAGCCTCTTCTCACACATTCTCCCTTTCCCCCTGACCCTATCTAATCTGGTGCTCGTGAGCACACTGCTTCTCCCTGCAGACGTCCAGGGATGTGACTTTCATCCCACATACCTCTGGGTTGAGTGGCTGAAGTGATATCCCTGGTTACCCTGTGTTATGAATTGAACTGTGCCCTTCCCCCCAAATTCATAAGTTAAAGTTCTAACCCCCGTACTTCAGAATGTGACTGAATTTGGAGATGGGCTCTTTAAAGAGGTAAAATGGGGTCAGTAGGGTGGGCCCTAGTCCAATTCATATTGAGGAGGAAGGAAGACCATGTGAGGACACAGGGAGGAGACAGCCATCTACAAGCCAAGGAGAGAGGCCTTAGAAGAAAGCAGCTCTGCCAAACACCTTGAGCTTGGACTTCTAGAATTGTCTGAAAACAAAGTTCTGCTTTTTAAGCCCCTCAGCCCCTCAGTGGTATTTTGTTATCGCAGACTCTGAAAACTAGTACTGTCTCCCATTCTCTTGCCATGGCCTTTCTCTCCCGCTCACTCACCGGGCCTGTGCCTCTGACCCAGTCTTCCACTTTAACACATGCCCTGCCACCGAGGGATTCTTCAAGGGGCACACGGATTACCTGCCAGACACCCTGGCTTCTCAGTTACTTCTCACCCCGGGGATCAGTGCTGGCTGTGGGTTCTTTGGATGTCAAACCTGACACTGCTCCACTCCCCTAGACCACAAATTCAAGTACCCCATCCCCCAGCCACATTGTCACCCATTTGGTTCATCTGACAATGACTAAAGTAGCCAGTCTGAGTTGATCAGACTGTTCAGTGTCTCTGGACCTTCTCATCTTTACTTCCTTTCCTTTTCAGCTAAGGTCCCATAGCCATCCATTGGGATTACAATGCTCTATTCCAACATCATGAGTCTGTCAATCTCTTTTTCTCTCAGCAGCCTGACAAAACTCCAACCTGGATGACCCAACTCTCTTTTCTCCAGGCCTTCACCCGGGGAGTTGTTACACCTTACTCTTCATGTCCAACCTCTGTGCTCAACAATTCCACTGTATTTCTCTGTTCAGTTTTCTCTGCCACCTTCTGCGTCAACTACCTAAACTCTCCTACCTAAACATCTTGCTCTCAACAAGAGAAGACAACTGTCTGAAGAGCTCCCTCAACTTTCCTCTGCGAACCCAGCATGCCAGCCAACGTCTGCGCCCCGCCTTCATCCACAGTGACACTGGCCTAGTCCTCCACCTGTGCTCTGAGGCCCAGCCCCTTCCACTGTCTCAGGAAACTTCTCTTCAGAGCATCTTTTATCTTTAGTTTCTCACTTGGTACCAGACACTTCCAATCAGCATTTTCAATTGCTCAAGTCTCTTCCAAAAGTCCCCCTTGGGCCCTCCCTAGTCTCCCCTCCAATTCTTCCCACCCCTTTCACAGCCTCCTTTCTTGAAAGGATCCTGTCTATTTCTTCACGTTTCCCTTAGGCTTTCAACCAGCTAAGCTGGTTTCTGCTTCCATCATCTACGGAAACAGCTCTAAGTCACCAACAGCTTCTAAGCTGCCAACGTGATGGCCATGTCTTCAGGGCTCATGGACTTGACACTCTAACCAGCCAGTTCCTTCTACAGGTCCTTCAACGACTCCCCATTGCTCTTAGGATCGAGACCAAAATCCGGTACAAGGTAGGTTTGCCCCATCTGGTCCTGGGGCCTCAGCTCTCCCACTGTGCCCCAGCTCTTGGGCTTGGTCCTGTCCATGGCGGAGTCTCCCCACAAGCAATACCCTTTCCACCCTTGCCAGCCTTCCCATCAGTTACCTCTTACTCGTCCTTCCGCACTCACTTCCTGCCCTGTCTCCAGTGAGGCTCCCTTGTCACTCGCTCTCATCACATCCCATATTTGCCCTGATATCAGCCTGGTTATTTGGGCATCACTAGCTTTGTACCTTTCTCTCCTCTAGACTGTAAGCTCCAGTGGGAAGGGGCCCCATCTGCTCTGCCCCCCACTGTACCCCAGCAGCTGGCACAGCACACAGCACGCTGAATGAATGAATGAACAAAACCAAATCCAAACTAGACAAAGTCCCCTCCAGAAGGGTCTGGGAGTGACCTCTGGCACGGAGAGGGGCTTTGCTTTGCAGACCCTGCCATTTTGAGCATTTCCCTTCATGCACAGACACCCAGAGTCCAGCCCACCCAGCCCTGGACTTTCCTATGCTCCGCCACCGTTTTTATAATAATGTTTTATTGGGACGCAGCCTCACTCATTTGTTTATCTCTTGTCTGCATCTGCTTTCAGCTACAATGGCAGAGCTGATTGCGACAGAGACTGTTTGGCTGCAAAGTCTAAAACATTCACTCTGAGGCTTTGAAGAAAAAGTTGCTGAGCCCTTGTAAAGAGCACGGAGCAGGACACCTACTGTGTGCTATGGGGAAAGTCGAGTAAGTGTGTCATGGTGACAAAGGGGTGGTTCAGGGTTTCGATCGGAGTGATTCTCTTATCAGCATCGATGGTCAGCATCTTCTTTAACAGGTCGATGAACTCCCGCCGGTCTGCCTTTTCCACCAACATGTCACTCCCTTCCAAGTCTGTGGTCATGTTCACCTGGAAGCAAGGAGGACAGGTTACCGAGACCCCGCTGAGTCTCCTCGACTTCCCTTATGCTCTGCAACTCCATCCAATCTCTCAACCCCCTTCTCAATTCCTACAGGGCGGTGTCTGCCCTTTGAAGGCACCGCCACATGTCATTGTTGCCCACAGGATATGGCAGGGCTCTGCAGGAAAGGCAGAGGGAGGCCATGCACGGGGAAGGGGCGGTGGCTGCCGGTACCTGTGACATACATCAGTGACAGGATGTGCACCCTCTTGCTATAATCAGTTAAATCAAAATGCGCCTCACATCACACCTCACGGAAAAGAACCACAAGATGAAAAGAACTCTGGAGGTTGGTTGTAGAACAGTGTAGATGAACTTAATACCACTGAACTGTACAGTTGAAAATGCTGAAATGGTAAATTTTGTTCTATGTGTATTTTACCACAGTTAGAAACAACCAAGCAGTACAAAATAAGATGCAAAAGGTTTATGTATTTAACCTTCGGAGGGAAATGCTGGGGCCTAAGTGCCCTCCCCCTACATCTACAGTGTGTCGTCCTCTGTAGCTCCCTGAGTTAGGGCCGGGTCATTTCAGTCCCTGTATTCACGGGGTCACCTCTGCCAGACAAGCAGGGTGTTTGAGCAGGATTTTCCCTCCCAGATCAAGTCTCTACTAGCAAAGCCTTTAAGAGACTTGTCTTGTGGTGCTTTCTACGTTTTCCAAGACATGCTCTGGAAAGCAATTTCTGTTTTCTAAGACAATCTAAGCTTCTAATCAACTGATAAGGATACTCGACTCGGCGTCATGATTTTGGGTTACACTTCTCTTCCGTAAGAGGGGTGCTGAATGTTTATTGATTTTTAGCTTTACTTTTCATTGCTTTTAAGAAAAATTCACTTTGGGCTGCCCTGATTTGAGACTAGTCTTTACACCAAAGATAGCTGAAGTTCTAGCACTTTCTCTGGGCACAAAAGTGAGAGCCTGTGGCCCCTCTAGCGAGCTGAGAGAGACTGAGTGCGATGCGTGGAATTGTGTCCCTGCAAAAGACATGTTTAAGCCCTAATGCCCGGCACCTGTGATTGTGACCTTATTTGGAAATAGAGTCTTTGAGGATGTGATCCAGTTAAAATGAGGTCAAACTGGAATAGGGTGGGCCTTAAGTCCAATGACTGGTGTCTTTATAAGATAAAGAAGAGGGAGATTTAGATGCAGAGACCAGAGGAAACACAGGATGAAGCCACATGAAGAAGGAGGGAGAGACTGGGGATGCAGGGACACTGCGCCCACCCAGGGGCCACCAGAAGCTAGCAGAGAGGCATGGGAGTTTCTTCCCAGAGCCTTTTGAGGGAACATGGCCCGTTGGTACTTTGATTTGAAACTTCTAGCTTCTAGAGAATAAATGCCCATTGTCTTAAGTCACCCAGTTTGTGGTACCTTGTTACAGCAGCCCTTAGGAACTAACACTGAGTCAAGGGCATTAAGCTCAAATGTACTAGTGGGCTTAAATTCTTCTCATGAAATCGTCAGTGAGATTGGCCAGTACTATTTCGCAAATGGGAACCAATAAACTGAAGCTATTTTTCAAGAGCTGGTGTAAGGCTTTAAAAATGTCCCACAACCCAGTGGTATTCTTACTTAGGCTGGCAGGTCATGAGGTCAAGGGTCAACCACGGCAGTTGAGTAATGTGGGTTTCTACTCACCACCCTATATTGCTCTTGCAGAAGCCTTGCTGTGCTTGGTTTTTAAGGGCTGACATTGCATGGTCGCCCACGGAGCTTACCTGGGCCATGTCATCTAAACAGTTGAAAATGTACTTTCTTGCTTCTTTTGACTTAATTCCCGTCTCTGCTTCATGGTCATCTGGTGTCTGGTCAAGAGAGGCAAAAGCCGATCGGTAATGTGAATTACTTCCTGGTCACTGTGACTTAAAATCTCTACCCGCTGTTTTTCATGGAGGGTCTTTTCCCACCTTTTGGAGAAGGAGACTTTGATTCCTCTTAAAGTGACCTGCACTCTAATTACTCTCTCTCTTCATCCTCCACACTCACTCATCGCTCTTCCTTCCTTCCCACAAACACCTGTCAGGGGGCCTGCTCTGAGTCAGGTCTGGAGGATTCCAAGACGAACAGGAATGCAGGCAGTATCCATGAAAACCCTACATTTCCCCCTAATTTAAGGCCTATGGTAAGATTCCACATGTAGAAAAGCAGAAGCCCTCTTCCACACATTTTAAAATTTAATTTAGTTTTTTATCAAACGTTTATGCGTACCACTCTCCCTACGTGCCAGGCACTATTGTAAAGCACATGAACTCATTTAAGACTCCTTACAACCATCTTAGGCAGGATGATTACCAACCCATTTCCAGAGGGAGAAGCAGGAATAGAAAGCTTAAGGAGCTTGCCAAGGTCACATGGCCAGGAGGCAGCAGCAGGCTCTGGGGCTGTTCTGGCTGCCCCTCCGCCTGGGGCCGGGGCACACTCGTCCAGGTCCCCATTGGCTTTGGTCTAGGAAGCCGCTGTTCCCAATGACTGTGTTTTTTTGTTTGTTTGTTTGTTTGTTTGTTTGTGTTTTTTTTTTGCTCATCCATGGATCTCAGGTAAGTACTCAAAATCTCATTCCAGGACAGCACACGCGGAGCAGCTAAAGATCTAGGCTTAGATTCTGGGACAAGTAGGACCGAGGCTCTTAACTGAGATATGGACGTGAACCCTGCCTGTCTGGCCTCATTCTCCTCCGCCGAGGACTCTTTTTACTGGACTGACCTTAAGCCTCTCACAGTCACCAAATGCCAGCCCTCCCACCAACAGACCAAGAGTGCTCGCTTAGCTCCCAAATCTCTCTTCTAAATCTTTTGTGACTGTTGGCCACACATGAATTTTATTTTATTTATTTTTATTGATTTATTAGGTGACATTGGTCAATAAGGTTATACAGGTTTCAAGAGTACAACTCTATAACACATCCCCTGTACATTGTATTCTGTGCTCACCATTCAAAGTCAAGTCTATTTCCCCTCACCCTCCTTCCCCTCTGATAACCACCATACTGTTGTTTTCTTTTAAATATATTTTTTTATTGATGTTAGAGAGGAAGGGAGAGGGAGGGAGAAATAGAAACATCAATGATGAGAGAGAATCATTGATCGGCTGCCTCGTGTACGCCCCCTACTGGGGATCGAGTCCTCAACTCGGGTATGTGCCCTTGAACAGAATCGAACCCGGGACCCTTCAGTCCGCAGGCTGATGCTCTATCCACTGAGCCAAACCAGCTAGGACATGTAAGTTTTGTTTTTTTCTTAATCCATTCACTTTTTACCCCCAGCTCTCCAATCCCTCTCCCCTCTGACAGCTGCCAGTCTGTTTCCTTTATCTATGAGTCTGTCCGTATTTTGTTCATTAGATTCCACACATTATCTTTAAATCATATTAGAATTTGGCTATGGTTTCTGTCAAAAAAACCAAACCAAACAAAAACACCCACCCACTCGCTTACAAAAAAGGAAGCACCTAAAATGAACATAAGACACTTAAGACTAGCATTCTTTTCTCCCTCCCAGGAAATTACGTTAATTTTTAACTACTAGGCACAGATAGAAGTGAAAGCAAAATGTGTTTTTGTTGAAGTAAAACCACCCGAGTTCCTGGTGTGCAACGGTGAGTGGCAGCACCTGCCGGCTGGACGCACAGACCCCTCCGTGGGGCCTCGGAGGTGTGGCTGCCCGGCTGTTTCCCGGGCCGCGAGACCCTCCTCATCCTTAGGCTCCGGCTCCAAAGTTCCTCTGGGCCCTCGCCAGGCAGGGTTCAAGGTCCCCACACCCTGCTCCTCCCAGGGGTAGGACACTTACATGGGGGCCACCTCTGTGCTCGGTCTCCCTCTGGACTGGGAGCTCCTTTAGGGCAGTGTGGGGGGGGTGCATTTCTCTTTACACAAACCAGACAGGTCATCAGGGTTCACCTAATTGAATCCTGGGAGTTCAGCAGTCGGAGTTGGGACTTGAGCTTTGCAGGTGGCAGCAGCCAAGCAAAGTGGTGCTTTTGAACACGGAAATCCATCCACACTACACAGCACAACAGCCCCTCCCCCGATGCGGGCTGCCGTCAAAAGCTCCCCACGAACCGCCCCACCCTTTTCCCTGAATGCTGGGCCTTGGTGAGGGATGGAGGGGACGCTCTTCCTACCTTCAGCCTCCACAAAGGATACGGCGAGTCTGTGTCACGGTTGAAAAACCTAGTTGTCTTTGTCCCTGCGCTTAATAAATATTCAGCTGGCAAACCCTGTGTTTGTGAAATATACCGAATCTGCAAGAAAAGAGGAGAACGAGGTCAGAGAGCTTCCTGTCACCTTGCATGTGGTATATTAATGGCTCTAGTGCCTTTGAGAAAAAGACAATGTTACAGGGAAAGAAAGGAGTGAACAGTGAAAAAGGGGAAAGAAAGAAGAAGAAAGAGAGAAAAGCAAGGTTGAGGGGAGCAGGATCTGGGAGACGACATAAACCCCGTAATCCACCCGCGTGCCCTGTTCTCAATGAAACGGGAGCGACTGTCCTGAACACCTGTGCGGCCTGGACCCACCTGGTCGTACTCGGAGGCGCCGGGGTAGAGCGGCCAGCCCAGGAACAGCTCGGCGATGACGCAGCCCAGGGACCACATGTCAATCGCCTCACAGAACGGTAAACCAAGGATGATCTCCGGGGCCCTAAGGAAGCAGAGAGGAGGAAAGTGTTAGCCGTTTGGAAATGCAGGAGCGACTTCGACACGAACTCCACATAAACCCTCTCTGTGAACCCCAGGGCCCGTGGTTCCCACACTGGGTGGCAGTGACGCCTCCCATCTCGGCTCAGTCCTCCTGTGAGCACAGGGCCCGGTCCCGGCTGCTCTGTGGCTCCAGCACAGACCCAGAGGGAACCAAACTGCTGGCTCCATCGCCATCACACTCCCACCAGAGGAACAAGAGCCCCTTTAGAGACACCCAGGAGCTTTCCTTTGTAAGAAAACCAGGCAACCAATGTCTACAGAACGCCCAGATTTTGCAAAAGAATTCTGAAATACAGGCATTCTGTTTTCAATAATATACCATGTAAACAGGAGGCCTCCCCCAGAATAAAGGGATAAACGATAATATCCGTCCATGCCAACAACCCCTTTCTTAGGAGTTGGTATCCCACTTTCCCAAGGAAGTACTGTTTTTTTCATTAGCTTCTAAAAAGTTAGTCTCCTAAAAAGTTCGCCAGCCGTGGCTGGGTAGCACAGTCGGTTAGAGTGATGTCCTGATACAACAAGGTTGCAGGTTGGATCCCGGGTCAGGGCACATACAAAGATTAACCAACGAATGCATAAATAAGTGGAATGACAAATTGATGATTCTCTCTCTTTCTCTCTCAAGTCAATCAATAAAAGATTTTAAAAAGTTCTCTAATATTACAATTGCAGAGCCATGTTCATGAATACACAGTCTGATGTCAGTCAGAAGCCCGCTCTAACCAGCTGCTGTGAGGTGCATGCTGAGCTTCTAGAGAAGAGCACTGGAGCTCAGAGAACATTTCACACAGAGTCAGCCCCCAAAACCAGAGAGCACAGTGCATCTTCTTTTCTAAGAACCTGCCATAATTAGGTAGGGGTCCCATTAGGAGAAAACCAAGTTCAAAGCATGAGATATGAACACAGCTGGTGTTTCTAAAATGTGGCTCAAGGCACTCTGCTGTTCATGACCCACATTAGCCCAACTTCTGTTTCCTCCCGAAATTTCCCGCTTGATGAGGCGATGAAGAAGGTGCTGCTCTCCTACACTTCCAGCAGCGGGAGTGGGCGAGGGAGCTGGGAGGAAGGGCGTGATCAAAGCCACCTCCACTCGCCTTGCCATTGGGAGCTGATTTGTCCCACTCACACAGCACCTCCCCACCTTGCTCCTATAAATTTGCTCTCGTTGCTCATCTTTTTCATCCAGATAACAGTATTGAACCACCAAAACCAAAACCAAAGTGTCTTATTCCAAAGTCCTGATTGTTCATATGTACTAGTAAAAAGGAGTTTCTGTGCTGGGCGCTGGTAGAGAGCCACAGTCCTGTCTGGGCTGCAAGACGTGCTTTTCCCACAATGCAAGGCTGGTCTTCCCAGGAGGGAGTTATTGTAGAGGCGGGTAGCTGCCTCGGGGCTACTTAATGGTCCTGTCCTGTCCCCGTCCCTGTCCCCTCCCTGCCGGGCATCTTCTGCCAGCACCTGGCCCCCTCTAGTCCTGGTCTCCTGCAGTCCTGGTTGTGACCATTTGTGTGACCACGGGAGGCCGCTCCTGTCCTCTGGCACTGATGCCCTGAGGTGCCTGTGATGGTTTTAAGTCACTGCTGGTCTGTCCTGTGTCATGGGGCCTTCCATCCCACATCGGCCTAGGCCACTGTGTCCAGCGTGCCCACACACACCAGGGCTTCCGAGCCACCTGGCCATTGCGTGCAATTGATGGGATTATTGCAGGCTGCCTCTAGCCATGCAATTTCTTTAGAGATGGCTTTAAAAACCCACATCCCTTAGAAAAGAAGCAATCTCTGAAAAGAACATTAGAGAGAAGACTACACGTTTGACGACAGGTGCCTGCCTCGCTGTTGTAGAGTCAGGTGTGCTTGCCTGCTCCCCTCGCACGCAGGCTCAGGCGCCTTCCTGCGAGCAGAGTCCTGGTGTGGGCTCCAAGGAGCCCTCCTTTGCAGGCTGCTGACTCCAGATCACGCATTTCTGAACCTGCGCCCTATTCCTGTCACCTGTACCTTTGCCCTCGGTGGCCAGACACTCCAGTCTCCAGGTGGGTCTGAAGAACAGGCTGGTCTGGTTTCATGGGGCATCTGGACGTGACCACGGGGCTGCTCTTCCTATGAGGTCAATCAACTGTTCTCATGCCCCTGTTTCCAGTTTCTGTTCCCTGAGGATGTGCCAGGCAGAACCTAACAGATGAGCCTGCCTTGCAAAGGGCACCTCAGAGATGTTCTCTGGCGAGAACACCAGACAAGGTTTTTGTCAGCCGACGTTCCACAAACAGCGCCTGCGGAAATCACTGTTAGTCCTTTTTCCATTAGAAAATGAAAGAACAGCCGTTCGTGGTGCCATGCTGTGTACAGGATATTTTTCTTGCCATGACCATAATGAATGAGTGTCAGGCTAGACGGTTGGGAGACGAGAGAAAAAGAGGGCACAGGCCTGCCCCTGAGGGGCCCCAATGCTGGGAGGCAAAGCGAGAACACACGTGATAACGAAAACTGAATACAAAACACACACAATACGAAGATAGAGCTAATTCAAGCACACAAACGTGCTCTAGCATCACCCTTTGAAAAAAAAAATAAAGCACAAACACAAGAACAAAACACACCAAAAACAAAACAAAGCCTTCCTTAATCCTTTCTTCTCCCAGCAGCTGCTGCCCTACTTCTCTGTTCTCCCCCCAAAGCCAGATCTCTAAGAGTGACCTGCCTTTTCCATGGCTTTGCCTCCCACCATCTTCTCACCTCCTCCAGCTGGGCTCCGCCCTCTGCTCCCCTCCTGTGCTGCGCTGGCCAAGGTCAGCAGTGACCACGCTGTCACTTCCATCAGTCAACTTCTCAGCCCTGTGACCCAAGAGCTGAATTTCGTTCACAGAGTCCACCATTCCCTCCACATCCATCCTGCCTCTGTGGGTGGCTTGCCCATATTCTTTGCTGACGTGCCTCTATCTGACTGCTACAAGATGGCAAAGTCCTAGGACCCTTTCTTTTCTCTTTTCATCCTGGCTCCAGAGATTGTCATGGGTTAAATTGTGTCCCCCCCAAAAAGACGTGTTGAAATCCCTTAGAACATGACCTTATTTGGGAATGGGGTTACTGAAGATGTATTTAGTAAGAGGATGTCATACTGGAGTAGGCTGGGCTCCTAGTCCAATATAACTGGTGCCCCATAAGAAGCAGGAAATCTGGGCATAGGCGCAGAGGGAAGACAGCCGTGGGAAGGCGGACGCAGAGACAGGAGTCACGCTGTCACAAGTCAAGGGATATCTGGGGCCATCAGAAGCTGGAAAAGGCCAGGAAGGATCCTGCCCTACAAGCCCCAGAGGGAAGATGTCCCAGCCACCACCTTGGTTTTGGACTTCTCGCCTCCAGAAAATAAATATCTGTTGCTCTAAGTCATGCATTTTGTGGAACAATTTCCATGGCCCTAGGAAACAGGTATAGTAATCGTACACACACACACAGAGGTTTAAATTCCATTTGTGTGTGTTTTAATTAAAAATATTTTTATTGATTTCAGAGAGGAAGGAAGAGGGAGAGAGTGATAGACAAATCAATGATGAGAGAGAATAATTGATCAGCTGCCTCCTGCACGCCCGCAATTGGGGATAGAGCCTGCAACCCGGGCATGTGCCCTTGACTGGAACTGAACCTGGGACCCTTCAGTCCTCAGAATGACGCTCCATCCACTGAGCCAAACCAGCGAGGGCATAAATTCCATTTGTATTCCCAAAAGTCTGTCTCCAACCTGAACCTTTTTCAGCTCCACATTTATGTTCTGATGGCCTGACATCTCTACGGGAACATCTCACCATCAGCTCAGACTTCGTGTGTTTAAGGGAGAACTCTCCCCCTCTGCCTCGGCCCTCCTGTTTCACTAAATGCAATCACCACCCTCACCACGGCCGCAACTCATGGGGATGGTCTCTGATTCCTCTCTCCCCCCCTCCCCCTCACCACCCAATCCATCAAAAAGCCCAGCTCCGAAGTCCATCGTGAATTGGCCTGTGGCCCCCACCTCTGCTGCCACCACTCTGGCCCTGGCCACCCCGTCTCACCTGGAGCTTCCTACCCGGTGTTTCCTTCCTTCAGTCCTCTCTACGCAGCTGCCAGAGTGAACACGTCCCACCTTCCTTGGCTTTAAGCCCTTCAAAGGGTCCTGACTCAGAAGGAAATGTAATCCCCCCATGGCCACGATCGGGACCCTGCCCAGCTCTCTGCTGTCATTTTGATTCACTCTCCTAGTTCAAAGAGCTCCAGTCCTGTGTGTTTCCTTTCAATCTCTAGAATACCTAAGCCACTGCTGACCCAGAGCCTTCATACAACAGTGCTGCGTCTGCCTCCAATGCTCCCTCACTGGCTCTCAGACGCCTGCCTCCTTCTCATCCTTCAAACCTCAGCTTAATTGTCACCGCCACAGACAGGCCTCCCTCGACACCAGTCGGTTTCCATCCACACTGCCATAAATGTCACTTTACAGCACTTCCCCCATAACCTGCTTCCCCTCTCGTTCCCCTGCTAAGTCCACGAGGGCAGCACAGTGCCTGGCATTTAGTAGCCACTCAATCAATAAGGGCTCGCTGATTGAATAAACCCTTATTAAATGTAAGAGAGTGGTGCTAAACTATGGGTTTCAGATGGAAAGTTCTGAGGCAGCACAAACAAAGGAGAGTAGAAGGGGTAAAGGTTCATGAAGGAGTGGGAGCCTGGGCACGAGGGGGCAGGGTTCAGCCTGAGGAAGAGCGGCTTCCATGACGCGGGGACCCCAGGAGAGTGGACCCAGAGGCGGGCATGAGCGTGCAGCCCACGCTCACCTGAGCAGGGCGCCTGCAGCAGGGCGAGCACTGAGGTCAGAGCACGCCTACCTGCGGGTGGCTCCCCACAGAATGCCAGCAAAAAGCCAGAGAGAGCAGCTGGGGGGTGGGAGATGGCACCAGGATAATGGGGGGTCAGGACTGTGGGCTAAAGGTCTCCCAGAGCTGGTCCTCCGGTGCCTCTCTCTTCTTAACTCTCTCTGAGGCCAGTACTCCACTCGGCTCCCACGGCTACGAGCTTGACCGGGCCCCTTCAATCCGGGCCTCGCTAACCCCTCCTGGTCTCTTGCCTTTGGTTCCAATCTACCCTGAAACTCTCTTACCCACAAGGACGTGTCCTTTTCTCTGCACTGATCATGTTCTGATACAGCGTGTCCCCCTCCCTCCTTTCTAATGCTAACACACGCTGCTCGCCTTCTCTGTGCTGGTGCACAGGGCGATGAAGACACAACATGAATAACCAGATGGGTCCAATAAGCACTGATTGAGCACCTACTGTTCTAAATACCTGTCCGCATACCGGACCCTGCTAAACCCTTTGAAGGGCAGGGTCTGGGCCTCACACTTCCATCCTTCCTTTGGCCAAGGCAGGTGCTCTGCAAGTGTCTGCTCAACACCCGGGCCAGGAGCCCGCAGGGAAGGAAGGCACTTCTCTATCTGCCCCCCAGCAATCCCTGGGGGACTGAAGACCATTCTGCTGCGATCTGTCAGATGCCAGGTCCCCTGCTCTGCTGGTCCATAAGGCTCTGAGCTCCCGGAAGTTCAAAGTCAAGTCCACAATCTGCCTCTTGTTCAGCGCACAATTAGCACATGCTGTTGTATGGTCCCTAAGGCGTATTTACTCTGCAGTGACGAAGCACCATTCTTACCAATGGTTATTCTGAAGCCAGAATTGGTTCCAGCTCTACTCATTCACTCATGTATTCGAATACCCCACCTCCGTTTCCTAAGCATCTACTATGGCCAGGCACTGTGTTGGGTGCTGAAGATTGACAACCAAACCATCTAGTTGGAGGCAACAGCGTGCCAACAGCGAACATACAAGATGCCAAGTGTGTGCCCAGCACATGAAGGAGGGACTAACGGGGGTAGGAGAGACAAAGCAGGGAGGGCTTCCTAGGAGAAGTTCTGAGCTGAGTCTTGGGGAGCGGACATGTGGGGGTGGCCTGCAGGCACAGGGCAAGGTGAGTGCATGCCCCCCCTCTCCCACATCACTGCTGACCTCCAGTGCCTAGCACAGAGCCTGGGGCAGGTAGGTACTCACTCCACATTTGTAGAAAAAATGAATCTTTCTGTTTCAACCCTGAACCTGGCCCCATCTCCTTGGCAACACCTCCTATGACAAGAGGCAGACGACTTGGCCTTTCTCTTTCAAAGCTCGCCTGCTTTAAAACAACAGTCCCATTCTGGTTTCTTCCATGGGGCTGTTTCTGTTCCTGGTTCGGTTCCGCAGCAGGTAGGACTGCTGGCCTGGGAAACGGCCTGCCCACTGGGCTCAGAATCGCCCAGGTTCTGTTAATGACTCACCCTTCATTCACCACCCCACAGAACCATCTTACAGTCCCTCATTGCTGTTCCGGGACATCAAAAATGCTTTAAACACGCATGAAGTATCAGACAAAATTTGCAGCTAAGAGAGAGAGGGACTGACAATAAACAATTGCCATTTCCGACACATTAATTATTGAAGCTTTGATATTTCGCTCCGCTAGCTCTCCTGATGGTGCGTGTAGTGCTAGGGCATTCCCAGATCACGTCCTGGTCATGGGACCCCGAGGGGCACCGCCCTGTGGGGCAGCGACCCCGACAGGAGGGGAGACCACAAAGTTGAGTGGGAACACACACTCCAGAGCCCAGGGTCACGGGGAGACTCCAGCGCTCTCACCTTCCAGCTGTCCACCTGCTTCCCGATGCTGGGATGAGGATGAAATTACACAGAGCGCGTAGGAAGCTCCTAGCCCAGGGCCCAGCACGGAGCAGGCTATCAACAAATATTAAATCACTTATCTACAACAGCTCTAATCCATGTCTCAATTATATAAAGAGCATCGTTTAAAAAAAATCCTCACCTGAGGATTTTTATTTATTTTCTGTTAATCCTTACTCGAGGATATTTTTCCATTGATTTTTAGAGAGAGTGGAAGGGAGGGAGGGAGGAGGAGAGAAGGAGAGAGAGAGAGAAAGAGAAAGAGAGAGAGAGAGAGAGAGAGAGAGAGAGAGAGAGAGAGAGAAACATCGATGTGAGAGAGATATATGGATTGGTTGCCTCCTGCACACACCCCAACTGGGGCAGGGATCAAACCTGCAACCCAAGTACTGGCCCTTGACCAGGAATTAAACCCAAGGCCCTTTAGTGCGAGGGCTGACAATCTAACCACTGAGCAACACCGGCCACGGCCTGAGGATTTTTTCCCATTGATTTTTAGGGAGAGTGGAAGGGAGAGGGTGGGAAGAGCAAGAGAGAAAGAAAGAGAGAGACATCGATTGGTTGCTTCCCGAATGCATCCCGGCCAGGGCTGGGGATCACACCGGCAACTGAGGTATGTGCCCTTGGCCAGGAATAGAACCTGTGACTCTAATCACTGAGCCACACCGGCCGGGCAAGAGCATCATATTTAAAGTCCATTTTCCTCTATATATGTTGAGACATTAGGACACCTCTGTTTAAATATATTAAAGCATACACATTAAACACTTTCTGTTTCAATTATTTATATAAGAAGGCATGAAGATTAATAACCAACAACCAAGCACCCAGTACCTACCGCCCAGCTTTAGAAAGAGAGCCGCCTGTCCACAGCCCCCACGCCCTCCTGGCACAGGCAAGGGCGGCCCTGACTCGGCATTCCCTCTCCTTCTCCTGCTCTCCCCCGCGCCCCCCTCAAGGCGGAGACCAGAGCCACTGTCGCGATCATCGCGCGCTCCGCTAATAAAAAAGTGCAGGGCTCCCAGCACCCCCAGCTTGGGCCATCAATCCGCACCACCAATCAGAGCACAGGACGGGCTGCATTTCTGGAAAAATGTTCCTCAATTCCTCCGACTTTTTATTTCACCATCTCTGAGATGTGATTATTAATCTTGCTTTTTTTCTTGTCTCTACAGCAGTTTATGAAGATAAATTACGGTGGGTAGAATTAGAAAGCAGTTTGAACTCCTTGGAAGCAAGGCACTCTGTTAGCCCGTGGTATTTTATAATCACCGATATTGTAAGGTGTGCTCGCACTGAACGGCCGTGGGAAAGCCCGTTCCCACACATACGTGCAGATGGAAAGGAACCTCAGGATGGCTGGGGCAGAAGCAATTGAAATGTAAATTGTATTTCAGATGGCTTGTTAAATCTTATGTTTGGTTCCGCTGGGGGAAAAAAAAAAAAAGAAGCAGATCTGGAAATGCTGACAGGAGCTCTGAGCTCCTATTTGAGCTGGTGACCCGGAGTGAGAGGCCAGGGGTTGCATCACAGCAACACGGGGCCTGGGAAACAGCAGAAATCTGAGGACTAGGAGGAGGCTGTTTCAGAGAAAATGGACCCAAAGCCAGAAGGATCCGGACAGAAGACAGCCTGGAGGGAGCACCTAGGCAGCCAAATGGTGAGAGAACACATCCTGTGACCACCGGCCGGCTGCCGGGAAAATGGGGAGCAGCGTCCCTAAAAGGCGGATTCACACCATGTCTGCGGACCCAGGAAGGTCCAAGTGGAGAGGTAAATATTGACTGAGGCTTGGACAATCCAAGGCCAGCCTGGGATTTGATAAAAGAGATAGATAAAAGAGAAATAGCTTAGTCTTTGCCTGGGCTGCCAGGTAGATGAGAAGGACAAAGGGGCCCTGGGCTGGAGTTACTGGAATGAGATACAGAGTGAGGTTGACCCGGAGCCCACTTACTGCTAGCTGCATGCACTGAGCCGAGGGGACAAGGAGACTGTCCTTGTAGTGGCCTACCCAAACACTGTGGACCCTAAGATCTCTAGACACACTCCCCAGAAAGGTGTTTTCGCCCCGTAATAAGCTGAAGATGGCCTGTGGTGGAGAGAGGGCTGTGGCCGAGGAGCAAGGCTCTTTGGTGTCAAAGGAGAGCCAGGGAAGACACCCGACTCGGCCAGTTCCAGCTTGAGGTCACACACACAGCAAAGTCGCCGGGATGTTCCAGAAGCTCTACCCCAGGGCCACTGCGATGACCATAAAGCTGTGAGGGTGAGGCCATGCAAGACCCTCCCCGGCAATTCTGTTGTAACTGCGTGTCTCTAGCTATCACCAATAGAAATCCTCAAAATATCAGAATGGATCTCTGCATCCACGTGGAAGGCTGGTTATATGTAATCACAGTTTGGCCTAGATGTTGACATCATTCTCAAGCCACCCGTGGACTGTCTCCCAGAGGAAGTTGGCTTCCTCCATTCATCGGACCACCTGCGGAGTGGCAGGTGCTTTTTGATTTATATTTGCAATGAACATCTTGGCTCTGAACAAGACTTTCCTGGTATGCATATATATAGATTTAGATTTATAAATATATTTAATATAATTTTATGTAGCCACCCCATGCTGATTCCTGGTTCCAGCACTGCGTCAACTCTGCAAAGTGCAGTGTCAAAATCTAACTTGCTTATTTATATAAGAAAAAAAGGTTGGATCTAGAACTTACCTGCCTAGAATCTCCAAAGGCTTCTAATGATGTTGGTATAAACTGGAAACCAGGTCTAAGATATCCAGAGCATATTCTGATGTTAGTCAATAAATTCCTAGTAAACCTTAAAGAGAAACGTTGTAGGAGGAACCAGCCTGGACTCCACAATGGGCCATTTCAAAGATGCTCACCCTGTCCTTTAACCCCGCCTCCCTACCCCCATGTGTGCTACGCCTACTTTGCCTGTCCCCAGCCCGGTGGCTCTGTATCTCCCAGTCTGGTCCCTGGTGCCTTTACCATGAAGCCCAGGGTTGCAGGACAAAGCCTGGTCTTGCTTCCCAACACCCCACAGGACTGCAGTATTACCAGGTTTTATGCTCGTTGTTTTTGCCAAAGTACATGCTCAATAAATGACTGTGAAAGCCCTGTCAGCCAGGGAAACGGAATCACGGTTTTCTGCATGTATCTACATACAGCGATTCCTTTTTTTTTTTTTTTTAACATATTTTTATTGATTTCAGAGAGGAAGGGAGAGGGAGAGAGAGAGAGAGAAACATCAATGATGAGAGAGAATCATTGATCAGCTGCCTCCTGCACACCCCATACTGGGGATCGAGCCCACAAGCCGGACATGTGCCCTTGACCGGAATCGAACGGGGGATCCTTCAGTTCACAGGCCGACACTCTATCCACTGCGCCAAACCGGCTAAGGCCAGCGATACTTTTTACACATACACTGCTCCCAGTTCTTTTAAAAAGATTTTTTAATCTTTATTTTTAATTGTGAAAGATAGCACACACACAAATAAGTGCACAAGCAAAAACACATTCTAGTCCAATCACATCAGAAAACAATGACCAGAAGGTGAAGAAACAGAATAGGGTGGGCGTCACAAAGCCCCTCCCACGTTCCCGCCCTACTCCATCCCGCTCCCGCCAGCATGCGGTGGTGACCTGCGCCTGCACCTGTGTGTGCGCACATTGGTGATGGGGACCCCAAGCTCCCGCTGGGCCCGGCCACTCTGCCCGTTGGAGGCCCCTGAGCACATGGGCTCGATGGGACCTCCAGCTGAAACGGGCTCAGCACCAAGGTCTGGAGCTGGAACACGACCCACTGGCTGGCGGGGCAGGAGACAAGGCCTCACACATCCTTTTCCGTTCCTCTGGCTGATTGTCCCCTTCTGCTTTGTTGTTATTCTGTTGACTGCAACAGAGGGTTGAAACTGTGCATCTAGAACTTCCCCGGGAAGCCTGCCTATGGCAGGAGGGCCTGACCAAGTCTCGCTGTCACCTTTCAGCTTCCCGAGCCCACTCCTCTTCTCTCTGCACTGGGAGGGAGTTTGGTATGTTCAGAACCGTGATGTGCCACCTACCCACGGAGTGAGCACGAGAGAAAAGGCCGGGAAAAGGCTGGCCTCTTTCACGCGAATCAATTAATTCAGCACGCACCCTCTATCCCACACAAAAGCATACTAAGAAGGTAACATCACTTATTTATATGCAACTTGATTGATTTAAATGTAAAACTTCCAACTGGTGAACGTTTAGCTTGGACATTGAGGTCTGCAGCGAGTACTCAAAAGTGTTTGTCGGATGAATGAATGAACCAACACAAGGCTGGAGGGTCCTGCCGCTTGGCTGCCAGGGGTCCCCGCGCCTGCACTGGGCAGGCCCCGGAGCTCCCAGCTCCTAGCAAGTGGACTGTAACAGGGACAAGGCTCCCCCTCAGGGTACTTCCTTCCCTCACAGCCCGTCTCCTTGTGTGGCTGAGGGCTAGCTCAGGAGGCACCACTCTCCACGGCTGATGGCCTGGGACTGAAGATGGGGATCTGCTTACGCATTTGGTGTCACTGACTGGAGACATACAATTAAGAGAGCAGAAGCCAGAAACCCCAGCTACGAGAAAGAACCCAGTGAGTAAAGACCCAAACACGTAGGAAGGTGAATTTCCAGCAGCCACAGGGAGACTCCTAGGTCTCAGAGGCCGCCCTCCCTGTGCTGTGCTGCTGATCGAGAATTACTGAGAAAGGAGGTCTGAAGCCCACTGATACGCTGCCTAAGCAAGTTTTCACAGAAAGCCCGGAGCCATCCTGGCGATGACGCCGGCTCTGACCCAGCAGGCAAGTGTGGGGGTGAGAGGAGCCGGGTGGGTGAGGCTGGCTTTGTGCTGTGGGAAGTGCCCACAGCCTTCCTTTTCCAGCTCAGACCTGCAGAAGAGGACAGAGGACGCGTCCTTCGCCCAGTTCTACAGCAGGAGTTAGCCACGGCCGCTAGGGCCCGCCGTGCTCAGGGCAAGGAGGGAGCTCCCGGGTGGCTGGTGTTTGTTCCAGCACGACTTAGGAACGGAGAGTTTTGCCAAGCAAAATGGGCATACATTCCAGCTCTTCAGCCAAGGACAGCTTATTTAGGGAAAACCTTCCAACATTCAACTTTTCCTAAAGGGACTGGAAAAACAACAAAACCCAGGTTTGCTGCCTTGGTTTGGGTCGCGGAGGAAAAATTCAGCTGGCTCTTTACAGCTCCCACTAGGGGGCGCTGACGTGCAGCCCACGCGCTCTGAAAGGCGGCTGAACCTCCCCTCCCACGGGACACAGGGGTGGACCCCACTGGGGACAGCCGCCGCGCTCGGCGAGAAATCCACACAAACCGCGGAGCAGAGCCGGGGGTGTCTGTCAGCGGAAGGGGCGCCAGCTGTCCTCAGACGAAGATTCCACCGCCCCCTCTTCCCATAACCTGCTTTTCTCATCCTAACAACGAGGCCTCTTCCTAATCCAGCAGCCGGGACTCTCGCACATGCCTTTGGAATGGCGCAGCCTTCAGCAAAAGAGATTAAAAGTTCATTTTGTTCTCTCGTGCACCGAACACCACTCTAGCCAATGAGCTAACCGCGCGTGGAACCGCGAGCTGTCAGCTGGAACTCAAGAGCTAAAGTAAAAAGAGAGAGAGAGAAAGGAGGGACTTACTTGGTGGGAGCAGAGAGAGAGAGGGGGGCTGAGAGGTCCGGACGAGGCCCCTGGATGCCCGGGGCGCCCCAGGCACCCTGGACCAGCTGCCCCGTGGGAAGCGCTGTCGTCCGAGGCCTTCGATGTGCTCACCTCGAATCTCGCCCCTCCCTGAACCCTTCCCTGACTCAGGCTCCCTGTTACTCTGTTTCTGCAACTTATCTACGGGGCGATTCCGCTCTTCCACTCATCCTTGCGCTGGTAGTTATTGTTTTAAAACATGAGGATGACCTGTAATCAGCCGCTCCCGGACGGGAAGCATCTCGAGGCGGCGGCCGAGCGTGGTCCTCTCTGCACACCTCGCAGCACCGCGGACACCGGCCACGCTCCACACTCACCAGGCGGCGGAGGTGGTGCGCCCCCATCTTCCTACCACCAAGCACTGTGCTCAGCACCCTGACGGCACGGAACTGATTATCTGAGGAAGCAGTGGAAACGGATTTCTTTCCGGTGGCTTATTTACTTATGCATGCACATATTTATTTTTAAAGAAAGAGAAGGGGCAGGAGCAGGCAGGCTCTTTCTAGTTCTTCTCTGATAAGAGGGGTTTCCAGAAGGCATCTGAATAGAAACTGATAAAGCTCTCTTTATTTTATTTTATCTTTTGTTAATCCTCACCCGAGGATATTCTTTTCCCCCCATAGATTTTTAGAGAGAGTAGAAAGGGAGGGAGGGAAGGAGAAAGAGAAACATGATGTGAGAGAGACACATCGACTGGTTGCCTCCTGCACGTGCCAGGCTGGGGATCCTGCAGGCTGACGTTCTAACCACTGAGCCACCGGCCAGGGCAAGCTCTATTTTTAATGGAAGAAACTTGACGTAGGAAGTTTGTCTCCTTAAAAAATGATGCATGGCTGGAGTGGGTGAAAGACAAGAAACTATCTGGAGATGAAGAAAGAAATGAGTGGAGTGTGGAAGAGAGGAGGCAGCGAGGGAGATTTTTAAAAATTCAAGTACAGCCCGGCTGGCGTGGCTCAGTGGTTGAGTATCGAACCTATGAACCAGGAGGTCACAGTTTGATTCCCGTTCAGGGCACACGCCTGGGTTCCAGGCTCGATCCCTAGTAGGGAGCATGCAGGAGGCAGCCAATCCATGAGTCTCTCTCATCATTGATGTTTCTATCTTTCTCTCCTTCTCCCTTCCTCTCCGAAATCAATAAAATATATTAAAAAATTAAAAAAAATTCAAGTATATAAAACGCACAAGCAATGAATTGGATGTCTGAAAGAATGGCAGTGATGACTGGTGCGAAGAGCTCAGTCTCTTTTCTGCCAAAGAATGAGTGTTTTGAAATGTCATGTAAAGTAACCGAGCGGCTGCTTGTCAGGCTTGCCTCGCAGAGTGCGGTCTCCGTGCACAGACCTCGGCTGGCCCCGCGCCCCCAGGGGATCCAAGTTCCTCGAGGAGAAAGAAGTGACACGTGCTTCCCAGGGAAGTGCTCAGCGGCCTGTGTGCGGCCCGTGGTGGCCGCAGGTGCCCACCAGCACCCACCAACTAAATGGAGCCGGCGTGGACTGTCCCGTTTGCAAGGCTCTGACACACAGCTGTCTAGATCCCTTACATTCAGCTTCAAAAAGGGGCTGTTTATCAAGAAACAAAACAGCCCTAAGTAACCCAAAGGTTTCACTCTGGAGGTGGCGTTGAGGCCGGCTCTGTAGCGATCCTGCCTGGGTCTGTCGCGATGCCTACTTGTGTGGAGATCAACCTGAGGTCTCCGCTCCTCCCTCTTCGGGGTCCCTGACCTTCCAGGGGCTGAGGCTTCAAATGACCACGGAACCTTCTGGCCATCACCGGGACTCAGGTTCAGACCAGGAAACCAATGGGATGGAGGGAGATATGGAGGGTACCAGACTGAGTGTTTTGAGTTGCATAGAGGAGAAGGCTGATGAAAGACCTGGCTCACATTTCCCAGCCTTTGTTATTCCCCACACCGGGATTGCATCAATAGCTTAAATGTGAGAGAGCATCATTCCTGCGTGCACCTTAACGTCTGGTTAAAGTGACTGTTCGGCAAGCCGGAGCTCAGGCCCATCGCTGGTTCTGTCACCCCTCCTACTGAGCGGCCACGTCCCACACACTTCTCATCGCCGCCTGCATCACTACTGAGGACCATCCTCAGGACTGCCTTGCTGGGCCGGGGCGGGGAGGGCAGAGGGAGGGGAGGGTGCGGCAGGGGTATTTTCTGTCCCCATGCATCCTGTGTTCAATATGGACAAATATTTGTGGAGCCTCTGTACTTCCCATTAACACTGGGATAAAGTAATTAGCAACCAGATTTTTCTAGGGGAAGCAGCAAAGCTCAGGGGAGTGGGGATGGGGAGAAGCAAAACCCCAAACGGAAGAACAGAAAAGCGAAAAGCTGGCATCTAAAGGTATTATTCAAAAACAATATGGGAAAAGGCAGAACTGCATTTCCTCTGTTCTTCTAAGGGGAAGTTCAGACAAAGGTCAGAACGAGAACA
This sequence comes from Cnephaeus nilssonii, assembly GCF_951640355.1. Lineage (NCBI taxonomy): Eukaryota > Metazoa > Chordata > Mammalia > Chiroptera > Vespertilionidae > Cnephaeus > Cnephaeus nilssonii. The sequence continues at coordinate 53,737,683 of NC_137083.1, read as the reverse complement.
ATGCGGGGCCGTCGATCACAGCAGCCTCTAACCTAGAAAGGTTACTTACGCACTGCAGCCTCATTTCTCAATTCTGTAATCACCACCCCCCCCTCCCACAGACCGCACGCCACCTCGGCCTTATGAATTATACATTTCATTTCCATTTACCAACACCCCGACTCGGTGACCACCGCCAAGGCGGCGTGGGCGGGTGGGGGCGGGGTGACGCTGGCCCCCTGCCCCAGGTGCACAGGCAAATGTTCCACGTGGGTTCAGCTTGTTTGACCTTCAATTCCCAGTCTAAGGTTTTGTTTATTGAACAAATAAGAACTAGCTACCAGTGGAAATTTCCCTAAGGGAAATCACATTGGGGCACCTTTCCTTCCCCTTAACATTTTTATTCAGGTGAAATCTGGTTAAAGCGAGATTAAGAGCGGTCGTGAAGGAAGCAAAGGCAACACTCAAGGGTGAGGGGTGTGTGTGTGTGTGTGTGTGTGTGTGTGTGTGTGTGTCTATAAGCACCAGCAGTGCCCACTCTGGTGCTGTTTGAGTTGGGGTGGGGAGGCTGGAAAGTGGGTACCAGAAATGGATACCATTGCAGGAACTGGAGCGACCCCTCGCCCTAACGCCTGGTTAACTGGCCAGAGGGCCCCGGGAATCTCTGGGGGCTGTCTTCACAAGTGCTATTAATACATCAAAGGGGTATACTAATATATATCGGGTAGCTGAGTTGGTTAGTGCCATCCTGATACACTAAGATTGTGGGTTCGATCCCTGGTCAGGGCACATATAAGACTCAACCAATGACTGCATAAATAAGTGGAACAACAAAGCAATGCTTCTCTCTCTCAAATCAATTAAAAAATATATATATCAAAGGGGTCACTCCTCTTTGTCCACGACGCTATTCCTTGGAATTTTCCTTTGAAATCTTTTTCAAAACATTAGGTTCAGAGGAGAAGTGTCATCTTGTGAGAACAAGGAGCGCCCAGGAAGCAGGCAGAGGTAAGCAATGATGGAAAGATTCCTCGAAAAGCAGATGGTGCATTCTATGAGATGACACAGGTAAAACTGTTAAATTTATTTTTAAAAAAATGATTTAGACCTGTTTAGGGAAGACAGTGTGAGATGGCCTATCACCATAGGATATTTAATTTCTGAATTGAGCTTAAGAACACAACAGTCTACAGCATTCCTGTTAGGTACGAATCACTATGACATAAATGTTATTCCCTTGAGGTCTTTTGGGAAAACTCCTCTCAGTGTTGGATCATTTGTTTAAACAGGGTTGACTGAGGGTCTGTTGTGAGCACAGCTGGGACAGCAGCCCCCAAATGGTCCCCTCCCGCACCCAACGGGGCAAACCTGCGTAACCAAGAGGATATTGCAGAATGACTCCTGAGACTAGGAGACGCTGGGCCTGGGTCCCGCTCTCTCGTGGATCACTCGCTCAGAGAAGCCAGCGCCCTTGTGGGGAGGACACGCAGGCAGTCCTGTGACAAGGGACTGAGGACTCCTGCTAATCCCAACGCCAGCTTGCGGCCCTGAGAGCGGGCCACCTGGGGAGACCCTCCCGCCCAGGCAGGTCCTGGGACGATGAGGTCCCGCCCGCCGAGGCTCACTGCGGCCTCAGGAGGGACCGTGAGCGGAAGTGTCCAGTCGAGTTGCTCCCAAGTTCCCAGTCCACAGAAACTGCGGGTGATACAGGCTCGTTGTGTTTTAAGCCAGGAGTTTTGAGGCCATTTGTTATGCAGCGACACAGAACTAATGCCCACGTGTGGGCATATCTCTAAGAGAGGAGGGATCGTGCAAAAGGCGTTGAAGACTCGTTCTTTCGACAAGTCTTAGTTGAGCCCTGCCTGGTACCCTCCATGCCATCTGGTCCCTTCCCTGAGGGACAGACACTTTGGACGGGAATCAACCACAGGCCCCCTTGAAGAGGTAGGGGTCACAATGAAAATGATGCCTGAGGGGGCTTTCAAACATCCAAAGGCAGGAAGGCCTGAAGGGAAGGAACAGAAGTTGCAAACTGTATCCCACAGGAAGCACCCAACACGGAGACATAAACTGGCCTGCAGAGAGTTTAAGAATTTTTTAAATGACTTATTGACATTAGAAATCAGGCAATGTTTCCTAAAAGTTTGGATTTCCAGCTACTCTTGAAAATCGAAAGCTCTGGCAATTACACATTTATTCCTGGTAACAATTAACTCAGGCTGAGTCCCTGTCCCCGCAAATGGCGCACCTGGTGCCACCTGCCTTGGCCCCACAGCCTGTGGGTCTGTGACCCCAGAAGAGAGGTCAGAGGCAGAAAGCCAGGTGAGCAGCTACACAGTACTGTTTCCAGCTGTGTGTTGGAGACGTTTGAGGGGTGTAAACCTAAGCCTAGGTTCCTTTCATTAAACAAAAAAGTTTTAGTCAATAGCTATCCCAGAACTAATAAGGAAGCCCTACCCCGTTTGATGTAGTAGAAAGAGCATCGGCCTGGGGACTGAAGGGTCCCGGATTCAATTCTGGTCAAGGGCACGTACCTCGTACCTCGGTTGCAGGCTCAACCCAGGAGGCAACCAATTGATGTGTCTCTCTCACATCGATGTTTCTCTCTCTCTGTCTCTCCCCCTCCTTTCCACTCACTCTAAAAATCAATGGAAAAATATCCTGGGTGAGGATTAACAAACAAACAAACAAACAAAAAAGTAAGGAAGATGAATAGTTACTCCACTCTACATTGGACAGCACGAACTTTAATTGGAGAGCTGCCATGTTAAGTTCACGCAATGTTTGTGTGTGAAGGTCTTCATTATATAAGGCCAGAGCTGAGAGGAAGTGCAATGCTGGAGTCCCACTCTGCTGATCTGGCTTTCTCCCATAACAATAATTTATAATAACAGGAGAAAGGAAGGCTCTGGCGCCATAACTCAGTGAATATCTGCTGGATTCTTCCCTCCTACAAGATACAATAATATACCCTTTTTTGGCCTTCTCCCAACTCTCCATTTGAAACAGGATTATAATCAGTTTTCAGAGTGGCTTACTCAGGAATTACCTAGCCAACCACTGGATAACTGATTCTTGGGCAATTCTTTGCAGTCCTTCGCAAATTTTTAGAAGAAAAACGTAATGCTTACAGCATTGTGCTCTTAAGAATATTCTTTCTAAATAGTCAAGGCGGGTGGGAGGAAGGGGGCCTTGGTATGCTGAACATGCCGCCCAAGGTGGTTTTGTGCTACGAGAGCAGAAGAAGGACAGTGTCCTGCCTCCCCACCCAACCCCACCCCACCCCACCCCACCCCACCCCACCCCATGCTCAGGGGACCTCACTGAGTAATCGTGTAATAAACACAATCTCCAATATTTATTCAGCTTTTGTGTGTTCAAGATGCTGTTATACAGAGATACAAAGTCATAGTTCCTGTTCTCAAGAAGCTGAGCGTGCCTGACTGGTGTGGCTCAGTGGTTGGGCATCGACCTATGAACCAGGAGGTCACGGTTCGATTCCCAGTCAAGGGCACATGCCCGGGTTGCAGGCTCGATCCCTAGTAGGGGGCGTGTGGAGGCAGCTGATCAATGATTCTCTCTCATCATTGATGTTTCTATCTCTCTGTCCCTCTCCCTTCCTCTCTGAAATCAATAAAGATATATTTAAAAAAAAAAAAGAAGTTTAGTGTCTGGTGAACATGTCAGATGCCGGCTAAGCTTACAGAGAGCAATCACTGTCCCAGTCGGCAAAGGTTTATTGAGCACTGAGCACTGAGCACTGAGCAATGAATAGAAAAGATGGTGTTTGCCCTCATGGAGTTTACACGCTAGTGGACTGCAGTGGGCTCATTCCAGGCTGGGAAGAACTCAAAAAGGTGGGGTTTACTACGACCATCAGGGATGGGCACACTGGAGGGAGTCCAGAGGAGGAGGAGGCCGCAGGCCAGAAACAGTGCTCGGTGAGCGGTGAGCAGTGAGCGGTGAGCGGTGAGCGGTGAGCGGCAGAGCACAGGGCCCGCTCGGAGAGCAGGAAGGCAGAGGGCTGGGCGGCCTGAGGGGGCCATGAGACCAGCGCAGCAAACGCTGAGTCTGTGCTGCTGTGGCCCGGCCCCGAGGGGAGACAATAAACTGGTTTTTGGGTCCTTTAGTAGGAAAGTGCAGACACAGGGCGTTTGTCTCTAGACGTGAGTGACTGGGAGAGACGGTGCTGGGGACTGCTAAACGTTGTGGGCAGTGAGCTCAGAGAGTTTATGGGACAAATCACGCCCCCACGCCGCCCCCACACTGTGAGGGTCCGACACACAGACCCAGAGACGGCCACTGAGGGGGAGGCGTGGGAAAAGGAAAGAAGCGACCACAGCTTCAAGAACAGGGCCTGGGCCTCCCCGCCTGGTGGCTGGAAGTCGCCATCCCTTACGTCGCATCAGCAAAGCTCCTCCACCTGCACGGAGTGGTGCTCCCCAAAGGGGGGGGGGGGGTGTACACCACGCTCCCGCCCCCAGGCTGTGTGCAGCGAGTGTTATGTGTGTGCATAAGTGACAGATGCAAAACGGGGTCCCCGTGGCACGAGGCCTGATGGGCCCACGTGGGTTCATGCAGGTTTAATGGCACGGGATCCACGGATGAGGCTGTGAGTTAAATGTCATTGAAAACACATCCCTGGGACCTCCGAGTGCACGTAGGAAGGAGGGGGGTCCTTGCAGTCGCTTGGGCCTGGGCTGAGGCTGCAGAGCCTGTCCTCTGCTCCCACGGGGCCTCCCGGACAAAGGCCCCCAGTGAGGCCTCCGGGGAGCGGGGGCAGCGATCAGTGAGAGAGCGAAAACTCAGCAGGGCGATGCGGCTTCTTCTAAGTCCAACGCAATTCCGATATTTTTAAAAAGCTTGCTCATCTCGATACTCCTGCTAATCTCAACCCTCGAACCACTCCCTGGATCACCCACCCGATATTTATTTTGGGAACAGTTTAAGACAAGAGAAAAGCTATCAAAATAAGTTAAACAAAAGCTGCTGACGGGATTCCCTGTGAGTGGGAGGTTGAGTGGGGTGATTTCTAGGTTTCTTGCCAACACCACGATTCGAGGATTCTATTAATGCTTTCCTTCTGATCACGGGCCATCACAGTGACAGGCAGCGGGGGCAATGCAGGAGGACTCGTTTGCAGGAGGGACTGTCAGGACCGTGGGCTGGAGGCGTGCACTGGAGGAAGTCACTCGGATCAGAAGGCCCTTAGGAATGAGGTCCTCAGCCTGGAGCTGACATACTGATGGTCAAAGTTACTGCATTCGAAGTGCCCAGAAGGTAGCGAGCTAACAGCAGCAACCACAGGCAGTTAAGGGACCACAGTCACAGCAGATGCAAAGCAGGGAAAGAGTGGAGGGAAGTACTGAGAAGGCAAACAAATCAAGAGCAAATGAAGCAACTTATGATAAATAAGCAAATATTAATTTGCCCTTTGGAATGAAGGGAAGATTTATCATAAATTAAGCTGCAAGTTACAGTGCAAAGGAGGTTGTAGGAGCTCATGGGGCCTCTCTGCTGGGGAAGGAGGCGCCTGCCCGGGGTCTGTCTTCCCGCAGTGGCTTCCCCATACCCCACATTGCAAGGTCTTTGCTTTTGCGCCGAACGTCTCACTTCCTTTTTCTTTCCTCCCTTCCCTGCTCTCCTTCCCCTCGCCCTCCCTCATTACTGCTCTCTCATTCTCTCCACTGACAGACAGATCGCTCCCATGTAGTCTACACAACCTTCCTTCATTTCCAAAGTAACCCACCACTCCGATTTAAAACGTACGATTGGATTTGTACTTTAGAAACATAGCTACCCATTGATTATGGTTTTGATGAGAGAGTGCTCTCCTGACAGGCCCCTGAGAACCAGGAGCGCCGGGAAGGCCGGGGCAGGGAGGCAGGTATGGGGCCAGCACGATAACTTCATGCTGGTTGAGTCCCACAGAAACCAGAGACTCTGCTCTTACAAACCACCGCTGACCTGCTGCCTTCTTCGGAGACCACTGGCCCACTCCTCAGTTCCCAACCCTAGCTTCCTCTCCCTTTGATAACAAACCCTCTGTTGATGTCCAACTCACTTTCAAAACCCCCTTGGGTCTAGACTGTGCTTTGCTGGCTCTCTACTGACGTCTCCCACCCTTCTCTCACTCCTTTACATCCGGGACTCATTCGCTGCCAGGTATGAACAGTAGGCCAGCTGCAGCCCCAGGCCCAAACTCCCTTGGGTTCTAGGTCCAAGTTCTCAAGGCTGATGAAGTATCTCTATTTGGATGCCTCAAATTGACTATGACCTCCCCCCTCCAAAATGGGGTTCCTTTCCAAATCACCCCAGTTACCCCAATAGAACCATTATTTTTTCATCTCCCAAATGGGGACCCTCGGGAGTCACCTTTGCCCATCACATCTTCCCTGACCTCTCCAGGTTCCGCTTTCTCTTCGAAATGTACCTCATAGTCCCCTTCCCTCTTCATTCTCAGTGTCACCACGCCCCTGGCCTCGCCCAGATTACCAACAGTCTCCTGCCTGGTTCCTCTGCCTCGAACCTCTCCCCCTTCCCAATCTCATCTACAGACTTTGGCCCCACTTGGTTTCTAAAACTGCTTTCACCACAGCAATTCCTTTCTCCAGAAGCAATTTGCTTATCACATGAAATCCAAATTCTAATTGCTTCCCAGGCCCCAGAGCAGCCATTCCCACCGCTTTATCCCAGTGTGTTTCTCTCAGTTCAATTCATAACTTCCTCTTCTTTCAGGCCAGGACCTTGACTTCTTGCTCCACACTTTCTGTGTGGGTTGCTTTCTCTATCTGAAATGCCTTTTCCCCTTTTCTATTCAAATTCAAACATCCTCAGAGTTGAGTTCTACCCACCCCCGTTAGCAGTCCCTCCACGAGCCCCCCTCCGGGCTTCTGCTCAGTGACCGCTCTGCCACCTCGTCCACGGCCACTCCACAAAGGGGGTCTTCTGTCAGACAACGTTTGCCTTTACATCACAGACCATGATCATGCTCCTTGTCTATTTGAGTTCTCACTTTACTGGTCCAAATCCCCAGGCCTTAGCTATGCTGAGCTTTCAGAGCTCACCTCCAGCTTCCTCATCTCTACTTACAGACAAGGACCTGAGCATCCTGCCTTCAATCAAATGAGCCCTGGCCACAATCCCCTGCTCCCTAGAGATCCTCGCTCTTGTTGGTTACATCATCTTGTCCTGCCTGAAATTCAGTTTCTTCCCCCAGGAACTTCTTTGGTGCATTCCAGAACTCTTCTCTTTTCCTTCACTCACCTTCCGTTAAACTTGTAGCAGTTTGATCTCCCCAGTTAAGCCGTAAGCTTCTTGATGATACACTATGGCATCTTCCTTTCGAGGATGCCCACATCACTGAACAGTGTTATTATATTATCGATTTTCAGCAAAACACTGCTGGTTGGCTGAGTTTGTCTCACACCATGCAACTGGCCACTCTTCTTCCAGATGCTCTTTAAGAGTTCTGGATTAGTGACCCAAGAGACTTGGGTTCTACACCTGACTTTGCCACTTACCTTCTTTGTGTTTCTGGTTGAGTCACTTAAGTGTTATGTGCCCAAGGTTACTCAACGGTTAGATTGGGAATTCCTACCCAATCACCTAATATATTGGGATCAACTGAGTATCAATCTATGTGAAAGACTTAATCATAAGTTTAATTCACTCACTTGGTCATTCAATGTATGCTCTCAAATGACCAGGCTATTACGTGATGATGAACCAAGAGTTTCCAATTCCACTGAGTTACTTTCTAGGGTTAATTTCCACAAGAAAGAAAAATGCAAAAACAAACTTTTCTTTATAGAAACTAACTTGTGAGAGAGACAAATCGATTGGTTGCGTCTGGTATGTGCCCCAACTGGGGCTGGGGATGGAACCTGCAACCCAGTTAGGTGCCCTTGACCGGGAATCGAACCAGCATCCCTTCTGCTGCGGCCAAACTCTAACCACTGAGCCCACCGGCCAGGGAGAGACCATCAGCCTTCCAATGCGTAGAGCAAGGTTGGGAGGTGCTTACAAAGTGGAATACGATCTTGCTTTGCCCACTCCTGATTCCGAGCGTCCGTGATTCCAGCTGCCTCCTGCAGTCTTCTTCGGGCCGAACCCAGCAGGTGGCTAAGAGGTTGCTCTCTTTATATTGGAAGGCCGGTCTCAGTCATGGCACCGCCAGCCTTCCTCAAGGAGGGCTCTTCCTCTGAACCACAGAACAGTAGCTAACTACACAGCAGCACCCCGGGCATCCAGGAGAGGAACTGATTGGTTATACACATGGATGTCTTAGGGCAGGAGGGCTAATTCTTGCTGGGAACCCTGGCTGGAGAAGGCTAGATGCTGACTGGTGGACATGTTTCTCACTAACGCATCAGCACGTGGCTGACCAAACTGGGCGCCCGTTTCTTTGCTGACACCGAGGGCAAGGGGGCCGGGAGGGACTTTCTTTACTGAAGAGCATTACCTTAATGAACTCAGTTGCTTTTCTACGCCCTTGTCCACATTTCCTCCGCTGCCCTACTTCTTTCCCGGGAGTATCCTTTTCCCAAACATTTTCCCTGCCGCGCATCACAATCAGGCCATTCACACCAAACTCTCCTCAGTAAGCACGCTCAGGTACGCGTCTCATGCGGCTGACGATTTAACGGGCACAACTGAACAGCAGTCAGTTCTTTCTGTACTCGGTCAAGTCAGAAGCAATCTTTAGCAAGTTCTTCCTTTTGCCTAATTTCTCCAGGCCTGAGACCCAGCTCTGACCCCAGGCTGCAGCTGTAGCTTTTGTAAGTCTACAGTGAGCTTCTTCCTCAGGTCCTAGTGTCCTGAGGCAAGTATCAGGTTAAAATGATCAGCCTGTCCGATGTCATTTTATAGCTTCACAATAGGACTCCCGCTTTCTCCTCATTCCCTGCCCTTGGCCTACACCATAGGCGTTCCTGTGAAGGGTGTCGCTAGCCTGTGAACTGGGGGCTGGCTAGAGCTGTATTCTGCATCCTTTCTGCCCTTCCTTCCTGCCTTGTCTTTTTCTTCCTTTATTTAATTCTTCCTGAACCCTCTTCACACTCCATCATCATACAGGGATATAGCTCATCTTTACTTAGTTTAGTCTTCTCTAAAAGTTTACAGCTTCACAATACATCATTGCATATTAAAACCAACACTTATACTTCAACTTCCTTATTTGTAATTTGAATATTGAGATCTGGAGTTCAAAAAACACCTCTGGATGGGTTATTTTGACAAGGAAACTTTTTATTAAATACAAACAGCCCTTCCCGGAAGGGCTCCGCACAGCTACTGAAGCTCCAATCTGGGCAGAGCCTAACCAGTCATGGGTGCTATTGTCTCCGGGAAACCCACGAGGGGAGGGAGTGGGGACAAGGCAGCAGTGGGGAAAACACAAAAGCCTTTGGGCTTTCAAATGGGACATAGTAGATACATCAGACAAGTAAAAACAACACATGTTTTGACCTAGAGCCCCAGAACGAACTCAAATAGAATTTGCATGACCTCAGCTGAATTTGCCTATCACGTCTACCACAGGACATTGGCTTTCCCTACACATTATGATTCAGATTTTAGTGAAACCCTCTCTTTAAAAATAAAATGAGTGATAAATAGGATTGAAATCACTGTTTGCTCTAGGCCCATCAGGCACGGGGACAAAAACGGATCTGAGGTCAACGCACACAGCTCCATAATTTGGGCTGCCGTGGCCATGTGGCCTGCAGGGCTTCGTTGTGTTCCGGAGTTGGACCTTGCACCTGTGATCACATGTTCTCAACCAGGTGTTTCCAAATCCTACTTCAGTGGTTGAATTCATCTGTGATTCATGGTTCTTTAGGCAAGTGCTGAGAATGGACTGAGAGCCACCTTCTGCACGGGGCTAGCCAGTCTAGATACATAACAAGGAAAGACTTATTCCAAGAAACAGAAGACAGCCGAGTTTCCCTGGCAGATCGGGTGACAGAGAAACGGCCAGGCCCCAGATCTCGGCAGGAGATAGAAAGCGCTTTGAGCACCAAGAGGAGCTGCGTACAATGCCGGGAAACAAACATGGACATCCCCTTCCCCGGTCTGTGCTTTCACATCCAGAGGACCACGGCTTCCCATAGACACTCTTTATTCTGGACAACAGCGGTGCGTGCTGGTGCGCTGACGCTGGCTGGGGACTTCTGTGGTATAAATACTGCCCCCATGGCCAGTTTTAAGCCACCAACCGTTTAACTACTAGCTTGCAAAATTCTTGATTACTTAACAATCAGCTCCTGAGAGCTGGTACAAGCCAGCTCCAGCACACGACTGGATAATCCACACTTAGAAACCATGACGTACACGTCTGGACTCAATATAAGAGGCTCTTCGTCAGAACCCCTGACAGCTGTCCACTGAACCTCTGCTTAATCCTCCGCTGATGAGTTGCTCGCCAGCCAAAATCTGTTTACCCTAGAGCTCCCTAAGAGTGCCCTCTGGAGAGATCTACCCGTCTGTGCGACTTCAACATGTTTGTAGAGTTATCATGAACCTTGAGGTGCTTCGTCTCCATGCTAAACAAACATCCCCAATTCTTCAACCACCACCCTTCACACCAAAACTAAAACTGCAGCCCCCCATAAAGTCAACATAAAATGTTCCAGATGTAACATGACTAAAATATGATAAAATGAGACTATTACCTTCCTGTTCTAAACACAATGTTTTTCTTACACTGTCCTGAGATGGCATCCTTTTGACCACTCATCCTACATAATAAAATGGTAATATGTAAATTACCATCACTCCGCTACGCCCACGATTGGGCCAGCAGGAGGCGCAGGGGGCGGGACTCAGGGTGGCCGGGGTAGCTGATTGGGCCAGCAGGACGCTGAGCTCGCGTCAGCGTCTGTGCCATGGCTGCGCCGGAGGCTTTCGGAAGGCCTGGTGCACCGGCGGACAGCCAGCCCGTTGGTGCACCAGGTGCATGATTAAATCATGCACTGGGCCTCTAGTCCTTACATAACTCTCTTAAACCTTCTCCCCTTCCCAAAGTCTCTTAACAGGCTCTACAACTAATTCACGTTTCCCCCATCATTTATTTCAGAGAGAAAGGGAGAGGAAGAGATAGAAACATCAATGATGAGAGAGAATCATTGATTGGCTGCCTCCTGCACGCCTCCCCCCCCCCCCCCCCCCCCGCCCACTGGGGATCGATCCCACAACCCAGGCATGTGTCCTTGACCAGAATCGAACCTGGGACCCTTCAGTCTACAGGTTGACGCTCTATCCACTGAGCCAAACCGGCTAGGGCCATTAACTGATTTTTTTTTTTCTTTCGGGCCTGCTTTGAACACTCTAATTTTTTTCAAAGTAAACGCTTCGGGCCCCGCAGGACACTCAGCATTAACTGATTCTTAAAAAAAAAAAAAAAATCCATGCTAAGACTCTATCATTCTTACTAAATGTTACATAGTTATCTTGGCTCATGCTTCTGTCCTATTGTGATCTTTTTCAATGTTGATTCTATCGTCCAGGAACTTAGTTATTCTTCCAAAGTTTATGTTACCCACAAACTCTGAGCACAAGCCTTTTATGTCTTCATTGGATTCACTCCACAGACAGCATCCTGCGACATGCTATGAGACTTCCTCTCAGTGGAACTGTTCTTTAACCGGCTCTTTGAGTGTGGTCTCCCCCCCCGCTAAAATCCACCCACCTCCACCACTGTCCAGTCTGCATTTCTCCATCTCACTCCAAGAATGTCAAACGTTTGTCAAATTCTAAAATTCAGAATGTACTTTTACCAGAAAAGCACTATCGAAAGATAAGGATTTGCCCGTTATCTCCCCCTGCAGATCTGTCCCTCCAAGAATGCTATGAAGAAAATAAATGGGACCCACTTGGCATGCTCGTTCTCGGTCAAGTCACATGGGCACCTTGTGATCGTTCCGTAGTTTCTTATAAACCACTTGCCAAATACTCCCGATTAGAATCTTCCTGGAAATTAATGACCAGTTTACCCTCAGGTTCTTAGCAGGGCTCCTGCAAGCCTTCCCCCAGCTCTCCCCTGTGCACTACTGTAGGTCTCCTCCCTGAGCATCAGGGCCGCTCTGTCACCTGGCCCACCATCCACCTGCCGCCACACCCTGCTGTCTACCACCAGCTGCCCTCCTTCCTGCTAACGCCTCCCTCAGCCCATAAACTCTCCCTGCTTCCTGCCCTGCCAATTCCTACCTGATCTTCAAGGTGCAGCTCAAGCCCCCTCCTCCATGAAGCTTCTCCTCTCAATTCTGGTCCCTACTGACCTTTGCCTTCGTTAGAGAGAATTCCCTGACATGCCCCCAGTTGTGGATTCCCAGAATAATGGCCTTTACGACCTGGAAGGCTGGACTGAGGTCCCCAGGAGGCGCTCTCTCTAGCTCTGATGGAATTCACACTCACAGCAGCCGCCAGAGCGGGGCTGCAGAGCCACGGGGCCTGCCGCTTGGAGCTGGAGGACGTCCTGGCTTCCTCAGCTGCCGGAGGTTCATTTCAGATAGACTTGTATATGCTTGGGGACCAAACAAATTTTAAATAATAGCTTCAGGTAAAACTGGGTTCCTGAGACATTAGAAACAAACAACCAACCAAACAAAGAGCAGGTAAAAGTTCAATTCGATTGGACCGCGGGTGAAATGTCACCTTGTGAGACGAGCACTTCCCACCCTATGGAGCCAGGAGACACACGCCTAGAAACTCCCGAACTCTGTCTCCTGGGTTCTCTCACGCCGCCCGATCTCCTTTCAGGAGCATCCAGGAGCTTCTTCTTCTCACGCCCCTCTCCAGCGAGGGTCCCGGGCAGGCCGAAGCGTGCGGGGCTCCACGAGGCTGTTCCCTCCTCACACTTGCTCACTTGCTGCAGTGCCACCCTCCTGCACGCCGGACCACCCCGACTTCTGAGCTGAAAATATCCCTCCCCTCAGTCACCCTGTTCTCCTCTTCAACCTTTCCCCCGCCACCTGCTTTCTCCTGCCCTCGTTCTCAACTACCCCAACGAGGCCTGGCCCTGCCAACTCTCTCCTCCGTTCCTACAAGGCAGCCCTGTCCTCACTGCTGTGTGCCTTCGGAGGGCACCAGAGTCTGCCCTGCTGGTCGGGAAGAGGGTCTGAGGCCACCCTGTGCTGTCCCTTCTTCTTTCTCCCCCACTAACATAACCCTCCCCTTGACTTTCAGCTGCTCTCCTTCTGCATATTAATGCATCCAAAGCACAAAACACGGACAGATGTAACCTCTGGTCCTAATTGCTCCTGAATCCTATCCCTTAATTGTCCACAGGAACATCCTACTGGCATTTACAACACAGGCAGCTCGGAATCCCTCCTCTGATATCGCAGGGACCCTGTCCCCAGCTTATCACCAACACCACCCTAACAGCGGTTTCCAAGGCTTAACATTCCTTTCGGCTCTTTCCCTGAGTTGCCTTCCTCCTTATCTCACGTCCAATACTTTATAAAACCCAGCAGACGCCTCTTCCGTGCCTCTGCCTTAGCTGCGCGGCCCCATCCTCCCAGCAGACGCCCCAGCCATGCAGGCTGACCCAGTCTCCCGGCTGGACTCCTGTCCTTAGCCTCCCGGCCACATTAATCATTCAGCACACAGCACAGTCACCATTTTTATTCTATCGCCCACTGGCCAAAATCTACAACTGCTCTTCATCCTCCTCACATTACCAAACGCATCCCCTTTAAATTAGCACCTGGTACTCAGCTTTCTCTTAGGTGCAGGCACTCCACCTGGGACGCCCAGGGCCATCTGCTGAGTTAATCGGACCCTGCCACTCATTTGTTCAGATCACCCCGCACTCGGTTCAGTGCAAATGCTTATGGAGTGCCTGTCCTTCCCAAGCTCGGAGAACGTTCGTCAGTCGTTTACAACTGGACTGTGAGCTCTTTAAAATCAGTGAGCAGATTTTTTAAAATTTCCCTTTTAAAAAAAATTTTTTTTTATTAACATGAAGATGCCCAGATGGTGCTTTCAAGATTGCAATTACTGGGTAGGCCCTGCTGATGGGCAGCAACTATTAGGAGCCAGAAGCCAATTTCTTTCTTTTTTTAAAATATATTTTTATTGATTCCAGAGAGGAAGGGAGAGGGACAGAGAGATAGAAACATCAATGACGAGAGAGAATCATTGATCGGCTGCCTCCTGCACGCCTCCTTACTGGGGATCGAGCCCACAATCCCGGCATATGCCCTTGACCGGAATCGAGCCCGGGACCCTTCAGACGGCAGGCCGACACTCTATCCACTGAGCCAAACCAGCTAGGGTCAGAAGCCAATTTCTATAAGGACTAGCAATAACACCCGATCCAAAATATATCAAGAAAAGGATAGAGAGGGCACGGTAAGCATGTTTCTGAAGGCTGTGATTTTTCAAAATAATTTACTGGCATACATAAAGAACAAAAATTTTACCTGTTTGGGACCTCTCTACTTTAATACAAAAGTCAAGAAGAGTACTCGTTAAATCAGAGTTTTAAATGGGGTGGGACCCAGCTGGCATGGCTCAGTGGTTGAGTGTCGACCTACGAACCAGGAGGTCATGATTCGATTCCCGGTCAGGGCACATCCTGGGTGGTGGGCTCGATCCCTAGTGTGGGGCGTGCAGGAGGCAGCCAATCAATGATTGTCTCTCATCATTGATGTTTCTATCTCCCTCTCCCTCTCCCTTCCTCTCTGAAATCAGTAAAAATATATTTAAGAAAAAGAAATGCGGTGGGAATGCCAAGCTATTCTTTAACTCGCAACCGAGTGACCCTGGGCTCAGGCTTCTGAGATGAGAAGGGGGCTGGCTGTGGCCGCCCTCACGAGGGAGGCCGTGGCTATGATAACACAGAAAACCCAAGACTCGCTGGAACCATTAAGGACCCTCTGGTACTTCTAAAAGTCAAAGGTCAGGTGGCCAAATGTCAGCTGTGTCCTGGCACATGTCATCTTCTTCCTTGAGGTTTTAACTAGACAGATAAGACCTCACAGAATGAACTGTCCCCGTGTGTGAAGGACTTGGTGGGAGCTGGTGAGGGTCTCTCAGAAGACGCAGTCATTCTTTCAGGCGCCACACACCGTGTCCTTCTTTGTTAAAATCGCTGACACACCTTCTGCTTGGTGACAGGACGTGCAGGTACTGATGGAGCCCTTCTATTCCTCCTGCCAGTGCTTTGTAACCAAGTATGCTTGGGAAATATAGTAGACAACTTGGCAACAATATAAAAAAACTAAATAAGAAATCCATCTTCCTACTCTAACACAATAATTTTTCATTTTAATTTTTGTAAGTCCTCACTCGAGGACATGTTTCCATTGATTTTCAGAGAGAGGAAGGGTAAGAAAGAGAGAGAGGAGAAAGAGAGAGAGAGAAACATCAATGCAAGAGAGAAACACCAATCAATTGCCTCCCACACGCTTGCTGACCGGGGATTGAACCTGAAAGCCTGGGCATGTGCCCTGACCTGGAATCCAACCCACCACCCTTCAGTATAAGAGGCAACGCTCTAACCAACTGAGCCACCCTGGCCAGGGCTCATTTAAATTTTTACATTATATAGTTATACTCTTAGTACATGTACAATTTGTGTCCTTTCGTCACTTCACAGCTTATTCTCATATACTTTTGCTCTTTTTTCCTTTTTAAAATATTTATTGATTTTAGAGCGAGAGGGTGAAAGAGAGAGAGAGAAACACTGATTTGTTGTTGCACTTATTTATGCACTCATTGGTTGCTTCTTGTATATGCCCTGACTGGGGATGGATCCCGAAACCTTGGAGAAGGAGACGATGCTCTAACAACTGAGTACCCAGCTAGGACTACTTTTGGTCTTTATATTTATGATCCAGAGTGCCAACTATTAATATTCTGTATTTCAAACTTTTATTCTTCATTGCTAAGTGCTGATTTTGGTTGTGTCTAATCAATATTTAGAAGCAACAGTTGGATAACCATAGATATGTATACAGCTTTAAAAAATAAATTACTAATGGAAACTAAAGAGAAAATAAACAAATGGGACTATATAAAAACAAAAGCTTCTGTACAGCAAAAGAAACCATCAACAAAACAACAAGAAAGCCCACTGCATGGGAGAACATATTTGCCCATCTTATCACTGATAAGGGTTTAATCTCCAAAATTTACAGCTAACTCATACAACTTAACAAAAAGAAGATAAACAACCCAATAAAAAAAAAGGGCAATGGACCTAAATAGACACTTTTCAAAAGAGGACATACAGAAGGCCAAGAGACATATGAAAACATGCTCAAAGTCACTAATCATCCGAGAGATGCAAATCAAAACGACAACGAGGTACCATCTCACACCTGTCAGAATGGCTATCATCAACAAATCAACAAATGACAAGTGCTGGTGAGGATGCGGAGAAAAAGGAACCCTCGTGCACTGCTGGTGGGAATGCAGACTGGTTCAGCCACTGTGGAGAACAGTATGGAGTTTCCTCAAAAAACTAAAAATGGAACTCCCATTTGACCCAGTGATCCCACTTCTAGGAGTATATCCCAAAAAATCAGAAACACCAATCAGAAAGGATATATGCACCCCTATGTTCATAGCAGCACAATTTACCATAGCTAAGATTTGGAAACAGCCTAAGTGCCCATCAGCAGATGAGTGGATTAAAAAACGGTGGTACATCTCCACAATGGAATACCACGCTTTGGTAAAAAAGAAGGAATTCTTACCAGTCACAACAACATGGATGGAACTGGAGAGCATTATGCTAAGGGAAATTAGCCAGTCAGAGAAAGATAAATATCACATGATCTCACTCATTTGTGGAATGTAATGAACAACATAAACTGATGAACAAAAACAGATCCAGAGACAGAGAAGCACCAATCAGATGCTCAAACCTCAGAGGGAAGGTAAGGGAGGTTGGGAGTAAGGGGGAGAGATCAACCAAAGGACTTGTATGTATGCATATAAGCCTAAGCCCGTGGTCGGCAAACTGCGGCTCGCGAGCCACATGCGGCTCTTTGGCCCCTTGAGTGTGGCTCTTCCACAAAATACCACGGCCTGGGTGAGTCTATTTTGAAGAAGTGGCATTAGAAGAAGTTTAAGTTTAAAAAATTTGGCTCTCAAAAGAAATTTCAATCGTTGTACTGTTGATATTTGGCTCTGTTGACTAATGAGTTTGCCAACCACTGGCCTAAGCAATGGACACAGACACCAGGGGGGTGAGGGCATGAGGGGGGGGGGCGTAGGGGAGCAATTTGGGGGGGATAAGGACACATATGTAATACCTTAATCAATAAAGAAAAAAATAAAATGCAAAAAAAAAACCCCCATAAAAATAAAAAAATAAATTACTTATTGTTTTAAGGAACAAGATATCAAGTAAAAAAATATAAGACCCTAGCTGGTTTGGCTCAGTGGATAGAGCATTGGTCTGTGGACTGAAGGGTTTTGGGTTCAATTCTGGTCAAGGACACATGCCCAGGTTGTGGGCTCAATCCCCAGTGGGGGTTGTGCAGGAAGTAGCCAATCAATGATTCTCTCTCATCATTGATGTTTTTCTCTCTCTCTCCCTCTCCCTTCCTCTCTGAAAACCATAAAAATATATTTAAAAAAATATAAGAATATTTATGGCTGCTGATATGATTTGTTAAAATGACCTTTAGAAGGATTGCATAAATAAACTAGTTTTAAATTTAATTTTATAATTTTTGATCCACCTCTGTGCTGAGTCACTGCTGCAGGATCCTAAAATAGTGACTGCCATTTCAGAAATGGCATCAACTTGTTGGCTTTTATAATAAAACAACAACAAAGAAAGAGCTCTTTAAAAAAAAATTGCCATAGTCCCAAGAAAAAAAACATACTGGTTAATTTCCTTTCTCTACAATAGGACAATCTGGTTTCATATGTAATAAGTAGTAAAAACATTCTATTTTACTTTGGGTTACCTTTTAGGTAAGCAGGAAGAAAGCATTTATTTACATGTGATACACATCAATAAAAATCAACAATATCTTATGCAATAATAGTTAGGTAACCTCAATATTAACCAAATAATCTGATTACTGTTAAATGTTGTGGGCAACAGACATGATTTACGTTTTATTTACTTAGGTGTCTGGTGAGACCTCTCGCTGGAAGCACTATAAATGTGTTTCATCACATGTATTTCTTCTAGATTGACTAGAAGGGATGAACAAATTAGGGCTTAATGGCATTTATTTTGTGATGAAAAGTTGCAAATACTATTCAGATTTTCTGGGCCTGTCCGGTTAATGTTAAAATTGCACATTAGATTTCGTATTAGCTGATCTATTTAGCTGAGACAAAATCCAGCTTGGAATTCAAGTGATTAAAAATGGTCAAGTGTCCTAGCCGGTTTGGCTCAATGGATAGAGTGCTGGCCTTTGGACTGAAGGGTCCTGGGTTCGATTCTGGTCAAGGGCACATGCTAGGATTGCAGGCTCGAGCCCCACTGGAGGGCATGCAGAAGGCAGCCAATCAATGATTCCCTCTCATCATTGATGTTTCTATCTCTCTCTCCCTCTCTGAAATCAATAAAAACATATTTAAAAAAAATGGTAAAGTAAAAAAGAGCTGATGACAGTCTTTTATTCCTCTAAATGCAACTATTTACATCGATTTGCTTTTGTCTAGATGCCGCTCAAATGTCAAGATATTTTGAAAATAATCAAATAACGAAAGAATTCAAGTAGCAGGGTCACTCTAACCTGTTCCTTCTGTAATGCAGTGAATTTACAAAAGGGCGGATTCAATTTTCTTATCAAAAACAACAAGCCAAGGACGGGCCTTAAAATCCCTCCCTTTGAGTTAATCCCTCCAGCTAACAGCTACACTCAAACATTGAGGGCTTCTTGTCCTGGGTGTGGAGTGACCTTTCCGGAAGAATCCCAGAGCCCTCTCCCCACCCTGGGGGCTGCAATCTACCCTCTAGACCAGTGGGTCACTGTGTACTCAGCCCGCTTTTAAGACATTTAAAAGGATGAACCATAAATAGAAGCCATGATCTCTCACTTGGAGAAGTTGGCGATCTGGCAGGGAAGAAAAAACCCAAGAAGGGAGATAGCTCCGCTTGTGATTCCACATAATTAAAGACAGAGGCAACATCAATAAGCCAGGTTTTCTTTTGTAGGCTGAGAGAGAAAGACCTTAAAGTTGTCTTCTTAAATTCAGCCTTGCAAGACTCATTTGTGAGAAAGAAAACAAGACTGTAACAGGATCTCCAAAAATTATCTGTTGAGGACGGTTCTTACACGGGTGAAATTTGGCAAATGGAGAGATGACAGGGAGACCACATAAATGACACGGGAAATTCCTGCGTCTCACTAAATTGGGTCACGAGCAACAATACCATCAGTCACCAAAAAATTAAGAGATGAAACCTAGAATAATCCAACAGATTATGTCTCACAAAAACTTCAACAATGTTGGGGGGTGTCCACAAACATAAATGTGTTAGTATGGCTTTTAGAAGAGATGGATTAAGTATAAAGAGCTATTGATGGCAGTCACAGGGCAATGAGGTCAACACCACAGCCAGGCACAGGCATACCCAGAGCTGCATTTCACACTGCGATGATCAAGCTTCATTTACTTCTATAACACCCATCATTTTAACCTCTTATGTATGGAGAGGCCAAGACAGAGCAAAACATAGCACAATTAACAGGTTAAATCTATTTGTCACTAGATCTACGAACGATTTGGTTTAAATTACTCTCAGATTGCTCTCAGACATTTGGCAGGTGAGAAGTGACAGAATAAAAGCAAACCATTTCCAACTCTCATGATTGGGTTGAGACCGGCCTGACAAGGTTCCGAAGTCATACAAGGCTGTGCTTCCACAAGCGGGCACCGTTCGTGTCATGGCTGGGGCCCCCTCCCTGGGTCTGTGCCCTGATTGAAGATTGCGGACGCCCACCGCCTGGCTCTTTGTGTGGGAAGAGCAACATCATGTAATTATTGGTCATTCCTGTTGACTGCAACAAAGGAAGAGAGAGATGGCCCCATATTCACATGGGGTTTTTTCAGCCAAGTTTAAATATCTTCTAATCTTGATTACAACTTGAAAAATAACACTTTTAAACCCCACAATTTAAGACAGTGAACCAAACGAGTAATCTGCGACGGAAAGAACATTACGGTAGTTTTATGATACTTGAAAACAAAGTATTACAGCTGTAATTCAGTGACGAGAAAATTGGCCCGTCAAACACTAATAGCAGATTATAAAAGTAAAAGGTAGAATAATTAAAAGAAATAGTAATTATACCAAAGACAGGTTTACAGAAAACAACACTGGTGAACTTTGTATTTATAGACTTACTTGAAAAGAACCGCTAGTGTGACATTTTCTCTAATATTGTGATTGGTAGGTACTCCTTGTCATGCCAGTCTCTATACAAACACCGCTGAATGCAGATCAGAAAATTAAAGCCGATTGAAAACTATTTATATGATCTGTGTGCCAAAATGGATTATACTCTCTTAAAGTTCTTTTAGCTGAGAGTTAAGTTTTAATGAAGTCACCTGACTTCAATGCATTTATTAGAAATGGGCATTGCCAAACTCCTAGGCATTGAGTGGGATAGTTCAGATGGGCAATGCCAAAATTTTTAATTATTCCCATTGGTTCACTATTTATAGTTCTAGCTTACACTGAGGCATTTGAATTTTAACATTAAAATACATTGTTCTGGATTTTTATAGAAAGATTTGTATTGATTTCTTATAGTTTGTCTATAGCTCATTCTGTCATTCATTCATTCATTTATTCATTATTCACTATTTAGCTCGTGACCATGATGTATGCTGGGCATTGTTTTATTTTTTGTTTTAAGCTACTGGTTTTGTGGTAAGTTATTACAGCAGCATTAGGAAGCTAACACATTTGCATGTCTTAGGGATCACTGCCTTTTTTCCCCAATTACAGTTGATATTTAATATTATTTTATATTAGTTTCAGGTGTACAGCAGAGTGGTTAGACAATTATATAATTTACAAAGTGACCCCCTGCTGGGCATTGTTTCAGATGCTAGAGATAATACAATGAATAATATAGGTGCACCCCCTCTAAATATCCCTGCCTTCATGAAATTTATATTCTCTCCTAACACTTGAATGTTAACAGAATTGATTAGCTTCTGACTTACTGATTTACATTTATTTAAAATGGCATGAAATTATAAAATACCTTTGATAGGGAAGACCAGTCAAGTTTATAAGAACAACTGGGAAAGTTCTAACTATGTCATATCAACTAACCATTAACTACTGTAAAAAAGGTCAGTTCAAGTCCTGACTTCAGAACATGAGGACTTCAAAACAGTAATTAAAAGCAAAATTTTTATTAATCCTGGGGACTAATTAAGCTCATTAAACCAGAATTACAATTTATTTCATCACCGTGGGCTACCTCAACTTTAACTCCTACTATATTTATAAAGAATTTACACTTTTACTACCTCATATTTAACTCCTATTATATTTGTAAAGAATTTACACGTGTACTATTCTCAGTCGTGGTATGATTTAATATTTTAACTTACTCAGTATCCTTGCAAAAAAATAATGCAAGTTGGAACAAAGCCCACAAAGCAAACTTTATCACCTGCAATAATAAAGACAAATATTTTAATAGCAATAAATGTGCCTAGAACAGAAAGTCCCAGTGGTTAGAACAGTGGTGATGAGAAAAGCAGTGGTTAGAACATTTTTTTAAAAAATGAAAACAAAAAAAGGGGGGTGAGGTGGGGTAGGCAGAGGATGGCCACTAAATTATATTAAAAACCTCCAGTTATCCTCCCAGCTCTGGGGTCCATGGGGAGGGCAGTGGGCAGAGGAAGAACAGCGAATGCAGGAGACCGAAAGCCCGTGAGTTTGGAAGCAAACAGGAGCACGTTGGCTAGCAACGCACGCAGACAGTAGTGGCAGGCTTCTGACCTTGACAGTGATGTAGTCTCGCTCTCATTCAGACTGTCAGTGCTCTCTCTCCCACAGAGAGGAAAAGGCAGCCACCAGTGCTTCTGAAGACCGCCAAATCCCCCTCTGAGCAGCAGCCCTGACAGGCCTGGCTTCCTTTGGGAAGACGAAATGTTGGAAGATGAGTGCTGGGGAAGTCTCTGGAGCCAGAGGTCTGTCAGGTCATCTGTGTGGGGGCTCCGGGGCTGGGGAGGCCCCTTCTCAGCCTCTGGGGGTGGGGGGGGGCGGGTAGAGAGATACAGGCTGAGCTGGCCCAGGTGTTTACCACCTGAATTCTCACACGTTTCAAGCGGGTCTTCTCTACCCTTCCATCTACGATGGGGACCGGTAACCTGAAGGAGCCTGTTTATTTCCAGCACCTTGTTTTGCACAGAGGAAAGCCCGTTAGCACAGGATGTTCAAAAACTCGTGTGGTAGATATTAACTATAAATGTCGCAGAGAAGCTAAGCTATAGAGAGCCAAAGACAATAATGATGCAATAGCTAACAGTCGTGTGGCAGGCCAGGGGATAAGGACTTCCCTACACTCTCTCCTCTGATCCTCAGAGCTGCGCCCGGAGTCCGCTCATCAGCTCAGTGAGGTCAGATTTCACACTACGCAAAACGAGGGGAGATTTTTGTTTTTGATCTTTTAATCCTTTTCCATGATCCCCCACATAAAGCAATAAGAAAATGAAATTCTACACGCTATGGTATTGATTAGGTAAAATGATGACAAAGAAAGGAGGTGGAGATAGCCCTGGTCCATCTGGAGGGTGAGATGTAAGCTGAGCCTGAGTGCTGAGGGGAGGGGAGGGCCTTTGTGGGGAGAGTAGGAAAAGCAGCCCCGTGACTGTGTGGAGAAGGTAACAACGGACTCCAGGCAGCATGATGTAGCCCAGCCCCACGCACCAAACCTGGTGCGGCCCAATAAGTGGCTCCTTTCAAGGAAGACAAATGAACACAGTGATTAATCATATTAATCAGTTAGTCTTCTGTTTTCAACATCAACTCCCAGAGCAAATTAATTACTTCATTAAGTAGGAGATTCTCCCTTGATTTAGGTCATTAATGAATATTACTAAGAAAAACCAGATCTGTATTTCCAAAATGTTGGCATTTCATACCCTTGATAGGGCTTCGGGTCACGATGAGAAAGAGGGGCCAGGGCTGAACTTGAGGCTCCAACCCCTGCCATGACCTTCCCTCCCTCCACCAGGCTCTCTCTGTGAGAATCTCTAACTGACCTGCCCTTCAAGTCCAGATGCTCCAGCATCTGCCACTATCAGCTTTAAAACTAACATTGGAATAAATACTCCCGCCTTGACTGTATTTGCACTGTCTAATTTTAGTTTTATTGTATCAAAATGACTGACGTGGGTTTAACTATTTTATCTGACGAATGTGGGTGCATCAGACAGACAGATGCTTGCTCCTACAATTATTAGCCTGATGTATTCTGACTAATTTATAGAATGAGTTAGGGGATGTTTTCCCCAACCTCACATCTTGCTCAGTGACTGTGTCATCACGAAACATTTTGAAAGGACTAGTTATGCTCAGAATATTACTCTAACCACTGAGAGAGGTGTGGCTGGCCTCCGGGAACTGAGATAGGCCTCAGGTTGTGAGACAGAATTCATCGACATACAACAACTCTAGAAGTAAGGGTGTGACCAGTGGGTGGGGCTGACTTGAGTTTTCTGGAAGGAACTGAAGGTGGACCCCCAAGCCAGTGGTGAGAACGAGGAGACGTTTCTAGCCCAGGGCACAAGTGTGCTAAGCCAACTCTTAGATGTGGAAACAGCCCAAGTGCCCATCAGCAGATGAGTGGATTAGAAAACTGTGGTACATCTACCAGTGGAATACTACGCTGCTGTAAAAAGGAAGGAACTCCCACCATTTGCAACAGCATGGATGGACCTGGAGAGCATTATGCTAAGTGAAATAAGCTAGTCTGAGAAAGATAAGTATCTTTCTTATGATACTTATGGTCTCACTCATTTATGGAATATAATGAACAACATAAACTGATGAACTAAAATAGATCCCGAGACATAGAAGCATCAAACAGACCATCAAACCTCAGAGGGAGGACAGGGGAGGCTGGGGTGGGGGTGGGGGGTGAAAGGGTAAGAGATGAACCACAGGACTTGTATGCCTGCATATAAGCATAACCAATGGACACAGACAGTAGGGGGGTGAGGGCATGTGCTGAGGGGTGAGAGTGGGCAGGGAGAGGTCAATGGGGGAAAAAGGAGACATACGTAATACTTTCAACAATAAAGAATTAAAAAGAAAAGAAAAAAAGACTCACAATTATGTGCTTTCCTCAGTGATGCTTGGAAGCTCCTGACTGGTTCTCTATACCCGGCCCCTTCCCCAATATGAATCACTCCCACATTAACTTTTCGAAACCACACCTCCCATCAGGTCAGGCCCCTGACCAAGAGGACCGAGTACCACCTTCACATTACAATATGGTCCTCAGGTAACTGCATTTATCCTCGTTATCCCTCTAGGCCAGTGGTCGGCAAACTCATTAGTCAACAGAGCCAAATATCAACAGTACAACGATTGAAATTTCTTTTGAGAGCCAAATTTTTTAAACTTAAACTATATAGGTAGGTACATTGTTATTACCTTAATTAGGGCACTCCTTCAATCGCACTGTATGCACGCGCCCGCACGTGGTATTTTGTGGAAGAGCCACACTCAAGGGGCCAAAAAGCCGCATGTGGCTCGCGAGCCGCGGTTTGCCGACCACGGCTCTAGGCAGAGGGCCGCAGTCTTTTTATAAAGGGATGGACAGTACATACTTTTGGCTTAGCAGGCTCTATGCTGCAATTACCTCTGTTGACATAGCACAGAAGTGGCCACTGACACCTGGGAAACAAGGGGATTGGCTGGCCCGCAGGCCATGGTTTGGGGACCCCTTCACAGGGACCCCGAGGTGAACCCTTGGCTGTCCCCTCCCTCTGGGCCTTCCAGTCAAAGACCAGTTTCTTTTTTTTTTTTTTTTAAATATTTTATTGATTTTTTACAGAGAGGAAGAGAGAGGGATAGAGAGTTAGAAACATCGATGAGAGAGAAACATCGATCAGCTGCCTCCTGCACACCCCCTACTGGGGATGTGCCCGCAACCAAGGTACATGCCCTTGACCGGAATCGAACCCGGGACCCTTGAGTCCACAGGCCGACGCTCTATCCACTGAGCCAAACCGGTTTCGGCTAAAGACCAGTTTCTTCACATGCACTTCTGACCGACAAAGTCATCCACTTTCTTCTGCCCACCTCACAGGCCCCTCCACCCCACGCCTTTCCTGCTCTCCCAACCAGCTCCTGCAGCAGACCTCTGTCCCCACTGGTGCCCAGCACCTGCCAAGTGCTGGGTATGCGAAGTGGAAGGCAGGCTCCTGAGTGTGAGCATTATCATCCAGCAGGGTCCACGGACAGGCGGAAGGTACCCTTAAGAGAATGAAGGGCGCCTGGCAACCTTCCTACAGTGAAACTCACACGCTTCTGTTTTTACACCATACCTCACACCATTCCTGGCACGCAGTGGGCACTCCTGAACATTTACTAAATTCAAAGAAAGGAAATTTAAATTAATGGTGCCTTATGTCTACCTGACACATTGAATACAAATTTTAGAACCCTCGAATTTCTCGACGTGTAAAGTACTACGTTAAGGCGAGAGAAGGGATCTCTAAAGAACAGGATGGGGAAAGAAACGGAATGAATAGGAGCTAGAGGCTGGCATACATATATGGTTTTGGCATATATATTAAACAACAACAGCAAAACAACTCTGTGACCATCCTAGTAGCCAGGTGGAGTGCCGTTCATTTAGTGGAAAAGCAAGTCTGAGGGTTCACTAAGGCGATGTGGCTACTCCAAGGAGATGAGGGAAGTTTAAGTGCAGCTATGGAATCGGCTTAGGAACACCATGTACGTGCAGGTACCGATCTTTAAATTAAACCACCTATCAAACCCCCTTCACGGGGCACTGCTAGTTATAGTTGTGCTGCTCCTGCTGGGTGGAAATTCCACGAGAGCTTATAAAACCTTGTTAGAAGCATTAAAAATTCCTGGCCAGTCATTATTTGTCATTCAGCGCATGTTAATACTTCTTTTTGTTTTCCTACTGAAGCTTGAAATTAACATGGCTTTTTGTTTATTTGTTCCTTTCTGCATCCTTGTCATCTCATCTCAGGATTGCATTTTGTTAGTTGGCTGCAGCAGGGTCGAATCAAAACACCAAAGACCCCCACACGCTGAACTAGGAAAAGGCTGTGCGTGAAAACACGTTTGTTTTTTAACCTCTCAGAAGCAGAACACTCAGCTGAAAGTAAACATCGAACTCCTTGGAGGCCTTCATCAAGAATCATTTTGACACGGGCATTAGCTCTTCTCCATCCCCAAAGCCGGAACCCGGGGAGCAAAGCTTTCTGCCGATGACGCCCGAGCACAGTGTACGGGGTGTGAGCAGGCAGGGGAGCAAGGGTGAGCACCCAAGTTTCTTGGGGTAAAAGGATCTCTGAAGAATGCCCTGGCTTTTAAGCAGAATTTAGTGAAGTTTAGCATTTTCAAACCACGCCGGACAAAGGTCCCCTCTGCCCCAGGGCTGTGTGTGGGGTTCCACAGGCTCCCCCTCTTCCTCTTCCCGAGGGCCCGCCTCCAGAGGGCCTCCTCCCCACGGGAACCCCGATTTACACCCCAGGGTAGCTGGTGCCCAAACAGCTAGCAAGCTGGGCCCTTGGAGCAGGGAGAGCCCTCCCCTGGGCGGAGCACTTCGACGTCTCACAATCGCGGGCTTAGGTTCCTAACGTGAAATTGGCGGGGGTGAACATCCTGCCCACAGGTGCCCTGAGCATTGAGGGGATGCTGTTCTATGAAGGCTTTTGTGGGCGCAAGGGATGTTTTGAAAAGCACAGACCGTGACAGACATGGGTATTGAATGTCCCCGGGAACAGATTAATCAGGAATGTATCCCGAGCTGGTTGGAAGAAACGCCTCCACTGTGGCAAATGGCTTTTAACTTCATCTTGAGATCGACCAAGAGTCCTCAGAAGGCAGACTCTTTTTCATGTTCGTGGGCACGTGTGTGCTTAGATGCGCTTCCCGAACTTCCCGACCAGGAGGAGAAGGGCACGGCCCTCCCATGTGGGAACAGGGCCGCGTAAGCCTGAGGTGGCTCTGCATGTCCTGTAAGCCCACCTCCTCAGGCTGCGTCTCCAGTTTGTCCCGGGCTCAGGACCCCAGGGCCACTGAGTCACACAGCACCCCCACCCCGGAGGCCTGCCCAGGACTGTCCCGTGGAGAACAGCATGATGCCATACTCACCCTTCCGCTGGGCTGTCGTTGACTCACTATATGATAAGACCACACTGAGTCACTACATGACACAGCCACTCTTCAATCTCTGTTTTGGGGAGACTTTGCACTTTGGGGGAGCTGGTAACACACCCTTCCTAACATAAATGTACAGGAAAGGCCGGGAAAGGCAGCTCTCTGGGGGAGCCCAGAAGTTTTAATTGGGTCAGTGTCTTAACTGCCACAATACAGAACTTGTGAAGTTTCCTCCGGCTTAGCTTGTAATTCTCCCCTCCTCGGCTGGTTTTGATGATGGAAGGGTGCTGTCATCCCCAGTGAGACTGGGACAGGATGGAGGTGCGTGGGGGAGGGGAGGAAGCAAGCCTGTCTTTCAGGTCCCAGTTGTCATAAATAAAAGCTGATTTCAAAATTTTGTGGTTCATTTGCAAAACACCAGGCACCTCTTCCTATAAACAGAAACACAAATCCATTTCCACAGCCAAAAGCTCTCTGGATTCCCTGCCGTTAGCATACTGAGCTCCTTGCTCCACTCACCCTCCCTTCCCTTCCCCATTAGTGTGGACGGTCAAGAGGCAACTAGGAGACATGATCTCCAAGGGTTGCTCAAGACCATGTAAGAAGAGTCTCATGTTCTGTAAATCCAAATTAAGCTCCTTTTACATGAAAATCGAGGATGTTGCGGCTGCTACCAGGGAGCACATTTAAAGACCTTCCTGAGATCTTCCTGGTTCTCCAGGGAGAAGGGTTCTCGTCAAGGCAGCCTCGGCATGCAGCCTGCACTCTCCACGGCAGTAGCATGCACTCTGGGAGCGGAAGGCCGGGACGCAGTCCTCTGAGACCGCATCTCGCAGCATTTCTTCATCCAGTGACCCCGGGCCCCGCTCCCAGGATGGTCTCTCTCTGCACCTGGAGTTGTCCCAGACCACAGTGGTTTGGCCTGAGTGGGTTCTGCTCTTTCTAGCCCAAGAATCACAACTGCATCCTTCAGGTTTGATTCCTTCCCTTAATTTGCTGCCTCTGTGATGGCACACAGCTTACGCCACGTCAGGTACAGATCCTGGCAATGCTGAGGCATGCGGCAGGGCACCAACTGAAGTGGCTACTGCCCCAGCATCCATCCCGGAAGGAAATCACCCTCTACTGCCAATTGGCTCAACGCTCATGGCACTCCAGGCCTTTATCGTTCAGGCCATGTCAGCTCTCCAGTCTCATCAGTCACTACGTATGTTCGTTCGTTCATTCATTCATTCATTCAATCAGTATCTCCTGAGGTCCTACAGTGAGTCAAGCATTGTGCTTGGCACCAGAGACATTAAGTAACACCCATCTCTAGGTGAGTTTCCTAAAGAAACTCTACTCACCTAGGTAACCAGGTCTATAAACACACATGAAAATAGTGTCAAAATGAGGGTTCAGTTGGGGCACCAAGTAGGGAGATGCCAACTCTACTTCCCTCGGGGGCCCAGTTTGGATGCTACCTCCGATGGGAATCTTTCACCCCCAGCTGTGCACCTGACCCCTCTCTGGGTCCTTTTGGTGGGTAGGTCATAGTTGGGTATCCATTAAACAATAACCCCTCACTCTCCCATCAGCACCTGCCAACCATTATTCTTTCTGTCTTAATGAATTTGATTACTCTAAATACCTCATATAAGAGGAATCACACAATATTTGTCCTTTTTGTGACTGGCTTATTACACTTAGTATAATGTACTCAAGGTTCACCCATGTTGTAGCATGTGTCAGAATTTCTTTCCTTTTTAAGGCTGAATAACATTCCATTGTCTGTATATACCACATTTTGTTTGTCCATTCATTGCTGATGGATACGTGGGCTGCCTCCACCTTTTGGCTACTGTGAGTAACGCTGTTATGAACATGGGTATACAAATATTGTTTTTAAACATGGTAAGTATGTAAATATTTTAAACATTTTAACAATTCATGTCACCAATATAGCATCATTTCAAGACCTTAGCAGGCAATATTCTTGCTTTTGAATTAATGTCAGGGTTGGGAAAATGTAAGGAATGAAGGTAGGTCTTGTCCAGACCCTTGTGGTTTAGGTCTGGGGGTGGCAACTTGGTGAGTGTCAAGAATGACCATAAAGACATTCAGGTTCAACCCTACTCAAAAAAGTTACATTTTGGTTAACTCTCTAAAAAAGAATGTTCTATGGACACAGACAATAGGGTGGTGAAGGCCTGGGGTGGGGAGCGGGGGCAGGCTGGAGGGGACCAATGGGGGGAAAAAGGGGACATATGTAATACTTTCAACAATAAAGAACTATTAAAAATATAAAAAATAATGTTCTACAGTAAAACACACATATTCTTTCAAAATCCAAACAACAGCTCTACTGAGAGACCAGTGTACAACAGGTCCCGAGTTAGAGCTGCTGCAACGGAAATGATTATAACTAAACGTTGACTCTTATGAAAATGCCGGTAATAATTCTAAACAGCTGGGGGTAGGAGGTTTAAAATAAAAAAAGATCAATATCTATATAAAGATAAAGGTTCTTCCCTTCTCTCCAGCAGGAGGGCATAGTAAGACTGCCCCACCTATGTTGCTTCAGGAGGTCACGGTTCCCATCAGGGAGGTGAAATAGGTGATGAGCAAATGAAAGAGCTTTGGAGGCAAACCACCCAAAGGCCTGGGGCCATTCGAAGAAGAGGAGGAAGTGGATAAAGAAAAAGTATTCTGCTCACTTTGGTTTAGCCAGGCTGTCAATGATAATGATTAAAGGTAAATGACTAGTGATGAAATATTTTGTATATTTTTCAAAACTCTAAATGCCTGCTACTTTTTACAATTACTCTGTGACATTCAACAACTTACTTATTCATGATATGCCAGGCATTGCTAGGTGCTTGGGATACGAGATATGTGGGTCAAGAAGATGGACAAATGTGCCGAGCACAGAGCATTTAATGTTACTTAAGAATTTTGGTAGTAAATGTCTCAGTCCGTTCCATGTGTCAAGCCCACTGCCAGCCACCCCTCATCAGGGCCAGTGTACCAGCGCCTGGGAGGAAACACCAGGATTCTAAACTTGCCAATCTCAACCAGTACAGGGTGGGTCTCATCGCAGCCTCTCCTGCCCCTAAAATAAACAACATTCTGGCTCAAATGGCTCAGCTTTGTGCTCAATAATGCTCTGAAGCAGTCTGGGGGCTGGAGGGTGGATGGGAGAAAAATCTAGATCTGAGATGAAACATTTCTCACAGAGAGGGCAAGGAGCTCTGGGGAGAACCAGATCTGGGGTCCTTGCTGGACAAGCTCTGAACACTGAGCTTGAGCACATCCAGGCCTCCGGCTGCCCTTGTTCTAGAGCCGTGGTCGGCAAACTGCGGCTCGCGAGCCACATGCGGCTCTTTGGCCCCTTGAGTGTGGCTCTTCCACAAAATACGACGGCCTGGGCGAGTCTATTTTGAAGAAGTGGCGTTAGAAGAAGTTTAAGTTTAAAAAATTTGGCTCTCAAAAGAAATTTCAATTGTTGTACTGTTGATATTTGGCTCTGTTGACTAATGAGTTTGCCGACCACTGTTCTAGAGCAACAGGGGTGCTTGTCACCCCGCGCGCGCGCGCGCGCACACACACACACACACACACACACACACACACAGGTATGCACATGAACGCACATGCTCCGTCCCTCTTGCTGTCCCAGGAACCTTGGCTTGGTTGAGGTCCTGCTTATTCTTGACCCATGTGAGTCTGGTGCTGATGACTCTCTCATCTTGGGGACCCCCGCCCCCATCTCTTGGCTCTTCAGGCTCCTCAGCTTCTCCACGTTACCCTTTCCAGCTCCTCCACGGCTCTGCTACCTGGTAGTGATCGTCAGGGAAAGGACAGCCTGACTTCAGAATGTCAGAAGCCGCTGAGCAGCCACAGGCTGGGAGACCGGGAGGTCTGGAAGAACTGGCTTCTTACTCTCTCACCTCTGGAGTCTGGGCCAGAAGGTGGGAGTGAGGGCTGCCGCCTGGTTCTCTTCCAAGGCCCATGCTGGCGGTTGTGTCTGACGCCAGTCACAGGTGAATACCTCAGAGGGCTGGTCTATTTACCTTTCACGACAGCCTACGACTAGCATCAAATGCTTCCCTGAATACCCTGGTATGGGATGGTATTTGTGCATCAATCCTATGTCTCCAGTGACTACTGTTTTAAACATCAGAGATGAATTGCCATGCAAAGTCACTTTCCCTCCTCCCACCCAACCAGCATCCAGACGGCTAACTTACAAACACGAATGTTCATTACAAGGAGCATTCTGCCTGTTCCCAGCACGGAACCTGAAAGAAGTGTTAGCGAAAAGACCCTGGGGGAACTTCAGGAGCATTGCATATTAAAATACACCGCAATGCTGCTTTCACTTTTATTAGTTCATGTCCTATGGTGTCATTGCAAGTCAAACCCCAATATTCATAAGACAAATGGAGAGAGATTCTCAAAATGGAAATATTCCTAATTGCCAGTTGGCGAGCCGGAGCAATAGCTGAGGATTGACCCGGTTGCAGCCTGGAGAGGCCCGAGTGCCGCATTTGCCTGGGGTGTAAATGCAGCCAGACCCTGTGGTCTCATCTCCTAGAGCTGGGGACACCGTGGACTTCGCCAGGGAGGCCTGCTCTGCTGCAGGGGAAGACGTACCAAGTCGGGCACGTGCAACCAGAGAAAAGTGATCGCATTTTGTTGGTGTTAATGGGGCTCCCGAATTCAACAAAGTTCACACACGCAAGGGAATCTTGAAGTTCTCAGGATTAAGACCTTAAGGTTTAACTTACTTTACTTATTCTCTGATGAGAAAGAATTGACTTGCTATCCAATTTGGAATGAAAAGAAATATTTCCTGTTACATAGCCCAGAATTATTTCTCACAACGCCATTTATACGTATTAGCTGAATTGATGCAGGTGCCTAAGTGTGGCAGGGAGCTGTTCAGAAATGTTTCTCACCTCAAGAACCTGTACGAACCTGCCCATCCCTGCCTGTCACCAGCTCCCAGCTGGTCCGAGGGGAATGTCTGGCTGACAGCTAGTCATGTGGCTCAGAACTCCAAAGCTACGATGGAACGTTGCTAGAGAAGAGTCAGGACTAATTGGGATCTAGAGATTTCTAACTCTGAAATTAGAAAAAGATGAGAAGGAAAAGTTGGGAGAAATGAGTATGTAACCCTGAGAGACATAGAGCTTCCCTGACAGGGACACAGACAGGGACAGGGACAGGGACAGGGACAGGGACAGGGACAGGAACAGAGGCGGCATGGGGGCCCAGTGCCTGGTACCTGAGAAACGGAGCAGCAGGAATAAAAGGGTTTAAAGGGGCGACAGAGCAAGTGCTTGGAAAGGAACCCAGAGGATCCCAGAGACCGGAGAGCACTTGTTGTCTGTCCTGTTTAAAGAATGGAGACTGCCCTCCAGGGTGTGGCTCAGTTGGCTGAGTGTCATCCCATGAACTGAAAGGAAAGGTTGCCGGTTGGATTCTGCGGTCAGGGCACATGCCCAGGTTACCGGCTCGATTCCCAGTAGGGACTGTGCAAGAAGCAGCCTATCGATGTTCTGCTCTTACATTGATGTTTCTTTCTTTCTCTCTCTCTCTCTCAAAAAAAAAAAAAAAAAAAAGGAATGGGGACCACATCAACCCAAGAGAACATCTGCCTATGGTTAATGTCATGAGCACTGGACACGGAGCCAGGAGAGCTGGTCCTGGATCTGGTCCTGCTCACTGGACTAGGGGCGAGAGCAGGGCTCGCAGCAGGCCCTCTGTGAATGCCCGGCCCCTACCAACCTGGCCAATCGCGGCCACTCAGGCCTTCAAACAGCTCCTTCCGCTCCTTCCAGCACCTGGCCGAGGACCTGAACCTGGCGCATTGGACATAATGTGTTGAGTAGGCTCTACGCTGAAGGAGGTGGGATTAGATCATCACCAAGATCGCGCTCGGCGCCACACTGCTGGGATTCTGTAGGAAAGGCTCCCTTTAGAGAAAAGGAAACTGCCCTGCGTCCTATCACAGGCTGGCATGGGCGATACATGTGGCTAGCCAGAGAGCCCGGTTTACAGTCCTATGGTTCTATAGTTTCTATTGTGCAAACATCTGGCACTGTTGCTGATAACACTGAGCATCCAATGGCACTGCAGTTCTGGTAATTTGGCACTGGGACGGGCCCTTGACCATTACAATGAACCAAGTTCAGCCTTCGTGTCTGTGGAGGGAGTGCCAGCGAACTAATGTCCTCTTTTCATACCGTAAGACAACAGTACTCGATAGGACAAATGGATCGAGGCGTGCCCTGAGTTTTTAAGGTTCCCCCTCCCCCAGCAGCAATACAGTGCTTGGAATTATTTAAACTCTGACCTGGCACTACCGTATGGAACACAATTTATGTACGAGGAACAGGACTTAAATGGAAGCCGAGTCAGGAGAGCTGGCTGGGGCTGGGACGGCTGGCTCGACTCCTTCCTGGCTCTGTGTCCCCGGCAGGGCAGGTTCTCAGCTTTCACATGTGTAAGTGGGGCTGAAACGGAGCTGGTCTGATGATTAAACGAAACAGTATACATGATCGTGCTCCATAAAGTATAAAATTATGCTCATATATTAAAAACAAATAATGAATTAAGAACTGTGTTCCATGAAACAAATCCAGATGTTCTTAGAAATAGAAATATACCACATGGTACACTTTTTTCTTCTTTAAGAGAAGGTACTCAATCTATCATGATCAGGTTATATGAAAAGAGAAATTAAAAATTATTATATTCAAAAATCAAATTTAAGAAAGGCGAAAGGCTTTTAAAGTACCAACATGCATAGCTACAAACAGACATTTAACATTTTTTTTTAAATAAGCCAGCACTCAGTAAAATGACCAATCCCAGTGCAATTTCTAATTACCAAGTGTCTGAAACAGTATATCCCTTTCAGAAGAGATTTATAAATTTAATAACATTTGGAGCTCATTTCTTTGGCATCAACAACTACCTGAACATAATGTAGAACACCTGGAAGTAAACTCCAAAACCCTCTGTGCCCCACAAATAGAAGTCCTAGGGTCCACGCACCAAGTTCATGAACGCTGCACAGACAGGGCGCCAGGCCCTCTGGGAGAGCCTGATTCACACAGACACCGGCGTGGAGCTGCTCTGTGCCCCCTGCCCAGTGTGTCCACGTCCTGGACGCGCACAGCAAGCCTATTAAGGTGTGCAGGGCGGGCCTCTCCCTGTGGTGGGGACTGTGGCCCGGACATTAAGTACAACAACTCTTCCTCTCTTTAAAACTGGGGGTCGGGGAGAGGGGGGGGTAGGATCAGACCACATGATAGGAATTGTACTTTTATAATTATTTTCCAACCCAGAAAATACAAAATGCCAACAAACTATAGCAGCCAAATAATGTTTTTCAATATATGAATTACAAGAACATCTATCTACATCAGAAAAAAATACTAGTTGTGTCCATATGTACTGAACATAATTCAGTCTGTGCACACAATGTGGACGGAGCATACAGATTCTCCTACATTTGGGATGAATGCCCAGCCCAGGCAGGGAAGTGGGACTAGGGGCTTACAGTTCTAAAATCCAGGCGTCAGTGACCTGTTCAAGGTCACATGTCCAGCCTGACGCTAGAATCCAGGTCCTTTGGCTCCTGGGCCAATATTTTTTCATGACCTCTAACAAGTCTGGTTACCTGACTCCGCAGTCATGAACAGATTGGAACATCACCTTGGAAGGGGGGCAGGGCTCGCACAGACAGCGGTAGGCAGGGGTGGCTGAACCCCGAGAGGACCAGAGGCCAACTAGTATGAGAAGACGTGAAAGCTCTGGAGGTAGAAACACCGGCTGTACCGCTTAGTGGTTACGCGATCACTGGCAGTTTCCTTAACCTCTCCGAGCCCGTTTCGTCAGCTATCAAACGAGGTACTGTCTATAGCTGCCAGAGTTCTGCAGGATAGAGATACTGTATGTAATGTTCCTGGCACACAATAGGCACTTAATAAATGGCAGCTCTAGTTATTCTTTTAAAAACTAAATGAATATAGATAACAGGAGCCCGTTAACTTTGGAGCAAAGAGAATTAAACATCTACATAGAATGCACAAGTGCATCTCTGTAGTTGGACACATTTCATCACACTCATGCTGGCAGCCTGAGGGATGGAGAAAAGCTCAGGTGCAGAGAGACACCCTTTGGTGGAAGGAGCGTGTGTTGGGAGTGGGACACATGTGGTTTGAATCCCAGTGGCACCATGTACTAGCCACGTGTCGCTTGGTAACTCGTTTCCTAAGACTCAATTTTCTTATCTGCTAAGTGGGGATACTGATGGCTGTCACAAGGATTAAAGGTGGGCCCGAGGCTATGAAATGTCAGGGCCATCTTCCTTTGTCCTCTACTCTGTATCGGGAGGCAGAGGGTGTGATGGTGACTTCTTGTTAGATTTCTGCCCAGAAAAATGTAAACATTTAAAGTACAGTGGAACCTCGTTTCTTGAACTTAATTCATTCTGGAAGGTTGTTCGAGAAGCAATTTGTTAAAAAACGGAATCATTTTTTCCCATCAGAAATAATGTAAATGGAATTAATCTGTTGTAGATTCCAAATAATTCCCTGTTTTAACCTTTCTCATATACAGCTTAATCTAATGTACTGTTTAATCTGTACATTTCTTTTCTTAAGTCTATCGAACCACCTTCTACTAGCCTTAAATGAATTTTTCATATGTCACTGAAAACACTTTCACTTTCACCTGCTAACGGCTTTTCATTTATCCAATCAACAGTTTTTCTACTCTTCAATGGCCTGGGATTGTTGTGGTGTGAGCACTTTCACACCCTCAGCAATATTAACACTGTTGATGGCCTCTTTATGTTTTAAAATTGTGCTAATCTGTGGATTTTGCCTGCAACAAAAGCATTCTCTCCTTTGTTGTTGCCTGAGAGACCCTTTTTGTCATGCTGAGGTGTCGGCATGAATGGGTTGTGAGGTCTAAAACTGAAGTTTGGCAGACAACCCAGACATTTTTTCTGTGAACAAGTTGGTCGAGAATCGAATTGTTTGAGATGGAAGACATTGGCGAACCAAGGTTTGACTGTATGGTGTTGAAATGGACACATTTCATCACTTGGAAAACTTTTACACATAGGATATTCTTTTTTTTTTTTTTTTAGGATATTCTTTATTCCCCAATATTGGGTGACACGTAGAACATTTATAAAAACACCTACATTCATCAGAGTACTGAGATACAGTATCCAGCACGCAGTAGGCACTCAATAAATGCTTGCTGCAAACTGATCACGTGTAAGGAGTGATGACCCAACTCTAAACATGAGCAACTTCTATGTGCATAAAGAGTGCAGTCTTGCCTGGCTGGCATGGCTCAGTGGTTGAGTGTCAACCTATGAACCAGGAGGTCACGGTTCGATTCCCAGTTGGGGCACATGCCTGAGTTGTTGGCTCGATCTCTAGTGTGGGGTATGTAGGAGGCAGCCAGTTAAAGATTCTCTCTCATCATTGATGTTTCTATCTCTCTCTCCCTCTCCCTTCTTCTTTGAAATCAATAAAAATATATATTTTTTTAAAAAAGAGAATGCAATCTTTCCTTGGATTATTCCTAAACTGAGAAAAAAATCTGGAACTGAAAAAGCAGGAACATACTTTCCCCCCATTCAATAAATAATCCAGATGGCTGGTCTAAGCGTCCTGCGTTACGCAGTACTGTGGGTTTCTCAGGTTTCTCTTTTGACCTGGCTGAGGTAGATGATTTAATTTCGAGTTAGCAGAAATCCATTTGATCTCCCTGACTCATGAAACAAATATATTCTGTTAAATCCGTCCCCTACAACTCTCACGCAGCCACGCTCCACTCTCCCAGAGACACAGGCACTCACGCGCTCCACAGACTCCAGCTGTGACAAGATGAGGTCTGTCACCCAGCCCAGTGAGAAACACCCCCTCCACCGCAAAGGTAACGTGCGGACCCGGACACACCCCACCACACTCACCGTGGAGCCCCACAGGGTGTCCTCCCCGGGCAGGACCACCTCCTGCCTCCGGAGCCACGTGGGAACTCCGTCCTGGTGACCTGGGTCTAAAGGGCCACATGCCAGGCTTCAGTGGTCTGGACACGTCCGATCATTCCTGCACCTTCCAGGGCCGTTCACGGTCACGCAAGATCAGACACAGGTGGTGCAAAGTAAGAACGGGGCAGGGAGGGTCTGCTTTGGTTTGGTGGGAAGATGTTGGATGAGCAGAGACGGTGGAGGATGAGGGCTCAGCGGCGCGGTGAGTGGGGGGGAGGCAAAGCTCCATGCCAACCCCGGGCTGGGCATCCCTTATGGGGCGGGCTGCTGCCACCTGAGAAACTCCCTGCAAAACTGCTAGACAATGGCTTTTACCTGCCTTGGGTGACAGAGACACATAAAAGTCACATGTTCACCCCCTTTTCTACGGCCTGCCCTGGTAGCTGGCACATCTCCTAGCTCGCTGCTCCTAAGTGTACCCCTGCCCCAGCTGCGAGGTTGGCTGTTTTGTCAAGAAAACAAAACGCCTGTCTATTGTCTATACGATAGCTCGGTGCAAGGACTTCACTCACAAGCACCATCTCCATGAAAACCCAATAAAAAAGTAATAAAAGTGAAATACGGTGTATTAATATTCATACTGTCCCCCACCGGCAGCAGCCACGTGTGCTCCATCGTCACAAGAGGAGGCGGCCTGCAGCTGGTTCTCAGGGGACAGCGGTCCTCGCCATCAAAGTGCCCCCCACAGCAGGCGGCTCCAGAGCGCAGGCCGAGGCCTAAACGTAACGGCACGGCCGCCAAGAGGTCCGGAGCCACCTTCGGCTGGCTGGCTGCGTGGCCTTGGGGGACCCACCCCCCCCCCCCCCCCCGCCTCCTGGGCCCCCTCCAACCAGCAGGGGGCTGGTATGCCAACCCAGGGCCTGACGCCCGTGCTCCGGGGAGGAAAACTTCTGAGCTGAGGCCATGAAGAAGTTTCCCCAGGGGCCAGAGGAGCGCGAAGACCCAGGACAAACTCTGCTCTTCTGCTGACCGATGCCCAGGACCGGCAGCTGGCCACACCCTCCCGGAGGCCAGGGAACAGGCCCCCGAGAGAGAACTGTGGGAGAGGGAGACCACACACAGTCGTGAATGACACCCTGCAAGGAATGTTTTGGACAAATTATCCCAAATCACGACTGGGGAATAAAATGGCTACGAAAACAGAGTTTAATGCAATCCCGTCCCACTTAACCCAGCTTAACTGTGATCACCGAGGTTGCTAATTTTCCATGCTGGACCCTCCCTGAGGCCAGGCCCATTCTGGATTCATGTGGCACACTGCCTTGCTTATAACAGGGTCCAAAACATGTTTCCTGAGAGAAGGGGGAGAGAAAAGCACTAACAGCTCAAGGTTAGGAGAAGGGCAGACATACTGTGAACGTTCAGGCCCTGGGAGAACTGGCCAGAGGGGAGTGGGCTGCAGACCAACAGGCCGCTCGCCAAGGAGAGGGCCCCGGAAGGCCATGGGTCACATCATGCTTGCTGAACTTTGGTTTTGTTGACAGTAGGAGGAAAAAGCCAATATGTAAATACACCTGTGGTAATATGCAAATTTTTCTCATCTGAAGGCGGGCGGGGGGGGGGGGGGGGGAATCAAGTATAATTGTCTATGTGGCAATCCAGGGGTCACCGATTAGAGAAGATGGTCCAAAAAAAAAAACAACAAAACGAAACCCAGGTACTCTGCACTTCCTCTAAGGTGGTGCAAAGAAAGGGTGTGGCACAGAGGGGCACCGATGTAAGGGAGGTGAAACGGGTGAGGGGGGAGTCGAACACGAGACAGAGAGGAACACTCGGTGTCTCCCAGGTGGTGACACTCTACAGCGGACATACTTCCACAGCATCTTCCTCTTCAGAGAGGTCAGTGTTTCTGTGCATTTCCACGGGCAAGGCACTGCATATGTGAATTTCATTTAATCCTCACGTTTTTATAAGACAGTGTGATTATCCCTGATGTAGGGATCAGAAAGGTTAAGTAACTTGCCCAAGGACACACAGTCAGTAAGTTGTTGAATTTTACTTCAACTGTGCCAACTCTGAAATCAACTGTACCATATACTTTAGAAATACTAAAATAGCATAAACAAAGGTCTTCCCCCCTTCCCGGACAAAGTTTGGTGTCCCTTAGGAGACACAGAAAGAAGGGGTGGGGTGGGGAGGAAGGTAAGGGGAGAGCGCATTTCACCACAGAGGTGGCCGGCCGGGCTCTGGGAACTCCTGGCTCATTGTACACATTGCACCTGTTCTTCAGGTGTTACCATGATCATCAGAGCAACACAACCTTCACTTTTACACACAGGGGCCTCAAAGAAGGCTAGGATAAAGCTGTTCTTTCTTTCCAAATCCAGGGGGGAAATTACTTTACCGTTTTATCCTAGCACCAGAAAAGTATAAATCATCCTAAAAATTTTGCTTTTGTAGGGATTTTTAAATCAGCTCTTATAGCTACTAACACAAATACAGCTCTCAAAGCTACTCATAGTCTAGCTGGCATTTTAAACAATTCTATGTCCCATTACAAATAAAGCAAAAAGGGCCCTACATCTCAATGCCCAGTGAAATCTCATCCCAGGCCAACTTCTCAGCCTGGAAAAGTTCCCTTTCCTTCTAAAATTTAATTTACTGGGGTGAAATTCACATAACATAAATTAACCACTTTAAAGTGAACTATTCTAGTTCAGTTTATTCACATCGTTATGCAACCATCACCTCTATCTAGTTCCAAAACTTTTCTCTCACTCGGAATAGAACCCTTTCCCCACTCAGCAATCCCACCCCATTCCTCCCTCCTCTCTGCCCATCAACCACCAGTCTCTGCATTTTGTCTTTATGGATTCATCTGTTCTGGATATTTCATATACAGAGACTCATACAATATGTGATCTTTTGTGTCTGGCTTCTTCCACTCAGCACGATGTTTTGAATGTGCATCCACATTGTGGCATGTATCAGTACTTCATTCCTCTTTATGGCTGATTAATATCCCATTGTATGGACAGACCACAATTTTGTTAAATATTCACCCACTGATGGACATCTGAGCTGTTTCCACCTTTTGACTGTTGTGAATACCACGGCAATAAATGCACAAGTATTTGTTTGAGTCCCTGTTTTCAATTCTTTTGGGAGTGGACTCACTGGGTTATATGGTGATTTTATTTTTAATTTTTTGAGGGACCACCATACTACTGTTTTCCACAGGAGGCTGCACCAGCAATGTATAAAGGTTCCTGAAAAAGTTCTTTTAAATACAGCAAATTTATGAAAAAAAATTCCTGAAATGATTTTTATTAATGCTGGCCTTTGTGGCTCATAAGAAGCTTAGGGGATTTATATAATAGCTTTCCTTTCGCAGGCCTTGTGAAATCTCTAATCCTCAAACCCCACCATCGAGTATGGAGAATATGTTAACCACCAGAGCAACACAGACATTGACAATCTAGCTCGTTGCCCAGGACTAAAGCCCAGGACACAATTACAAACCAAACGTAAGTCCCAGAGTCCATCAAATGCAAGGGAGCACAAGTACAGCTTTTAAATGCAGCAAGATTTACAGCAGACGAGGGAGAGGGAGAGGGAGAGATGCGTGGACAGCAGAGTGGCCAAACGCTGATGGATAGAGAAAGGAAACCTGAGACTTGAAGGACAGGTGTGATAAGAAAAACAATAACCGGCGAAGACCACTGAGGCCCACAGCCCATCGCGATCAGATTCAATGTCCTGCCTTAAGGATGCGGGTGCCGGGCTCTGTTAACGCAGGGGGTGGGCAGCAAGCACCGTGACAGGGAGATGTGAGGAGCTGGAATCCACCTCTCTCGCCAGCCCAGGCACCGGCTCACTTCCCGAGGGCTGCGGGGGGCACATCGCCTGCAGAAGGGCGCTCCTCCTCCTGCTATGAAAGGCAATGTTGTCATGTTTCCTCAAAAATGTTCAATTTCTGTTGGCAAAACACATCCAGCAATTCTCACACTGTGCGGGCAAAATGGAAAGCATTTAAGCATGGTGAGTCTTGCTTGATGGAAAGCGGAATAACCTGAATATGCATTGGCCCTCCCCGCCTCCTCTCCAGCACCTGGCGAACTCGACCAGGCGTAGGCTGAGCGTGCATTCCTTCCGCAGCAAGAAGTCCGACTTTGTGCACAGCCTGCTGTCCGAGGGCAGGGCAAGGCAGGGCCTGCACTGGTTTGGATGCACCCAACTTGGGTCCCTCTATGCCACGCACCAGGTGACCACCCTGTCCTGAGGCTGCGGGGCGCTTGAACTTCAGTGAGCTTATGAACCGATTGCTCTCCACCTGGCATGGCAGTTACCTGCATCTAACCTGTTTGCTTTCAGGGGTAAGCTCTTGGGGTCAAGGCTAACTGTGCTGGAATCCACTGCGGGCCCAGCCGGCGGGGCATGCGTAGAGGTGCGGCACCCCGCGCCGACACATGTGTGCACTGAGGCTGTGCGTCCACGCTGCGGGGTCTCGCTACAGCCTCCTTCGTTTCAGAGGTGGTGTAGCCACAACGTCGAGGCCATCACGTTTCACTTCCACCGGGACAGGGAGAGGGGGAGCAACATGCAAAATGGACTGGTATGCAAATCGTGTCCATGCAGAACGGAGCAGGGCCTCCCAGCACAAGGGGAAATACTTGCTGGGCACACTCTCCAGAGGACAGAACACCGCCTGTATGAGGGTGGGAGGCAGGAGGACAGACAGGCGACTGCTTAGATCAAACATTCCTGGGCCTGTCCAGAGGAGCTAGAGGCTGTCCCTCTGCATCCTTGGGATTTCGCCTCAGCCCAGGGTCCTCAATGCCCCCAACTTCCCGCAGGGGTCAGAAGTCGCCTGGACAGGGTGGGATACACAGGCTGCACGCATGGCTTGGTCACTAGCACACGGGTGATTCCAGGCAAGGCACTGACCACACAGTGAGATGCTGCAGGGTCTACTCTCAGAATCACAATGACAGTCACACAAAGCCAGCTCCTGGAACACTCGAAAGGTGTCACCATAGTAACCGAAGGCCCAGGCAAATACAAACTTACGTTTAGTTCACAGCGAGAGCTATGCACCCAACTTTCCAAATGGCTATTTCCTGTGGGTGAGTATGCACTTTATTTCCTGAAATCTGCATTTCTACAGTTAAACCTCTCTCCGATGTTGGCCTAAACAGGTGCTTGCTTCTTAATTTGTTTCTCATGTGAGACTTTCTGGACATTATTCCCCTCACAGGAGGGGGTGTGGCCACCTGGCACCTCTGCTAATTTCTTTGGTGCCTTCACGTTCCTGAGACTTTCTCCCAAATGGGTGTGCCCACAAGCTGTTCTTTCCAAAGAGGCTGCCGCACATGCCCCCAAACGGGGGTGGTGTCCGGGGGCTCTGCAGGGTCATACCCGAGGCAGGTGTGTGATAGCCTTCGCTGAATACAGCGGAGAAAACAAA
The DNA here is from genome assembly GCF_951640355.1 of Cnephaeus nilssonii. NCBI lineage: Eukaryota > Metazoa > Chordata > Mammalia > Chiroptera > Vespertilionidae > Cnephaeus > Cnephaeus nilssonii. The sequence continues at coordinate 53,694,918 of NC_137083.1, read as the reverse complement.
GCAATGAGAGGAAGATATGGGCTTTCTGTACAAACCATGGCACAGAACCTAAACATAAAACATTGGAAAGCATTTGAACGGCACATTTCCTAGAGAAAAATCCATCCTGAACCTTATTGGTTCTGTCAGCGCCAGCAGAAACCTCATTTGGATCTGCATGGCCCCAAATTGGGAGGCACGCACGAATACATTTCTTGCAGGGGCAGCCTTGACATATGACAGTAAAGCAATTAATTGGCAACATTCTGAAAGCCGAGATTTTGCTTAACGGCGATGCCTGGAGACTTCTCATCTCCTGCTGATGTGTCCACCTGGGTTAGCTCGGGAGAACCGTGGGAATGCAAACAGGTGTAGGGAAGAGGAGAAAAAGAAAAAGCCAGACATGGAAAAGAGGGGGCCACAGGTCATGGTAAGAAACACTAATGTATTTACGGTTCCCACTATGCACAAGACACAGAGGGGCTACGTGAAGCTGAACACGTGCTTCAAACTTACGCAGACCCTCGCGGTTGCCAAGGTCCTGGTGTGGGAGGCCATCTGACCAGTGACCTAGGAAACAGCACCTCTGGGAGGGTGAGACTCATCCCGTCACCCAGCTGGCGGGTGCTGAGACCCAGGCCTCTGTCCCCATGCCCCTTCCCTAGATTAAGCTGGTGGCGACCGTCATGTCAGCTCACCCTAAGACTGGTTGATGGCATCCCAGGAAGTGTACAATTTCCGTGGAGATCCAATGGATGAATGAATGACTAACAAGACAGATGACACCAAGTCCAAATATTTTGAAGAAGAAGATAAACTTCTGGTTGTGGCAAACTGGGCACTTGAGTGGGGCAGGGCTGGATTTGGGATGTGGGCGGGGTGGAGGGGGGGCACCCTAAGCAGAGGAGCAGAGCGGGCTCCTGGCAGGCCGGGTGCTGAGCCACGTGGGGTGAGGGGAAGGCTGGGGCCTGCAGAACAGGACTTGGAACTCCCGTTAGAAACCGGGATGTGGGAGCCAGAGCAGAGACAGAGGAAGGAGCAGAGTCAGGGGAGGGGCTCCGGGGAGTGTCTCCTGAGAAAGGAGAGGGGACATTTAAGAGCAAGGATGGGCAGTCTCAACGCTCCTCGGAAGGAATGCAGAGAGCGCAGCCCGAGTGGCACGATGGGTGGGTGAGTGGCGAGGCCCACATGGTGATGTGGCCAGGAGCTCAGATCTGCAGAGGACGCTGTGGAATGACATTCACATGCTGTGGACTGCCTTGCTTCTTCCAAGGAAAGAAGTTCAAGCTCCTGTCAGTGGGGAGGGAGAGGGAGGAAGGTGGCTCTGTGCCCAGCCTGTGGCCTTGGGCCACAGCCCAGTTATTGGGGTGCATGGCCCAGGTCATTCGGCTGGGAACCGGCCTCATCTAGCTGCCGATGTGGGGCCCCTCTCCATGACACATCACTTAGAACAAACCCATTGCATCCTATTCCTGCAAAACCAGCTACTTCTCTGTGATAACCACGAAAATCCCCTTGCATGGGAGGCTGGCTGCAGGGAAAGGCTGGTTTTGGAAAAACCAACTTCTTTCACACATGAGTGCTGGCCATACTATGACAATGTCAGAGCCAAGGGCAGGACCTTGTAGGCACGAAAAAGCTGGATGAGGGATTCCACATAGACTTAATCTTCTTTCTGGAATTCCAAAGTCTTGGCATGTCTGAGGTAACAGTTGGTCATATCTCTGTTTCTAATGGTTGCTGCCCCTAACTTTTAGAGGACAAGTCCGTGACCTACACAGTGAAACAGCACATAAAATAAAGAAGCTGCCTGATAACAGTGCTTCCGTCACCAGCAGCTGTTTATTCTCAGACTGGTTTCCATTGGTTCCCTGTCTGGCTGTTTCCAGAAATGATTGTTACCCTGCTGGCCATCCTGTTACAGGATGGACAAAGATATCTCTTTTACCCAAATGCAACACAACAAAACAAAAACAGGAAGAAAAACTAGGCAAGATAAGGTTTAAGAATTTAATATTATCAACAATTTCCTTAGAGGTCTTTAGAGGTAAACAGATTTCAAATTAAAAATATTCTTTTAATTTAGTTTTTTAAGATAAGACCACCGTAGGTTTATTTATTTATTTATAAAATATAAATAAGGGAGAGGAAGAGAGAGAGAGAAACATCAATGTGAAAGAGAAACATCGATCGGCTGCCTCCTGTACATACCCTGACTAGGGATCGAACTCACAACCTAGGTATGTGCCCTGACCGGGAATTGAACCAGCGATCTTTCACTGCATGGGACAATGCTCAACCAACGGAGCCACACGGGCCAGGGCTAATTTAATTTTCTGATGTAAGTTTTATGAATGTCAGGTGATGTGTAGATTTGTGGCAATGTGACCACAATCAGGACAGAGCAGTCCCCTCGCCCCAGGATCACCTGGCTGCCACTTAGGGAGACATCCGAGGTTCACAGCGAGAACATCTGACTCTCGGTGCCAGATCTATTTACATTCTGGGGGCTCACACTCTGCATTTTCATTTGCCAATATAAATTCTAATTTACAAAGAGACGAGGACTCCTTCGCTGGAGGTCACTGGATGGCAAACTGGCACCAACAGTCTGTACCTCATGTTCTGGCCAAAACCCCCCCTTTTTTATGGTCAACATTTACATAAATAAGGTTGTCCCCCAGAGAGTACACTTCCCAGTCACATGAGTCAGGAGCACAAGGGGCTCCAAATGCGGGGAGCTTATGGGCCAGTCTACCTGCTGCAACTGAACACACACCCACACCAACACACATCACACATACAACACATTCAACAAACTCACATAACACACATATCCAACACACACTCACACACCCAAAACGAACATCATACAACAACATATACATCACATATAGAGTACACACCAACATACGCTGCCTTCAGGCGAGTCTTTGCAGAGAGCCTTCAGTATCACTCCAGTCCTGGCTCCTTGGCCCTTCTGATGCGGCAGAGATGGGGTGCACGCAGGAAGCCAGGGCAGGTGTCAAATGCCATGGAACGGCAGGAGGCGTCCAGGGCACAGCCTCCCCCTCTCCCGAGGCCTCTGGGCCAGCCCCAAGAGCACAGACGTCACCGAGAAACTCCCAGTGCGCCTGGCCGGCTGCGGCCTTTCTCCCCACGTCGCCCTCCCAACCCGGGGAAGAGATGTCACCTTCTCCTCAGATGTAGCCCTTCTCTGCTGGGCTGGACACCGTCCCTCCTGACACCGGAGGAAACTCACTAAACACGCTCCAAACACGTGGGCCCTCATGAACGATGCACCTACTGCGTGTGAGGTACAGCGCTGGGCCTCCATGTGTCTACAGAGATGAAAAAGAAATGAAACATGATCCCAAGAAGCTTGGGAATGCTGGGGGTGTCGACGGCTAATAATGATACCAGGCCAAATAAAAGCATTGCTAACCCAGAGGCACACAAACTGTGAAGGGAGCGCAGGGCAGGCGTGACGGTTACTGACGATACGCGGGCTGTGTGCCGGCAAGGAGCACACAGGTGAGTCACACACACGTGCTGAGCCCATTGAATCCTTATAACAACCCAGGAACTGCTGCTGAGCGAAGAGCAAAGAGCCTCAGAGAGGTTTGGGAACCTGCCTGAAGTCACACAGCTATAAAGCAACAAATCTGGAATTCAAGCCCAGGTGTGTCTGCCACATACAGCGCTGGTGGGAAGAACAATGACAACGACAGCAGTAGCAGTAAAAGTAATAATGGCAGCTTCCACTTACTGAGCGCTTCCCGCGTGCCAGGCACGGGAGCAGTGTATGTCAGCCTTATTCTCTGTAGGAGATCTTTGCTCATTTGCTCCTAAGTACAGAGTTACAGGGCACATGTCTAGCATGTCCATGGTCTCGAAAGCAGAAAAGCAGATAAGAGGTCAGAGGCCCTCAAGGCTCCTGGTCGGGGCTTCCTGTGCTCAGCCCTGCTCCGCGCCGGGGAAGTCACTTCTAATCTCCCGTAAAGGGAGAATGGGACATGACAGGTGTTGGCTGATTTCGGGGAACTAATCTGTTAAATGCCGAGTCAGCTGTCTTCAGGTTTTAAATTGAAATCTCACAGGTGAAAAGATGGGAATGAACATTTTTGGCGAAATGTGTATGCTCCCCAAGAGGCTGATGGTGGGGGCCCAGAGGACCCGGGGTTCTGAGATGCCAGATGCCATGTGCCCAAGGTTGTGGTGAACAGAGAAAGGACTTGTGTGCGAGACTACAAGAAACTGACCGTGTGAGAGTTTCTGGAGTGTGACAGTGTGAATTGAGCTATAAACACATGAGGCCACTGGCACCATTCATTCATTCACTCATTCGATCATTCACTCATTCATTCATTCTGCCAGTTAGTCATGCACTCATTCCACAAAGGAGCCTTGGGGAATGGTATCTACAACAGAAGAAGAGTAGTTCATCTCCACCTCCCTCCACTGTTTCTGATAAACTCATATTCCGGGCCCTCTGGCACCCCCTGCTCGGGTATTCGCTCTCAGAGCCCAGCCTATCTCCCGCTCTCGCTGGCAGGCTAGCCAGATAAAAAGGAGGGTGGGGCGGAGGCAAGATTTATTATTGTTAACTTTTATGTCCGTTAACAATAACCTCCCCAAAACCAAAGTTCATCTCTGAATTCTGAGCCTACGGTCCTTAAATCTGCCCAGGATGGCATTTCCCCTTTACCCCGTCCCATGTGCAGGTGCCGCATGTGTCACGTGTGATTGGTTGGGAGGACAAACACGGGTGCCCGGCACAGTGCTGAAGCTCTCACTCTGAGGCCTCCTGAAACGCATGCCACTGTCACTCTGGTTCCAGGGTCTGTCCTGTGGCCCATATCACCCTGCTGCTTTCTGCTCCACAGGCTCCCCAAGTCTGCTCCAGCCTCCCCGCCCCCGCCCCCACCCCAGTTCCCACAAGACTCGGCTCACCCAAAGGCACGGGAGAGCTAACAGACTTGCTCGAGGCCCTCAGTCCCCCACCCTTCTGGGGCACGATGCCCTTGGAGGTAGACTGGAGCAGCCCCCCATTCCCTTATTCCTGCTTCATGAAATCTTCTCTCAAATAGACACCTGCACCCAAGCCCTGTCTCAGGCTCTGTTTTTGGGGACACCCAACCTCAGACAATCGCTGCCACAATGTCACCATCTCCATCTCTGCCCAGGAACCAGGGCCACACCCCGATACCAACACCAGCAACCATGATCCTCCATCGGCTGTGAGACCCGTGAGCCAGCAGCCGATGGGGCCGAGGGAGAAGGGAACTTCACCAGCTCAGCAAGGCTGTGCTGGCCGCTCACTTCTCCTTCTCTGGGGAGCTGGGTGAGGGAGGGAGGGGAAAGGATGGCCAAACAGGTTTGGGCATGTAGTTGGCATGTGCCAGGGGTGATGCGGACACCCGCTGGCATGGAGAGGCAAGGGCAGGAGGGACAGCACCCAGGACGTAGAATACACACGTGGCCCAAAGAGCCAGGGAGAACGGGCAAAGCCATTCAAGGGTGCCCTGCTCAGCCTTCTCAGTTTAACCAGAGGACAGCAGAGGCCGGCACGCCCAGCCGCAGGCTCCCCGGGGACCGCTCATTCCATTACAGCTTTGGGGCAGAACTGTACAGCCCAGGGCACGCCTACTCATTTCTGGAAACCTCAGCACAAAGCACAGCGCCTGGCAAATCTTCGGAATTAAAAAAATTATTCGTTCGATGCATAAATGAGGATTATAGCTCCAAAAGCAGCTGTGGCCACAGGGAGAGTTCAGTAGCTACTTAGCAGTAAGTGCCACATCGACTGTGAATTATGCGGAAAGGCGTGTATACTGATGTCTCCCCTGCTGTTCATCTGCTCTCCCCGCAACTCCGTCCTCAGACCACCCACCGGCCAGTTCACCCACCCACATGACCTCTCATTGCACTCGCCAACTATGGTGGTTTTTTTCAGAGAGAGAGGAATAGACAGACAGAAACACTGATAAGAGAGAAACATCATCAATCAGCTGCCTCCTGCACGCCCCCCACAGGAGATCGAGCCTAAATTCCAGGCATGTGCCCTAACTGGGAATTGAGCCAGTGGCCTCTTGGTTCCTGGGTCGACGCTCAACCGATGAGCTACCCCAGCCGGGCTCACCAATTATTTTTGATCTTCACTGTCGCCACCAATGGGGCATAAAGGGTCCGACCACAGGTACTGTAACAACTGACCCCACAGAGGGGCTATCCACCACTCAGAAGAAAGGTCAACGGCTTGAAGCCAGGATGCCACCAGTGGCCCCACTTCACCCACCGTGGCATTCAGTTCACCCCTGTGGGTGATGGACTTGGAATCCAAGCCATTTGGAGCAACAGTTATCAAAGGATAGGATGAAGAAGAAGATGATGATGGTGATAAAGGTGATGGTGATGACAACGACAATGATGAGCAGGGTAGGAGGAAACTTCTGGAGGTGATGGCTCTATTTAAGGCCTAGATTGTGGTGACGATTTCATGGATATGCACCTCTCTCCAAGCTCACAGAGTGTTCACATTAAATACTCACAGCTCTCTGTATGCCCATCACACCTCAATCACGTGAAAAGGGGAAAGAACTAGCTGCAGAGCTTAAGAGCCCCCTGCTCCACCCCAGCGAGCCTGCTCCTTAGACTTGTTTGGCGACCCAGGGATCTCCATTTTTAACCAGCATCTGGTGGCTCTGGACAGGAGGGTCCCTGGATCACACGTTGAAAACGACCAGTTTATGCCTTGAGCCCAAGAGTGGTTCCAGCCCTACTGTCCTCAGGTTTGGGGCCATGTAGTTGGCAGCTCGGCAGCAAGTCAGAACATTGGGCCAAGTTCCTGGGGCATTAACACTTCTGAACCTGGGCCCCTGGTCTCTGGGGACCTCAGGTTGGCTCATGTGACTTGTGAAGGCGCGAAGGTATTTCAATGTCTTTGAAGTGGTGCGTGTGTGTCCTTGCATGTATGAGTGTTTGTTGCATGTGTCTGTGTGCCTCCCTCCACATGGTCAGCATCTCTGTTATAGCTGAGTATTGGCTTCTGTCACCAAGGTGCTCACAAGTACACTTATGCCTGTGTATGTCATGTGTGGGTTTACACTGTGTTATCTGAGAGAGAGAGAGAGAGAGAGAGAGAGAGAGAGAGAGAGAGAGAGAGAAGGAGGGACTGGAGCACCTGGGCAGAGATACACTCAAATACATGCAGAGCTTCCAACTTCAATTATTTCATAATAAAGAAAATTTTAATTTCAAATTATTTCACCATACAGCTCAAGGTCAAAGAGACGGGTAAGGGGAAATTGAGGATAAGCTAACAACCAAGATACCTTACTGACTACCTCTCCTCGGAAAAGTGCTGCGGCTCTAAAAGCTCTCACATATTTATTTATAGCCATCTCCCTGGGTGAATGACATTGCCAATGGGTTGAATATTTTGCTTAATATCCTCAGGTGTAAACTAGCAACTGTTTGTATTGTTTGTAGTAGTGATAAAAAACTAATTGAAAAAGTTAACAGCTGCAATGGATTATCTAACTTCCAGGTCTTTTGAATCAAATGAACTTCTAGTCAGTCACCTTTTATACTTTATAATCTGCACAAACTATGCAGTTTTTAAAACTACCATACGGCTTTATAAAGCTATGCCCCTCTTTTGAAGTGACTTAGAATACAGGCACACCTTGGAGATACTGCAGATTTGGTTCCAGACCACTGCAATAAGGTGAGTGTAGTAATAATGAGAGTTGTCATTTTTTCTGCTCTTGCCTTCAATTTGTAAAAACTGCAACATCTGTGTAGCGCAATAAAGTGAGGTCTGCCTGCAAAGCAGGAATATGCCATGTTCCCTGTTGATGGGGAAGAGATCATGGAGGGTTCCCAGTTTGGATAATGAGGCCAAGGTCAACCCGCAGGAGAGAAAACTGTCCTCTGGCCACAGACTGAACCCTGGCCAACTGTCTCATAAACACAGCCCCAGTCATAATGGGATCCAGATGCAGGCGTGTGGATGGCTCACAGTTGACATTCTACCGATAATGATTCAGTGGAACCGTTCGCTGGGGACACACAGGGCAGGATTGCAACTAAAGTCTCCCGACTCTGCAGAGCCTGTTACTCAATGGCTGTGGTGGGATTGGAAACCAGGTCCTGGAGTGACAGAGCTTCAGAACTTTTCTCAATAAACAAAAGACAGCAAAACAAACAAGCAACGATGCCCTCTAAGCCAATTCTGTAATCAGAGTACAGAGCAGTTAAAAGCACTAAGTGTTCACATTTATTCTTGAGGTGGTGGTGTGGGGGGGAGGGGTCCACCATTATAATCTAGGGCCTCTTCCCTTTATTCCTGAATAACTACTTTTTATTGTCTCCTAGCCTCTGAATTCTCCCCAATGACTTTTTGTTTTTGTTTTTTTCCATTCCAATCGATTAACCTCATTAATATCCTTAACTTCATGAAATTACTCCTTGTTAAATCCAAGCTCCTCAAGCCTTCATCAAAATCACCATAGTCACACACCCCCACCTAACTCCTATTTTCCAGCTCAGGCCTTCAACTCCTCCTAGGTCTCACCGTTTCCCATCTTGCCTTATTTATTCCAATCTCCTGGCTCCCTGGTCCTCCACCCCCATCTCGAATTTCCTTTAAGATGTACCTCAATGTAGCTCTTTCTCTATAACCCTTCCCTATTAACCCATCTTGCAAAACCTATCCTTGACTTTGAATTTTTTCTTTTTTAAAAAATATATTTTATTGACCTACAGAGAGGAAGGGAGAGGAATAGAGAGTTAGAAACATCGATGAGAGAGAAACATCGATTCAGCTGCCTCCTGCACACTCCCCATTGGGGATGTGCCCGCAACCAAGGTACATGCCCTTGACCGGAATTGAACCAGGAACCCTTCAGTCCGCAGGTCGACGCTCTATCCACTGAGCCAAACCAGCCAGGGCGACTTTGAATTTCTTTGACTGGTTTCCTCATCATTGGTTCCCTAGAGTCTCAATGAATATCTGTTGAATGATCTGATCAAACATTTACAATATCAAAGCATCCAAATTAGACTCTAGGCAGTCTGTTTGTGTCTTTAACCTCCACAGAGAGAGCGTACACTCCTCAAGGTCAGAGCTCATGCCTTATTTCGTACCCTTCAGTAGATCTACCACAGGACTCATAGTAGGAACCCAATGGACATCAGATGAACTGAACTGAATTAAAATATATCTCCACCCCCACCTAAAACAACCACGGAATCAACTTGAAGATAGTCTCTGCAAGCAAAAGAATCAGACAAAAAGGTTAGATTATTATGAAAAAAGTAGGTTACTGGCCATTTTTTATGTCCTAAATTTTGATGCCCATTTTTTTTGGGGGGGGGGGAATCCTAGTAATGATCATAAGTACTTCAAATTACGTATAATAGACAAGAGTACTTTTAAAAATATTTTTATTGCTTTCAGAGAGGAAGAGAGGGAGAGAGAGAGAAACATCAATGATGAGAGAGCAACATTGGTTGGCTGCTTCCTACACGTCCCACACTGGGGATTGAGCCTGCAACCCGGGCATGTGCGCTGACTGGGAACCGTGACCTCCTGGCTCATAGGTTAAGGCTCAACCACTGAGCCATGCTGGCTGGACTAGACAAGAATATATTTTTAAAAATAATATCAATGTACTGTTTCTGCTCCAAAAACGTAACTCGCACCAACGCAGAGTCAAATAGGGAAATGGCAAGGGCTTCCAAGGTGAGGTGACAAACAGGATTACCTACACCTCCTTCTTTAGGGGAGAACACCTGAAAGGTGACACCACTGAGGAAACCCCTTTCTCCCCTGAGCAGTGTTTCTCAAACAGTGGGCCTAAGGCAGACCACCTCACCTCCAGTTCCGTGTGTGTGTGTGTGTGTGTGTGTGTGTGTGTGTGTGTGTGTGTGTGTGTACTTTCTCAGGGGACACTCCCCTGGAGAGTCTGGTGCCCTGGGTCTGGGGCAGAACCTGGGCAGAAATCTGTTTTTAACAAGCTCTCCAGGTGATTCTTGTGCATAACAAAGCTTGAGAACCAGGGCGATGACACTTAACCCTGTAACTGACCTTCATGTTGGAAGAGGATACCCATGCATCAACTTAAAAGACTAAAAATGCAGCCTTTGTTTTTTTACACACCCTGGCTTGCCTGGCAGAATACCTACAGCAAGATGCCCCCAACCTCGGCCACGCAAATGGCTAACAGGTAGGGAAACAGTTCACTCCCTCTGCCCCCACCTACTTGTCCAGGTACCCCAGGCTGTGGATGGGAACATCTCTTTACATCACACTGCTTCCACATCACTAGGCAGGGACCTAGTACTGTCCCATGTAAAACAGGGAGGGACACGAAAATGCTCTCCCCTTTGAAAGTGAGAGGTATGGGGGGTGGGGGTGCACCCAGCTCAGACACGGGGGACCCTGGGAAACCAAGCCCTGTGTCTGCTTGGATCCACAGCAGAAGGCACCTCCCCGCAGGCAGCTCTACCCCAGGCAGCTCAAGCACAGGCACATCTTCTTAAGATGCAGCTGAAACGTCCTCCTTCTAGATTAACAATGGACAATTGAAGTGCTCCACCCCACCCCATCCCCTCTCCCCCATAAGAGGCAAGGCAATCAGGGAAAATCAATTTGATAAATGTGGCCCGGACTTGGCTGTCCCACAGCCAGGACTGGCGCAGACATAGCTGGAGACTGCCCTGAATCTCTCAGCGGCTACTCCGGGGCTCAGACGAGGGCCAGGGGGAACAGGATGGAGGAATAGGACACGGTGGCCAATTCAGAGACATAGCATCATTTCGGGGAGAAAGGCTGGGCTGGCTCTGGGGCTGACTGTGCCCTTGAAACCAGAGTTGGGCATGATGGGGGTGAGGGGCGTGGGGACCGGAAGGATGGACACATGCTCTTTTGGCCAAAGCAACCACGGAGAAGAGGTCCTCCTCCTCAGAACGCTGGGCAACAGCCACTTGAGGGTAAAGGCAGGGGATGCGGCGCCAGAGGGAGCCTGGGAGGGAGGGGGCAGAGGTGGAAAGTGGGGGCAGAGAGAGGAGAGCTGAGAGCCCTGGGAGCATCAGCAAACAGGCCTTCACCACCCCCGGAGATGTTCCTCCTGCCCCCGATTTCCCGAGGGGGGGTCCCGGGTACAGGGCACAAGGCGCAGATGTACAAGCAAAGTAAAACAGCGCCCACCTTTTGGGACGGGGCGGGAAGTGTCACAGGGACACAGGGTGAGAAGAGAGAGTGCCCAAGGATCCCAAAGTCAGCGTATTGGTTCATCAGGTTTTGCCCTAAGCGTGCACTGCCTTTCAAACGGAGCTTGTTAAAGTCTTTACAGGCGGCCATGCTCACTTTTCAGTGACTCGAATAAAGCCAGTTCTGTTCACGGAACAGCCACCGAGTATAACTAAGTAATAAAAGCCCGAGCCGCCCGCCTTTGCTGCAGTTCACCCTCAGTTCAGGCCAGGGCCCAGGAAGCAGCAGCCTGTGGCAGGCTGAATCGGCCACCTAACGACACAGTGACCTCAGCAGCGGGAGCCATGGTGACCGCAATGACGCCACCTCGCTCGCTTTCAGAGAACCCGCTGGCCCACCCTCCTTCACCCCCGCCCCCAGGGACACACGGGGTCCTGCCCCTCTCCCTTCAAGCCCAGGGGCCTCGGCTGTGATGAGGATCGCCTGCTCCAGAGCAGAGGGACAGGGAGCCAACCGCAAAGCTTTCGAAGCCAGTGAGTGGACAGGAAGGGAGTGAGCAGGAGGCAGCGGCAAGCTCGCTCCTCCCAGATGGGAGATGCTCGCACCCCTGCACTGAGGGGGGAAGAAATGGAGGGAAGGACGGATCAGGGACGTGGAAAGGAGCTGCTGTAGCTCAGGCAATGCCTCCTAAGGGGAGGGTGGGCCTAGGTGGGGCGACAAATAGCACGGGTGAGGGGCCTAGAGACCTGAGTCAGGAGTGAGGGGCACGTGGGGGACCCTGTCTTGTAGGTTATGCACGAGGCTGCAGGCTGAGGGATGGGGTGGAGGGACTGGCCCGAAGGTCAGTGCATCAGTAAACAAGGGGAGCTGATCGGTGGAGGTCCAGGTGACGCCAGCTGTGCCACCCAATGGCTCTCGCTTGCTTTCCAGCCGTTTCTCTGTGGCCGGGAAGGAAGTGTGGCGTCAGACAAAGTTGAGCCTGGGATTCTGGTTTTCTTGGCTACATGTCAGCCTCTGAGAGGGTCATCAGCCCTGTCTTCTCATGGGAGTTTGGCTTTGTTTCCTGCCACCTTCCATCTTCACTGGACTGTTCAACATCACTCCAAACACAGCCCCTCACCGCCGCCACAGAACAGCCCGTCCCACTCCACCCACTCCTTCCTGCGCCCACCACGTGCCGGACGCCGAGCGAACCACTGAGCTGTGTCACCACGTGCCACCATCCCAACAACCCCACAGGCTGGTGACTGATTTCCCGAGTGTATGGGTGAGGAAGTGGAGTCGTAGGGAAATGAGGCAGCAAACCCAAGTTGCACAGCTTAGCCAACACAGGGATCAGGGTCAACCCAGGCTTCTCACTCCAAAGCCAGTGCTCTCATCTGGGCCCCCCACCCTGCAGCATCGGTTCTCAACCCTGGCTGGGCAGTGGGATCCCCAAAAAGATGTAGATTCAGTTTGTGGAGATTGGTACCCAAGTCGGGTTACTTTTAAAAGCCTTGGGGTGATTTTACCGTGTAGCCAGGGGTGGGAACCGGCATGCTAGAGACCCCAGTATTCCGGCACCAGCACGGTGGCCGGCTCAGGTGAGCAGTGAAGTCTCCTTGTAGAGTTGGAGGAATGAAAGCTTTGCCCTTCCCTGCAATCCTCCCACCATCTTCCCATCATCCTGACCCAAAACTTGGCCTTCTCTCGCCAGGAGCAAGCCAACGGGCTCGAGGCAGCTATCCTTCCTTCGATCCCTCAAACGTGGACACGTAAATGCCACCTTCTCAGAGCATCACGTTCGTCCTGTTGTAATGCTTAGTGCTTGCTCCATGGTTAAGGATACAGTTGCATCCTCTTAGTCTGGTATTTAAGACGACCCTGCCCCAACTTATCCTCAGTCCCAGCTCCCATGACCCCCAGATGCTCTGTTCTGATCAGGAAGGGGTCCTCCTTGTCTCCAATGCGAGTCTTGCGTGTTCTTGCCACAGTGACTTCAATAATGCACGTCCCCCTCTCTCCTCCACCCACGTCTGGATCCATGAGGACCCTGCTCTGCATCTGCTCTTCACCCCAGCCCCCAGGAGCCCCTTCCAACTCTGAACGTGAGTGCCAAGAACATTACCTGGCTCCCTTCTACATGGCTTCTCATCACCATTTCCACGTGCACACGTCCTAACTTCCTGACTGAATTCTGATCACTGGCAGGCGGCACTGCAGGCATAGAAAGTCATCTCCCCCACAGTGACTAACACCGCACACTCTCTGTGGATGCCACCGGGCAGCCGGCATCTCCTGTCTCAGTGCGAACAGTCTTACCTGTAATATCTGGACTGCAAGTAGGTGGAACACACAGCCTTGGACACGTGACTGGCTGACCCAAAGTCGATGACCTTCACTCTGTATGGTTGTCTAGACGGATCCACCAGCATGATGTTTTCTGGTTTGAGGTCTGCATGGATAAGACCCAGGCTCTTTAGTTTCATCAGGGCTGTGGCTACCTGCTGGAGGACTGGGCGGATGTACTTGAGGGGCAAGGGGCTAAACTTGTTCTGCTTCAGAAAGTCATAGAGGTTCTGCTCCAGCATCTCAAAGACCAAGCACGTGTGATTCTTGTGCTGGAAGCACTCGTAGGCCCGGACAAAGTTGTAGTCGTCAGCACTCTCTGTGCTTAGGCGAGCCAGGATGCTCACTTCGATCTGACCTTGCCGGGCATAGGACGGGTGGTTCTTCAGGATCTTGATGGCCACAATTTCATTGGTGCCCCTTTTCCAGCATTTGACCACTTGCCCAAACGTCCCTCGGCCCAGGAACTCTAAAACTTCGTAAGTGTTGGTCATGGAGCACAGCACCTCATGCTGGACTAGCTGATAATCGCCTTCACTGTTGGAGCCACTGTTTTTGGAGGTGGCAGTTGACGTGGTGGCAGTGGCTACAGTGGCCCCGCTTGCATTATTCTGAATCATGGGTGGATGCTCTTCGATGATCTGCACGCTGCTTGTGTTCTCAATCTCCTCACTCTTACGCTTGAGTCCACATTTTTGGTAGGTATCAAGGAGGCTCACAGTGCTTCGACGCATTAGGTTATGTGGTCCGCCGAGGACTTGCCCAGTGACAGAAGTGCTGCTTGCTGATGTGACCACGATGTGCCCGGTGCTTCCTGGGAAGATGATGGTCTGCTCGTAAGGTAGGCTCGGGTTTGGGATGGGCAAGGAGGTGCTGACGGTTGTGGTGGCTGGCTGAGAAGGTGGCACGTTCTTGCTCTGGCTATACACTTTGCTGTGGGAGCCGTACCCAGTCATGTCCCAGTTGGAACTCGGCTCTACTTTCAATTTCTTCACACTACAGAAGGCACTTGATTGAAGGGTGTGAGGGGAGAAAACTTGCACATGTGAGGCCATACCTGCAAGAGAAAGAAAGGAAAAAAATATTTAGTTGCCATCACATGAATAAACTCAACAGATTCATTTCCGTTCTGAGCAGTGGCTGGGGCCTATAGAATATTCCCCCCACTTACACAAGGTTGCAAAAGTGAATCTATTCCATCCAGAAGCACATTCTGGTCACTCAGTTTGTGGGGCCAAGGAGTTCGTTGTTCCACTTGACACCATTAGGAGGGTGAGAGACTTACAGAGTCAGGAATATATTTAAGATTGAGATACAGAATTTGAATGTCAGGACTTTGTTCATTATATATATTACAAATAACATTTGTGATAGAAATGAATTCTTCCTCAATTCTCACTGGTTGCAATCCCAGTAAAACTGAAGACTGTATTGTTATGCAATTGTTATGTATGTTGTCCTCCATGGTCAGTTACTCTTTGTCCCAGATCCTGACTGTCTGGTTCAATCATATGAAGAAACATCTTCCCACATAGGTCCAATCATGGAGCCACTCACCATCTGCTAGCTTCTGGATGACCCATAATGACCCTGGGATCTTATTCTTAACCCTTTGTACTCGCTTGCTTTTTTCTCGACTCCTTTATTCTACTCGGGATTTAATTTTTTAAATACCCCAGATTTTACAAAGCGCGGCAGTAGAATAAAAAACTGGAGTTTCTTTTCATACAAACTTATTTATTTGGATTTTTTTATATTTCAAATTATTGATACATTCAAAGAGTAATTTTAATCTCGATGCTAACCGTGTCGAGTCACACTCGACATCCGAGTGCAAAAGGTTAAGTTACTCTTAGATGAATTCTGTAGGGTTGAGTAGATAAGCAGTTGGTTCAATATTTGCATTTAGATAGTCTAAAGCATTATATCAACCTTTTGGGAGAAGTGGGTAATACAATTCATGGGTTTCAGTCACTAACTTTTTCTGCTAAGTGCATATACCAATAAATTAATTCATCTAGAAAGTATTATTCCAGACCAACATCTCACCCACAATTTAGATAACCTCAGGACTCTATAACTCTGGAAGAGCTGTGTAATTTATAATTATGGTGATACTAGAAATAAACAAAATTCATAGAAAATGTATTAGGAAAAATAAGACAATGAGGAAGAATAAGTTCTTAAAGGTGAAGGTAGAAACACACAGTGCCCGTCTTCTAAGCTGCAGTCATGAACATCTCTTATAAGTGGGTTTTCTATCAAGCACCGTTGGTGTTTAGCCATCCTAATGTCCGTGTTTCTCTGACCCCCTCGTGTTACCCAGAGTGGTATGTAACATTTTCATTTTCACCCCATCGCCCATCACCCTAGTCCAGCCTCTCTCTCAGCGGGCCACCCCCTTCCACTGTGTCCAGAAGCCTAAGGTCAGCAGTCTTGCTTTCCACCTCTATTCTCTTCCTTTCAAAACACTCTCTCCTCTCTGTCTGAGGAAGCGGTGTCTCTCCTTTCCAACATTCAAAGTTCCCCTGTTCTCATGATTCATCCTTTCCCATTTCTCTTGAATCCCATTCCCTCCACGGTCCTCTTTCTCCTACAGCTTTCAATTTCTTCCTGTTGATGGGATCCGAGTCCTTAATGAATCAATGGCTTAATCTCTGTCTTCACGTGTGTCACACACACATTCCCAACTTGGAAGGCAAGGGGAGTAATCGCCATGTTCTCCCCTTTACTTTGTTCCTTCTCCTCACCGGTAATCAATGTTAGACCCCTGTCCTTCAAGGCTCAGTCCTTAACCCACCTCCTCTCCACCCCACATACACACTCTGGGACACTGTCCCAAAGGTAAATGACTTCCTGCCTAACCCAGCGGTCTTTCTTCAGTCCCTAGCCTTTCTCGGGGACCTCTCTGCAACATCTGATACTGCTGACCACAGCTTCCTCCTTGATGCTCTTATCTGTGTCTACGCGAATCTGTAACCTCCTCCCTAGTGTCTCACTGCACGCTGTGTGCTGGGTGGTTTCTTTCCGCTTCCTCCTTGAAAATGTTGGTGTTTCCAACATGTTGACTCTTCTCTCTCTAGAAGATAGAATCCTTTCAAACAGGTAAAACAGTCATCTCGATGCAGGCAACTCCCACACGTTCATCACAGGTGAGCCTCTCCCTTGTACCTTCCAGTAATACATCTCTGCCTCCTGCTTCATCAAAGACTATCATCTACGGGTCAACTCATTATCTTTCCTTAAAAATTTAGCCATTTCACGCTCCAACCTAACATCCCGTTTCTGTTCATAAAATAGTCTTCTAGTCACTTGGTTCCAAAACGATGCATTTACCTTTGATGATTCTTCTTTGCCTCCATGGACAAGAAGGTGCTAGGTTTTATTACCCTCTCCTTCAAAATGTCTCTTATATCCATCTCTTTATTTCTGTCCTTGTTGCTATTTCATAGTTAAAACATTTATCACTTTCTAGCAGGTTTAAAGCAAACACAGACACCTGGTCTTTCCGAGCGATCTTTCTTCTTCTAATTTGCCACATTCAGCCACCAGACTAACTTTCCCAGGATTTTTCTAAGCATGTCACTCCTCTGTCTAAAAACTTTTAATGACTTTTTCGTGTCTAGAAGATAAAGTTGAGAACTCTTTAACTCAGCATCATCACGTTTTTATTTCAACTACCTGTTGGCTTCATCTCCAACTATTAACCTTCCTCAATCTTCAACTGTAATGAAGCTGTTTTACTGTTTTTAAATGCCTCTCACACTTCCTACCTCCACACTTTTACACCATTCCTCCATCTGGCACGACTTCACTATTTCTCTCAACTTATCTAAAGACAAGACGATTCAGGTCACTCCCTTTCCCAGACCTTGCCAAGCCACAGCGGTTAATCTCAGCTCTCCATTCCTATGGCATCTACCATATGTACCACCCATTTGGTCACAAAATGCATTTCTGCCCTGCAAACTCTCTTGTCTTACTGGGTCAAATCATTTATCTTTCGTGCTGTTTAACTTTTTACACATTGAGGTCCTGTTTTCATAACCAGGCTATATTCTGAGGGCAAGAACTACAGTTGATACCTTGTACTTCGTTGTGTTTTCCCCAGCACTGAGCTGAGGTTATGATACATGGTAGGCACGCAGTTGATGGAAGAAAGTACTCTAACTGGCCTGGCCTCCAAGAGAGAGCTTAGCTCTCTGGCTACAGAGTCACAAGCACTTACTGAACCTGGATGCACTTCTCTGGGAAGTACAGACAAACCTGCTAAAACCTTTTCATCCTAAGCAAGACATTTTAAACCAAGGCTCCTGTCCTGGGGTCAGTATTCGGGTTCTGCCTGTACTTCACCCTGGACATGCTCTGACTTCCCTACACCTGCTCTGAACCCCACCTTGAGCCTGATCCCTTAGATCTGACAAAGGCCTCTTTACTTGTTTGGATCCTGAACTCCAATATGTGTGATATGACTACACTTCTCTGTACATCCTTCTGCTCACAAGACTACTAATATTTCATTTTCCTTATTCAGAACCTGACCTGTTTCTTCCCACTGCTCTTTTTGTTCAAGTCAACCTCCCCCTAATTCTATAATAACACAGAAAATGATTTTCCCAATTTACCAGTATTAAATATCCATATGGTTTTAGATGATGTATATAATATAGAAATGACCAATCCCTTGGCTTTTAGTAACTAACTCATCCACTGAAGAGGCAACGCAAATAAGCATTTTCTTTATCCTTTGGATCTAGCTTGCCCCTTACTCCTCAATCCTCAAGTACTTCAGGGGGAGGGGGAGGTGTCAGTCAGGGCTGCAGTAGAAAAAATATGCTGATGTTTCATAAAGGAGATGTGGCTCTGTTTTCACTGTTTCAAAAAGATTTTGGTGGAAAGGCCAGGGTGTAGAAGTGGAATTTTACAGACGGGAAGAAGATGGCTTATGACTTATTGGGATGACAGCCAAGGGTCATAAAATTGTGGAAATCATCATTGGCTACCTCTGGTGACAGATGCCAGCATCGGAGAGGCCCTGCATGGCTGGAAGTGCCCTTCACCACCGGCTGCCTCAAACCCTGGCTTGGCCTCATGCGGTCCCATTGCTCCTTTTATAAGGTCAACAGCTACTGTTCCAAGAACTAGACACAATTCCAATGCAGCCTGATTTTTTCCAGCTTGAATGAGATGTAACTGACATGACATTGTGTAAGTTTAAAGTGCATAGTGTGATGATTTGTATATATTTACACAAAAATATACACTGAGTGGCCAGATTATTATGCTCTCTGAATATCATAATAATCTGGCCACTCAGTGTATATCCTATATAATAAAAGACTAATATGCAAATTGTCCCCTCGACCAGGAGTTAGACCAGCAGGCAGACCGGCCAACCGCCCATGTCCCCTACCCCTGGCCAGGCTGGCCGGACCCCACCCATGCACGAATTCATGTACCAGGCCTCTAATATATACACTATCTAATAAAAGAGCAATATGCAAATCGACCGTACCTTCGCTACACCCACTAGCCAATCAGGAGCGCGTATGCAAATTAACCCAACCAAGATGGCTGCAGCCACAGAGCGAGCAGGAGGCTTGGGTTTCCCCGGCAATAGAGGAAGCCAAGCTTTCCGCCTGCCCTGGCTGGCCCAGGCCTCCGCTCAAGGCTACAAAGTTTCAATTATAGAAGATACATAAATCCCAGATCCCAGGGCCTCCGCTTGGGTCACCGGAGTGTGTGGCTGGCCTGCAAACCACCACAGGCCCCTCGCGCAGGCTGCCCCACGCCCCAAGGGAACCTCCACCCTGATCCAGGACACCCTTGAGGGCAAACCAGCTGGCCCCCACCCGTGCACCAGGCCTCTATCCTATCTATAAAAGAGTAATATGCAAATTGACTGTCACTCCAACTCACAAGATGGCTGCCCCCATGTGGTCAAAGATGGCTGCCCCCATGTGGATACAAGATGGCTGCCACAAGATGGCCAGCAGAGGATGGAAGTTGGGAGGGATCAGGCCTGCAGGGGAGGGCAGTTGTGGGTGATCAGGCCAGCAGGGGAGGCAGTTGGGAGGGACCAGGCCTGCAAGGGAGGGCAGTTGGGGGCAATCAAGCCTGCAGGGGAGGGCAGTGAGAGGTGACCAGGCCTGCAGGGGAGGGCAGTTAGGGGTGACCAGGCCTGCAGGGCAGGGCAGTTAGGGGCAATCAGGCTGGCAGGGGAGCAGTTAGACATCAATCAGGCTGGCAGGCAGAAGTGGTTAGGGGAAATCAGGAAGGTAGGCAGGCGAGCAGTTGGGAGCCAGCAGTCCTGGATTGTGAGAGGGATGTCCGACTGCCTGTTTAGGCCCGATCCTACTGGAATCAGGCCTAAACGGGCATTTGGACATCCCTCGAGGGGTCCCAGATTGGAGAGGGTGAAGGCTGGGCTGAGGGACACCCCCTCCCCCCATGCACGAATTTCATGCACTGGGCCTCTAGTGTGTGTGTGTGTGTGTGTGTGTGTGTGTGTGTGTGTGTATATATATATATATATATATATATATATATATATATATATACTGAGTGGCGAGATTATTATGCGTTCAGAGATCATAATAATCTGGCCACTCAGTGTATATTGTGGATTGATGACCACGATAAGGTTAGTTAACACATCCATGACCTCACATAATTACCTTTTTTTTTGGTGGTGGTTAGAACATTTAAGACCTACTCTCTCAGCAACTTTCAAGTATTAGTACAGTATTGTTAACAGTCACCATGCTGTACATTAATCCCACAACTGACTTCTCTAACAACTGCAAGTTTGGTTATACAGCCTCATTACCATTATTCTGTAGCAGAGGCCTTTTGGTCTAGGAAATGAATTATTATTATTTAAAAATCTCTAATATACCTTATAAGGAATAAAACACTGCTGGTGGTTGCATAGCTTAATCCTAAAATAATCTTACAGCAACAACCAAACTTATTTCCAAACATCGCTCCTTGAGAATATTTTTCTGGAATAAACTCCCCTGATCAGTTTAGCCCTCTGTGAGTCAAGCCCACGCCTTTTACTTTGTTTATCAGACCCCTGTGCTGGGCACGAGGAGGGGGCACCTTTCTGCTTTCCACTCTCACTTCTGTGTTGACCTCCAAGCTCTTTAAGGCCTGCTTCCCTCCTTACCTGTCCATTTTCTTTTCTGAAAAGCCAAGGGCTTATTGCACATTTTCAGTTTGGTCCTAAGGCAAAATTTCCGTTGTTTTGTAGGTCATCTCTGCCCTTCCTGATGGGCTCTCGGAGGACAGCGGGTTTTGCTCTTCTTTGATGGAACACTGGAAGGCTACAATCCAACTGTGAGGGTGGGTTCTGGGCCCATGGAGCGCGAGGGGTGTGAAGTGTCCGGAGAATCACTGCAGGACAAACCTGCGATCCTCACACCTGCTTCCTACAGGGGTCGCCAGACCCAGACTTGGCCACAAAGGCTTCCGTAGCCTCCTAGGGTAACACCTGACAAGATGTTCCTATTTTCACTCAGCAAGTCGGGACGATCTAGAAGTAAAGCTTCTAAAGGCTGCCTATTGCCTTGCTACTCACGTTTGACGCGGGTCGAAATTAGACCCCTGAATGTCGGATGTACATCGGGGCCTTACACGCCTTTTAATGTTACTGATACAAGTTTATGAGGATGTTATAAAAATGATCAGTAAAAAGCATTTAAGAAGATACTTATTAAAATTTAAGACAACTTATACAACCATATGCACTATATTCCTCCTTGCATGTGGCAAGTGAAAAACAGCTCCTATAAAACTGATATTAGAATATAACCTTCAGTTAGCAGAACTAACGCCATTATTTATAAGAAGTCATTTCTTACTACCACAAAGACAACAGACTGCCTCTTTTGTGCCCCAAACACACTCGGTTTCCCCAGCTGCGTCGGGCGCATTTTAATAGCCTGTACGCTGAAGGCAATGAGGGCAACTGACCTCCTTTTGGCTACTTTATTCAAGTGCTCATTTTGCTTTAAAAAATGCAAGTAAGTCTGCATTTCAAAGAACCAACTTTAAAACATTTACCTTCTAAACATTATCATAGATGTCATTTATGTCCATAAAATGCTATTACACTTGAGTTCAAGCCTGATGGCTTATGATTCTCATGATTCCACAGATTTTAAAATCTTGAGCATCTAGTACACACCAGGCTCTGGGCCCAGTTTTCTTTCTTTCTTTTTTTTTTTTTTTAAAGACTTGTTTATTTATGTTTAGAGAGAGAGGGAGGGAGAAGAGAGAAACATCGATGTGAGAAGAGCAGAACATTCTATTGGATGTGAGAACAGAACATTCTACCAGCTGCCTCCTGCACACCCCAGGGGGATCCAGTCTAAAACCTGGGCATGTGCCCTGACCGGGAATCGAACCTACGACCTTTCAGTGCACAGGGACAACGCTCAACCACCTGAGCCACACCAGGGCGCCGGATGTCAAGCCCACGCCTGACTTCTTCGTCTGGGACTGTCTGGAATCATCCTGGCCATGCCGATTCGACTGGTAAGAGCACCCTCTGCACTTTCCTTCTCACAAGGGTCCTAGTTGGAAAGCTAGGAAGTCAGTGATGGGTGTAGGCTCCTATGATAAGTGAACAAACCGGATCCTGACCCAGAGCATTCTATGTTCCTCTTTGTCTTAATGGTTTAATGAAAAATTCATTTTTCTAGGGTTGAGAATAAATTTTTCCACTTAAAAAAAATAGCCAAAAATCTTCATGATTTTCCTGAAGTCTTAACTCCATTTTTTAAAAAAATGTCATTTACTGAAGGATTGGCTCATTTAGTTCTTTTGCTTTGTTTCTTCATAACTTTATATTTCACAACTAGATGAACTGAAAAGTTGCTTCACATCTGAGTGCCTTTCCTTTCCGTTTCACCACTCCAAAATTATCTCCTGGAAGATCGGACCCTGGTGAGACTACAGGGATGAGTAAGGGTTCAACTCTGATTTTAAAAAATTAAATTGAATTCTATTTCACTGAATTCTATAAAAGCTTGAGGGAAGGAATTATAAGTAAAACAGTGGCACCGTTTTTATCAGTATATAAAATTTAATTTTGGTTTGGCAGGTATGAAATAGATTATCACTCAGAATCCAGTTACATTATTAAAGGGAACACAACCATGAACACCTTAGTTTTAGAGGTACCAACTTTCCCACTTCCTAAAATCCATTGGACACACACTTCTGCTGTAAAATGAGTATCTGATAGAAGCTACAGATCTTTTTTTTTTTTTTGTATTCAAGAATTCAAAGGAAGAGTTAATTTCCATACCTAACGCAACGTCATATCTGTCTTATATATCACATTATGCACATCAGACATAACAACATTATAGAACATACAAAAGAAATGTCAAATATATGTGAATATTTTAGAAATACACATCTGAATGGACATTTTTAAACATCTAGAAAAGGGTTACTCTGTATAACCATTGAGTAACCAGTAAAACATGATTAATTTGATAATTTGATGCCCTTGGGAGTTAAAAAATACTGGAAAAAAATGTCTTCATTGGCATATGAAACAATATTCATTAAAATTTTAATGATAATCATTTTATCAAGTTTATATTTCAAAAGTAGTGCAAAGATCATTTCAGATTACACCATTTCTAAATGACACATTTCCAAAATATTGTATAGTAAATGTCTATGGGGCTTTGATATCATTTTCAATCCAAGTCTGTTTATCCACTAGTTGTGTAATGTTACATATATAGTATATTCCACCAGCACACAGTTTAGGATCAACCACAAGCTCTACAGAATTCTTTTGTCAATAATGACAATACTATTGATTGCATCAAGGTTCTCTAATTAAAAAAGACTGGGGTTGGGCACAAAAGGAAACAAAGACATTTGAGACATCGGCACTGCTCTAAAAGAGCTTAAATCTCATGGGGTTGCCAAGTTCATTGCAAATTAAAAGGGACAACTGGCAAGTCTAAGCAACATAAGCAAGTTGCCAAAGTAAACGCGAGAAGAGTTCAGAGGCAGGAATCACTATGGGCTGTGGTTAGGCAAGGGTTTACAGAGGAACTGAGGTTAGAGCTATGATTAGAAAGATGGGGTTTGGCTCAGTGGATACAGTGTCGGACTAAAGGGCCCCGGGTTCGATTCTGGTCAAGGGCATGTACCTTGGATGCAGGCTTGATCCAGGCCCCAGGTTGGGGAGCGTGCGGGAGACAACCAATCAATGTATCTCTTTCATATCCATGTTTCTCTCCCTCTGTCTCTCCCTCTGCCTTCCACTCTCTCTAAAAAAAATCAATGGATTAAAAAAAAAAAGCGTATGTTTTGAAAGGCAGGAGAGTATTCTGGATCCTGCTCACTGGGTGTGAGCAGGGGATGGGGGTGGGGACAGCCTCCACAAGGGCCTCTGTCCTGAGGAAACGTGGGCTTTGCTGGGAGACCACAGCTTAGGGGCATTTACACAGGAGTAATACAACCAGATGCAAAGCTATTAAATAACCACCAGTCTATACTGTGCACCAAGAGCCCACTTACCCAGAATTACTGTCTTCTGATAACGTCGATTCTTCTAGAGGTAATTATTAAATAGTCAAAACAGCTGGTGTGAAGCCCTACTACTAAAGCGACCCACTTTCACTCCCTTGGGTCTTACTGAGTGTCATCCAACACAATGAACAACAAGCTGTAGCTCTCTAATGGATAAGGAAATGGAGTTGTGGGAGATGACATGGTCTGTCCCAGGTCACTTGGCTACTCCTAGTCTGACTGACTCCCACATCTGTGCTGGTCACCCTTCTTCTTTTTACTCCTTAGCTTCTCAGACGAGAACAGGGAGTCAGGTGCAACAATGGCCAAGAAAAACGGAAGCTGATATGTGAGAAGAGGCAGCTCTGAAGTGTGGGCACCCCAATTGTACACCACCTGGTCAATAATGGGCACCCACCACAGGGACCCTAAGTCCTCTCTCATTTCTGCATCCTCTGGTTATGATGACATTTGAGAAACATAACCTATCAAAGTTGTTAAACAAAAGAAATGCACCTCCTTGAAGAGGTACACTTCCCCTATTGGTGCATAGTGGCACATGGACAGGGACTGGCTTGAGTAAGAGGACGCGGCTGTCACAGCAGCCAGGGGTGAGGAAAGGAGGGTCCGGACTAGGGCGCTGCCTGAGGAAACAGAAAGGAAGCAGCAGAAACGTAAGACTTTGCAGAGGAGCAAAGGCAAGGCATACTGACAGATGGGATGCAAGGGCGAAGGAGACAGAGGAATCGAGTATGTCTGGGGACTGAAGGAGCGGGCTTCTGGGATGGTGCTGGGGAAGATGGGAAATGGTATTAAAATGTTGTCCATCTCGGGGTGGGGTGGGGGTGGGGGGGAGGGATAACGGAACAGGTTTCAACCAGCTGAATTCCAAACATTGGCAGGATATCCAGGTTGAAACGTTGTGTCCAAGTATTTATACTGAAAGGAGGCAAGGAACTGCTTCATTTACCGGAGTGAGTGTCAGGAGCCGCTGATCATTGACAGTCAGCATCCAGTTCCCACTTGCTGCGCCGAATCTTGAATGAAGAGAAACCATTTTGAAAAGAGGATGAAAATCAATAGGATCAGCTAAGCTTGCACAGGATTAATCAGATGGGGAAGAGGGCAAGGTGACCCTGAACCAGTCCATGCATAATGCCACCAGCAAAGGGCAGAGCCAAAATTAGTGCTAAACACAGATGAGCAGGTCAGAGAGACAAAAAATAAAAAAGAAAGAAAAAGAAGCAAAAGTAAAAAGGTTCACCTCCCAGAGGCTGAGAGGAAGTGCCGACGGGGAGAGAGCCAGCTGTCCAGGGGGAGAGTTCTGTTCTGGACAGACTTCATTTGAGGCATTACTAACAACACAGAGGAAGTCTCCTCCGTGTGCCAAGACGAAAACCAGGACAGGATACTGGGCGAGAGGTCACGCTGGAGACGCTGACCTGAGGGGGGGGTCAGCGACACCTAGATGAAAACGGAGTCCACGTGGGTTGGCTGTTTCCCGGGAGAAATGGTGCAGAAAGTAGAGCAGATGGCAACTGAAGTGATCCTTGGGGCACCGACGTCAGTCCGGGGAGGACAGCATGAGTCACAGGGAAGGTCAAGGATAAGATGTTGATAAACACAATAAGGAATTGATCTAGGAGAATGAAAACAAGAGGAGGAGCTACTGGGCCTGGCTGGGAATAGCCCAATAGCCCCCTTTTCCCACAGGATCAGGAGGAGAGAAAGACGGGGTAAGCTCCTGGGGAGAGAAACCAATGCGTCACGTTATGCCTCTTGCTTTTCCAAGAAAAGAGATTCTCTTAAGGACTTTCAAAACCTTTTACGTCATCTTTCTTGACTGTGCAAATGCCACCCTAAACTGTATTTCTTCAATTCAGAAAACATCCTTGTCCTACCATTTGCAAATTCTCCACATATTCTCTACCTACTGGCTCGTTATTCACTGAAACCAGCCCCTCCCCGTGTTCAGAATTACTTCTCCTGAAAGTTGCTAACCTCACCCAGAACAGCCTCTCTCAAGTGACGGCCATAAACCTCCTCGGGTGAGCCAGCCTTTCACTGAAGTAGCTAAGGACATGGAGCTCATCAATTGAACACCTTACCAAGTGTTCATAATAAACATGGTGAACATCACCGATCCAATATGACTCCGGTGAGGTAGACCGTGACGCCAATACGACACACATGGTTTTCAGTTTTTTCTCCAGGGAATTGGTGGGATCAATGAAAACAAAACAACGCAAAAACTCCTTTTTGAAACAGGAGCTGCATTAACTAAGAATCTTACTTACTTGTAAAAAAGACACAACCTTCTAAACGTAGGTGCAGTAGGTACCAGACTGGGTGGCTTAAACAACAGAAAGCAGTTGTCTCAAAGTTCGAGAGGCTGGAAGTGCAAAATCGAGGTGTGCGCAGGGTAGGCGCTTTCTGAGGGCTATGAGGACGGGGCCTCTCCAGAGTCCACAAGTGGCCATCTTCTCCGTGTCTCTCTGTACCTGGTCTTCCCTCAACGTATGTGTCTGTGCCCAAGTCTTACTGACTTAGGGCCGCCCGCGCGACCCCACTGTAACTTGATAACCTCTGTAAAGACCCTGTCTCCAAATAAGGCCACATTCTGAGGTCCTGGGTTAGGACTTCAACATATGAGGGGCGTTTTATTTTTTTTATTTTTGGGGGGGACACAATTCAACCCATGACAATAGGTATGAGGAAACTGAAACATTTTACTAAAGCATAATTTTCTCAGGGTATACAGTTCATGATATTCCAAAAAAGAACTGTCTGCATTTTTCCCTCTGTGGAGATAAGACATTTCATTTTGTGATTTCCCTCTATCTTGCCTCAAGGACCTAGGAGGGCATTTCAATTAGTCACATATGGAAACAAGCAAAAGCAAAATGCTTATTTTAAATTAAATTCTGCATAAGTTTACTTTACAGGACTTCTGGAAATGCCATGCAGGCATGCAGCTAATATAGACCAAGGCCGTGATGTATTAATAACACCCAAGTGGGAAAGAGCAGAGGAAGCTTCTAGTTCTGATTCTGAGTGTGTCCAGCGTTTCTCAGGTAGCACGTGAGGAAGCTCAAAACAAGTCTTGTGGGCTATGGGACGGGGAAGGTTAGGAGGGTTCCTCCCTCGGGTCCACTTTGTGTTAAAAAGAGGCTCAGATTCCTCTTTTCTCATGTGCACCCCAATTCTCTTTTTCATTGTCCTTTTACCCCAAAGGTCGTGAAGGCTGTTGCATTTTTCAACTTGGCATTTTCCTGCTAAGTGAGGATCTCAAGAAAAGAACCTTATAAACAAACTTGGTGGGTTGAAAAAGGCGAACACCCACAAACTAGAAAAACAAACCCAGCTATACTTCTGGTTTCAGCCCACAGGGATTCCACTGAAATCCACATTTTTCAAAGGTCTAGAAGGCCACTCACTTTGTCCCTGAAATGTTTAAAGAGGGCAGTTAAAGTTTCAACAGTATTAATTTTCAGGTGTTTGAGTCACAAATCTTTATAAAAGCACTGTCCCCGAATCTTTCGGCCACTCCCTGTCATTGGCACACCAATCCCCCTCCACTCACTACTGTTTCAAAATCATTACTGACAACCTCAAAAAGCTGAGCTGGTACTGAGAGGATGGGTGTCTGGCAATGCTAGGTAAGCCTCAGATTGAAATTTCCTATCGGTTTATAAAGTTCAAATCAAGCCCTGGCCGGTGTGGCTCAGTCATTTGGAGCATTGTCCTGTACACCAAAAGGTGGCGGGTTCAATTCCCAGTAAGGGCACATACCAGGTTGTGGGTTCAGTCTCTGGGTATGGGAGGCAATTGATTGATGTTTCTCTCTCTCTCTCAAAAAAAAAAAAAAAAAAAAAAAAAGTCCAAATCAAGACAAAAAGCCTGGTAGGTTTTCTTCTTCTTTTTTATTAAGAAAAGAATTAGCTATTCTTACATTGGTAAAGTGAAATATGTTTTACATAACCCTTCCCCCGTCCCATGCCCAGCCCACAAATGATTTGTCTCTTGAGCTCACTCAAGGTTCTCCTTCAGCAATGTTTGCACACTCAGAATCAGAGCCGGAAACCTGCTTTACTCTCTGCCACTACCAGCTCTTTTTTACAAATATGTAAATTATTTTACTATGTGTCCCCTCAAGATAGGTTGGAGTTCTAACCCCAGTACCTGTGAACTGACTTTATTTGGAAACTAGAGGCCCGATGCATGAAAATTCATGCACTAGAGGAGGGTCCCTCAGCCCGGACTGCCCCCTCTCACAGTCCGGGAGCCCTCAGGGGCAGGAGGCGACCTGGTGATCAGGGGAAGGTGATGCCCCATCACACCTCTGCTGCTGCCACTGCCGGCAGTGCAAGCCTCGTCCAGCCCTAGGTTACCTGAGCCTCGGGCGACCCTGGGCGGCTGGGCAGCCACCAGGTGAGGCTTGCCTGCGCCTTGGGTGTTGGCTGGGCAGTCACCATCCAAGGCTTGCCTGCACCTCGGGCCGGCCCTGGGTGGCTGGGGGGCTGAGGGGACTGGGGGACTCTGGAGGCAGACGCGTGCCTTCCGCCCCGGCGGGGCTGAGGGGACTGGGCGCTGCCATCTTGTGGCTGTGGGTGCCACCATCTTTGAGGGCGTGACATCCAATTAGCATATTCCCTCCTTATTGGCTGTGGGCGCCACCATCTTTGTGACGACGTGAGGGTAAATTAGCATATTCCCTCTTTATTAGATAGGATAGGGCCTTTGTAGATGTAATCAAGTTAAAATAAAGCCATTCAGTGGGTCCTTTTTTTTTTTTTTTTTAAGTTAATCCTTACTGGAGGATATTTTTTTCACTGATTTTAGAGAGAGTAGAAGAGAGGGGGCAGAGGGGGCGAGGGAGAAACATCTAATTGAGAGCCACATCCATTGGTTGCTTCCTGCACATGCCCCAACTGGGGCGGGGAACCTGAAACCTAGGTACATGCCCTTGACTGGAATTGAACCCAAGACCCTTCAGTTCATGGGCCAACGCCCTAACCACTGAGCATGCCGGTCAGGGCCATTCAGGGGGTCTTAATCCAGTATGACTGGTGTCCTTTTAAGAAAAGGAGAAAAGACAGAGACACAAGAGAGAAGTCCACACAACGACAGAGGCGGAGACCGGGGGATGCTGCGGGAAGCCAAGGAGTGCCGGGAGCCGCGGGAAGCTAAGCAGCAGCAAGAAGGGGTTCTGCCCCGACCAGTGTGAGTGGAGCAGGGCCAGCTGGACTCTGCACTGCTAGCCTCCAGGACCGCGCGAGGACACACCCTGCTGTTGTGAGCCACCCGGTCTGTGGCACTCTGTCCCGTGGCCCTCGGAAACTCAGACACTCTGTAATATAACTCAGGATGTATTTCATTGAAAAGACATGTTTGTACTCAAGCTGTGATAAAGTATTTATAACCACCGCGGAGTCACGCGGGCCAAATGGCAGGCTGCCCTCGCAGCCTGTGTGTGCCGCCTCTTGGTTGCAGGGCCATAGAAGCATCCCCAGCCTTACTCCGTGCCTAGTGCCTAGGTTCCAATTCCTGCCGGGCTCACACCTCCTCTCTTTATGCAAATGTATCTGTTCACCGTGAGCGAAGGGAGGCACCTGAGAGCTTGGTCTGTCCTCAGCAGCTCCAGCTCCAGCAACAGCAAGGAGTCCCGGGATGGCCCTCCTCAGACCTGCCTTTCCGGTCCCAACTGCTCGGTGACACAAAGAAGGCAGGACAAAGGCCCGCCGCCCGCCCGCACGCTGCCCTCAGCAGCGCCTGTTCGCTGCCTTTCCTCGTGTGTATGGATTTCCCGCACATTTCCCTCTTGGGGGGTCTTCTACCCGCAGAGGAAACTTGGGGAGCGACGCTGTGCAGACCAGCGATGCCTGTGCCGCCTGTCCCCTGGGCTCTCTCCAAGTGGGATTCGTGCCATCCTCCTCTGAAAGCACCGTCTTCCATCCTTTCCTGATTTAAATGGCACCTGCTGTTTACAACAGTAACTCTACATTACAGCGCCTGGTTCCCCGGAGAACTTGTTCGTTGCTCTCAGCTGCCTTTAACTGACATCTGACAAAAAACTCTATTAGAGATTACCTTGGGAAAGGAACAGGAAGTGCCCCCCCCACCCCCAGGGTAAAAGGAGGGGGGGAGGCACAGAGGAAGAAAGGCAGGAGGGATGGGGAAAGGCGGGGGTGTGTGTGCTGTGCGGGAAGCAGGGAGGGAGGGAGGGGAGGGTGAAAAGGAAAAGCCAGGATGGAGACAAGGGAGAAAAGCAAGTGGAGCTGCACTGGGAGCACACAGTAATAGAGTGACGCTGTGCTGCGCAGCGATAAAGTGCAATAAAAGCGCAACGGCGGCCGCTCCGACAATATTTGAGTAGGGATTTGCGTGTGGATCTTGTGGATGTGAAACCAGTTGGCACAGACGGCGCCTGGGCAGTGCGGCCGCGGCCCATTCTAAGCTGTGCATATTAAAGTGGGCTCTTCGGTCTGTTGTAAGGACATTTTTGGGCTCTGAGTCACTTACAGACAAACTCTCTAATGCACTTACCCATGAGAACATACACAGTTCTTTTCCGTGTACCATTTTAACCCGAAGCACCACCCTCGGCCACAACTGGACCCGGTTTCCAAGTACAACATGCTCACTGCCGACTTCTATCTACTGTGTGCACTATGACCTCAACGTTTTTGATTGTGCTCTTAATCAGTAAAACGCTCCTAATACATGTGACGGTTATTTTAAATCAATTGTAAATGTTCTACTTTACTACTACAGAGTGTTTGCTAAAAACAGGAAAACAGAAAATGTAAAAGGATGAGATGAAGCATACACATTCTACAGTTTCCTTCTGTATTCCCAAAGCAACTGTCCGGAGCCCTTCACTCTGAAATCCCTTCTGTGACGCAAGTAACCCAAGCCACGCAGCTCGGGGTTGGTCCTGGCCATCTGATAAGCCGTGGGCGGGAAGCACCCTTCCTGGGAGGAACCCCCTCAGGGCCAGTGCCCTGAGCTCCTGCCTGGAGCCGCTCTCCGTGCACAGCCAGGGTGGGGGCTCCTTCGCTGGGAAGCGAGTGAGGATGACAAGGAGCAGAGACCCAGCAGCGCCGGGGGCGGGAGGCTGGGGATGGGGCAGGCTGCAAGAATGTGAAACAAACCTTGGTTGTTCCAAGCCCCTGAGCCCCTGAGAGGTGGGGGTGTTCGTTGCGGCACTGTAACGTGGCCCATCCTAACTAGCACTGTCACGTTCCTTAGAGCTGCCCTCCTTAACGGGCCTGGATTAATGAGGTCGAATGGAATTGTGTTTCAGTGCTCAGCAAGCTCAGCCCCCAGAGCCAGGCACACAGCCTTAGAGAGATGGCTTTAAAAAGTCTCAGTAGTTCCGTTCCCAGCCCCGTGTTCAGGCATCACCTCTGTGCCCTGTGAGGATGCCTCACCACTCCATGTGTCCAGGGCTGGAGCAGCTCCGTCCTCACGGCCGTTAGTGACCTCAGAGGTGCCCGCCCCCCGGTCCCCGCCCGACAACTCCCCTGCACCGGTGGAAGGTATGGGCTCATCTACCACAAATGCCTCGTTTGGTTTGGAAACTTGGGGACAAATGACCTTCTGGTGACTAAAATGGGAAGTTGCTCTTCAAACTGACTGTATGGATTCAGCGCTGCTGAACTCAGGCCTCGGTGCCCTGACTGGGAGAGCCAGCTTCTGCCCCATGTTGCTATTTCTCCGAGAAAAACGGGCCTTTCACGCCCTGCCCCCAGGTGCATGATGCGATGCGATGCGATGCTCTTGGTGAAGAATACTCGAGTTCTGACATCATGACAACCAAGGTATTACTCATGGTGAGCGCACAGCCTGGCCAGGCACACTCTGTCCCCTCTTTATCACTGAAGTCAGCAATGGGCTTAAAAATAGCACGGCTCACACACCCAGGGTCCCACTGTGCTAATGGGAACAAACACTATTCCGGACTCCTTACTGGCAAGGGGTTTAGATCGAGACTCCTGGAACTGAGCACGGCATGTGTCATCTCCCGAGTAGGATGCTGAGTCGCGCTGACTTGTAAATAGAGATCTGCAGAGCCTAAGAGAGGGAATCCTCAGAAATGACCAAACCAGGGTTTTAGATGCCATCTTATTTGTGACTCAAACATGATCAGTCTAAAATGTAATTAGTAGAATGTAATAAACTGGGGCACCATAAAATGCTGAACATACCCAAAGAAGGCGATGACGCGACAATAAGTGACAGCTGTCCTAGTGGTCTATGACTTAGAGCCTGAGATGTTTCGTTGTTAAGAGGGTAGTTCACTCTAGAAGCCGGATTTGGGTTCTTTAGAGAGAATCACCCCTAGAGCAGAGAATGTTCTTATAATTTATAGGTATCATTAATGCTGCCCTGGCTGGTTTGGCTCAGGGGATAGAGCATCAGCCTGTGGACTGAAGGATCCTGGGTTCCATTCTGGTCAAGGGCACATGCCCGGGTTGCAGCTCGATCCCCAGTAGATTCCAGCTCCGGGCACATGCTCAGGTTGCAGGTTCAGTCCCTGGTTGGGGTGTGTAAGGGAGGCAACCAATCAATGTTTCTCACATCAATGTTTCTCTCTCTCTCTGTCTCTTTCTCTTTCTCTTTCTCTCTCTCTCTCTCTCTCTCTCTCTCTCTCTCTCTCTCTCTCTCCAGTCCCCTCTCTCTAAACAAAACAAAAAAAAAAATCCATAAAAACATTTTTTAAAAAAAAAAAGCATATAATGCCTATTATTCAAATTCTGTGCTCAATAAGCAACTTGGGATCTCTGGCTGGGCTCCGGAAAGCACCTTCTGCGTGAGGAGGAAATGCTCTGGCCTCTCGGGGATGCTGGGTGATCTCTCTCTAAACGACTCAGATCGATCCATCGGTCCGTCTTCTTCCAGATAAGTTACTATGAACCCGTCCTGCGGAACCTAATAGTCCTTAATGAATTTATGAGTCAAATTCCCAGCTCTGCCAAACGGAGGATTCCCGAGGCCATGGTGAGATCCGGAAACACTGCTGGGTGCCGGCTACGTTCAAGCTCCACCCGAGAGGTGAGGGAAGGCGACTGGCACCGTGAAACACAGTACTGTCTGCTTTCCAAGAGGCCAACATGCGAGATGGGTGGTAGGAGAAAAGATCACCGGCCCCATAAGGCAGTTGCAACCATGAGCGATCGACCGCTGCAGGGCTCAGAGGGAGGGTGGAGCCAGGAGAGGGAACCCCAAGAGGAAGGAGGGGTGAGCTGGAGCACAGAGGCAGAGGACAGGCGCCAGTGTCGGGACAGATCCATTTACCTGGGATTTATCAGACATACGTTCCACAGGGCCTGAAGTAGTAAGCAGTTGGCACATACAATATAAAAACATAACAACTTGAGATAGCACAGGACTGAACCCATCGGAAGGGGAATGGAACACAACGAAGAATGAGGACACCGACTGCAGCCGAGGGCTCCTACGGGAGAGACAGGCTGGAGGCAGAAGGGAAGGAAGGGCCAGCAGTGCCCGCTCCCCATTTCATCGGTGCTGTCGGTTTTGTCAGGCAGCAGCCCGGAGTCGCAGGAGGTTCAGGAGGGAGCAGAGGATCAGCCTGGCTTCCAAGGGCCTAGGCCAGTGGTCGGCAAACTCATTGGTCAACAGAGCCAAATGTCAACAGGACAACGACTGAAATTCCTCTTGAGAGCCACATTTTTAAAACTTAAACTTCTTCTAACGCCACTTCTTCAAAATAGACTCGCCCAGGCCGTGGTATCTTGTGGAAGAGCCACACTCAAGGGGCCAAAGAGCCGCGTGTGGCTCGCGAGCTGCAGTTTGCCGACCACGGGCCCAGGCTACCAGCCCACCTCGGAGGAGCATCTGTGAGATGCTAAGAGTCTGAGGGAAAGGTGGGGATGTAAGGCGAGGCCACAGACAAGAGACAAAAGGAGCGATCTGAAGACCTGGCCACTGATGGGGAAGAGAGAGGGCAGGACATGAGTCCATGACGATGTGGAAGTCACGGCGAGAAGGCTGGTCCTTTTTGGTGGCCTCGCTGGCTTGGAGCGGCAGAGGAAGGCACGTCCGGGGCGTGGAACTCTGCCGCTGGAAAGAGCTCGGACACAGCAGTGACCGGTGGCCACAGTGCTGCCCCGAGGGAACTCAGACAGCAGAGGACACAGGCGGGCAGAGCCCCCGCCAGCTGGCCTGAGTCTCAGTGAGTGTACCTCCAAGGCCAGAGGTCATGTGAACTCAGTCAGCTCTCAGGCTGTTCTCTGAATTACAGATCTGCGAGGATGCCCTCCCGCCAAAGCTGGGACAGAAAACCTTTATCCTCAAGGGGTCCAGGAAGAACAGAGACCTGCAACCCTCGAGTGAACACACAGCAACCCTTACAGAGGCCAATCAAAACAATTTGGCCAAGGAGGGTGTCCCTTGTTAGATGTACGAGGTTCTCGGAGAACATCCGGGCTCACGTGGTCATTCTGATGGCTGGATGCAGTGGCCGCGCTCTGGTCCTTTCGCCAGCATCAAACACACTCAATTTACTCAGCTGAGCTGAGCGGACCCAGCGCGGCAGTTCTCAGAAGGTGGTGAAGGGCAGCACACAGGGCTCTCTGCTGCCCACCTGGTGGCCTTGACCCTGAAAGCCACGCCCTTTTCACTCCTTTTTAGTGAAGCAGAAAATGAAGCTATCAGCTCAGTTTCCCTGCTCTGCACGAACCCATCTCCCTCTGTTTCTTGGCTCCAAACCTACGGCTCATACAGGCTTCCCACCGAGGTCTTGGGTGACTCTTACCTTGCTGAATATTTTTCTCCTCTGAGAAATGGAGAACCAAAATAAAAGGAGGAGAAAGTATAAGAATACATTCTAAGGGACAAATGGAAATGTAAGGAAGGTAAAATAATAAGGCTGTTGATTTCTTGTTTCCCAGCTTTTATTCCCATAAAATGCTAACAACTTTTTTTTTTTTGGGGGGGGGGGGGTAGCAGAAGTGAAGTCAGCAACCCCGGAACCTGCTTTGCACACTTACTTATGCCACAGAATCCCATTAAGTCACCAGGAACCCCCGGAGGAAAAGCTCTAACACCAGTTAGTTCACAGTAGAAACCGCTGCAATTTCCTCATTTCTCCTCGCTCTTCATTCAGAGAAAGCGTGGTTGAAAATCGCCAGGAGCCTGCATGTCCCCTGGAGCGGAGGAAGTGGCCAGCGATGGCCAGGCCCCAGCGCCTGAGACTGTGTGGACGGGCAGCCCAGGGCCTGCAGGCCTGGCCCCACCACACAGCCCCCCCCCCCCCCCCCCCCCGGTCCTGGGCCACGTGATGTGATTCAGAGCTATGGGACCACGACTCAGCCATAAAACAGACACCAATGAGGAACACGATAAGCCTTTTTTTAGTTGCGGGCTAAAACTTGGGAAAAGTTATCACAACAAGGAAAAATAGTGCTGGGGAGGCCAGTTTCTGTTTTCTTACAGGAAATCTTTCCTGCTGATTTAAGAGCAGAGCCACACCTGCCCGGAGACCAAATAAATGAGAGTGCAGACGGCAGGGAAGCTGAAGTGTGAGCTATTCCACCGGGGACAGAGACACCCAAACAAGCCGAGCCGGGGAAAGCACGCGGCCGAGCTGGGGAAAGGATTCGAGTCTGCAGAGAGAAGGCCACACTAAGGGGACAGCCTCAAAGCTTAACAGTCTTCAGTCCAGACGCTTCCTCTGAGCACAAGCCAAGCTGACTTGGGCCACAAACAGGACTGGAGACCTCATTCCTCGGCCAGCGACCAGCACCCGCGTGTGAACTGTGGGCTCGATACATACTGAACAGTGTGAAATCCTCTAAGGTTGGGAACTGTGCTGTGTTACGTGGGAGTGCACCCTGTGCTGAGGAAACACAGGGGAGTACTTAGGGGTCCAGCAGGGCCCCCCAGAACTCTGTGGGTACTGGAAATGCTCTGTAACCTCTTCTGACCAACATGCTCGCCACAGGCACACAGGTGGCTACTGAGCACTTGACAGCGTGGCGAGTGTGGCTGAGGGACTGGCTGTTACGCTTTACTTCGTTTTAATTTAAATAGCCACTTGTGGCGACTGGCTGCTACATAGGGTGATGCCGAAGGGCCATGACCTTGATAACTTACCCTCAAATCACATATATACACACGCCTACGACAAGAAGAAGTGAGAGTGTGCAGGCCAGTGCTTGCACGTGAGAAAGCCGACGGCGTCAAAGGCTAACCAGTGGATCCGGGTCAGAGGTGAGGAGCTAGTCTTTGTATCATTTTAATTTTTGTAAATTATCAGTAAGTTTACAATTATTTCCAAATAAAAACCATTTTTTTGTTTTTTTAAAAAATGCATGTGGGTGAACATTTATTTGCTAACCAACGAAATCTAACAGGGTCCTCCTGAAACTTATTTGTAGGTAGGGGTTTGGAACTAGGCAGTTCAAGGCGTTCCAAAAATTTGCACAAACGCTATGGATTCCACAGAACACTCCACGTGTCCCCAGAGCTCTGCTCCTCCTAACCCACCACGTGGTGCTTCTTTCCAGTGGCGGGATCCTCCCAACACGGCCTTCCCACCTCGCTCCCCTGGACTCCGAGAGCCAGCACATGTCCACGAAGGACTCGACTGCAATGGCAAGTTCAGGGCAGCTTTTCAACAACAGCTGTATTGACACAATTCACATACCATGAGGTCGTCCTTTAAAAATGTACAGTTCGGCATCAACCTGTGAACCAGGAGATCATGGTTCCATTCCTGGTCAGGACACATGCCTGGGTTGTGGGCTTGATCCCCAGTGTGGGGCGTGCAGGAGACAGCTGATCAATGCTTCTCTCTCATCATTGATGTTTCTATCTCTCTCTCTCCCTTCCTCTCTGAAGTCAATAAAAATATATTTTAAAAAAAGCTTTAAAAAAAAGTACAGTTCAGTGGTCTTGAGTATATTCAGACTTGTAAGATCATCACCACTACCTAATTCCGCAATGTTTTCATCACCCCGCACCCTTAGTGTCCACTCCTCATTCATTCTCCCTCCCCTCAGCCCCTGGCAACCACTAACCTACTTCTGTCTCCATGACTGGCCTATTCTGGACATTCCATGTAAATAGTATATCATATAACACGTGGCCTTCTGTGTCGGCTTCTTTCACTTAACACTTTTTTCAAGGGTCATCCATGCGCAGCATGTGCTAGCATTTGATTCCTTTTTATTGTCAAATAATATTCCATGGAATGGCTACAGCACATTAGTTTATCCTTCCTATTAAAAAAAAGTATTTTTATTGATTTCAGACAGGAAGGGAGAGGGAGAGAGAGATAGAAACATCAACGATGAGAAAGAATCATTGATCGGCTGCCTCCTGCACACCCCACACTGGGGATCCAGCCAGCAACTCGGGCATGTGCCCTGACAGGGAACTGAACCATGACCTCCTGATTCATAGGTTGATGCTCAACCACTAAGCCACGCTGGCCAGGCTAGTTTATTCTTTCATTAGTTGATGGGCATTGGGATTGTTTCTATTTTTTGGCTGTTATGAACAAGGCCACTATGAAATCCTGTACAAGAGTCCGTGTGGACAAATGTTTGCGTTTCTGTTGGGTGAAGACCTAAGAGAGGAACTGCTTGGGGCTGGACAGCAATGCCGGGTTTAAGGTTTTGAGAAACCACCGCGCTGTTTTCTAACGTGATCTCCTGAAGTCCCCGAGAGTCGCACCACACAGTGGTCCCAGTCAGAGCCCACAGGGCCGTTCTGTGGAAACGGCAGCCCTTCTGCCATTCTGTGAAATCCCACAGTCTACATCCAAAGCGGGAGGCAGGGTTTGTTTGACTCGAGGTAAATAAATGAGCGAAGCTGTGACTCGCTCGGTGCCAGCCGCATGCTTAGCCTCGCATCGTCCTGGAGAATGAGCCAGCACCTGGCATGGCAGACGAGGTCTGGCAGCGCCCACTGGTGCCAGATGAAGAGGCTCTCTGTGCGCACGCAGCTGCCCCAGGGTGCAAGCTGGCACCCCCTCCGACTGTCCCCTCACCAGGCGAAGCTGTCTGAGCTGCTGGTC
Source organism: Cnephaeus nilssonii (assembly GCF_951640355.1). NCBI lineage: Eukaryota > Metazoa > Chordata > Mammalia > Chiroptera > Vespertilionidae > Cnephaeus > Cnephaeus nilssonii. Next base: position 53,656,801 of record NC_137083.1, on the reverse strand, counting down.
AAGCCCCGGGTTGAGTTATTTACCACCGTCCACAGACTGCTCCCAACCACGCCCGCGAGAAACTGGCAGCGAGAATTGGAAAGGGCGAGGACCATGAGCAATCGGGGAGCAACCAGACGAGGAAGATATCAAAGAGGCTGGTCCTGTGGGGCCTGTCGCCTGTTAGTCCTGACACATTCCAGAGTGAGGGCTGAGACGGGCATGGACTGACGCCCAGGAAAGCAGCCAGGCCCACCACCGATGCAACTGGTGCCTGGATCAGCAGGTGGCCCCTGCGAGCTGGTGGGGAACGAAGTCTGAGCTTCCTGTGAGGGCCCAGGACTAAACTCCCAGGCGGGAGTACACCCTGAGAGCCACACAAGCACGTCTGAGCACAGGCGATGGGTTGGTGAGGCGGGGAAGACTTCTGCAGAGAAGACAGAAGTCCTGTAGTGACTGGCTGGGGAGGCGCTGCTCCATCACAGACCAAAGCAGCCCGGGCTTTTCCAGGAAATCAGGACGGCAGCCGGGCAGAGGCAGGTCCACACGGTCAGAGGAGCAACAGGAGCCAGAGGGAGTTCCACTGTGGACACTCACTCCTGCAGAAAACACGGAGAGGCGCCTCCTGCCCTTTAAAGGTAAGTAAGCACCAGCCAAATCCACTGGGCTGGCGTCATCCTCCAAACAAATTGCCCTGGGCATCAAGGGATTTTAGCTCCCCCAATGTGGTTCAGTGGGTGAGCCTCGACCTATGAACCAGGAGGTCATGGTTCAATTCCTGGTCAGGGCACATGCCCGGGTTTCAGGCTCGATCCCCAGCGTGGGGTGTGCAGGAGGCAGCCGATCAATAATTCCCTCTCATCATTGATGTTTCTATCTCTCGCTCCCTCTCCCTTTCTCTCTGAAATCAGTTAATATATATATATATATAAACATATAGTGTGTGTGTGTGTGTGTGTGTGTGTGTGTGTGTATATATATATATATATATATATATATATATATATATATATATATATATATATATATTTAAGAGATTTTAAACTTCCTTGACCGACTTAAGATGATGAATAAACATATCTGTCCACGACCCTTCAAATCCACATAGAAGAAAAGGCCACGTCTTTAGGACAGGTCCGTGCTTGACTGTTTCACAGATGCGTGGGGATGGCTCTCTAGTGGGGCGGTCCCGGCTGGATGGCCCAGGCCTTCACTTCTCTGCAGGCACCTCCCCACGCTCCTGTGCAGGAAGAGGCTCGACTGACAGAGATGCTGCTGGCAGGCTTCTGGGAGGGGCAGGGGACCCTGCTAACCCTGAGGGAGGTGATACACACCAGGTGGGAGGGATGGAGGTAGGATGCCGCCTGCAAGGACAAAGGGGCAGCCAAGTACAGAGCAACACTGAGCAAGGTCTCAGAACAGAACACTTTCCAGGTCTTCCAAGTAGCTTCGAGGGTTTCCCATAAACTTCCTTCTCCTTTAAAGCAGATCCATGGTTTTCCTTGGGGCGTTTCCATACATGACTTAGAAGTGCCAGATCACTCTTGGAAAACATGCTGCTCATCTTGGCAGTGGCACTGTGGACAGAAGCCAACGTCCTCAGCCCCCATCCAGGTGCCGCAGACCAGGATGGAGGATATCCTGGTGCAACAGCAAAAAAAAAAAAGCTGCACAATCACCCCAAGTCCTCCCTCTAGAGAAACCAAGACTTAGAAATAACCACTGCCCCATGGGTTCTGCCCCAGACTTGGGCTGCAAGATCAGAATGGCTAAGGGCTCTGGACAGATATGAGGGTTTAGAACTCAGGGCACTTGGGGTTCCGTGTCCGGGCAATGAGCTCTGGAGGCCACCTGAAAGGCGATGCAGGCGTCTGTGAGGAACCTGGGAGCAGAAACGCACATCGGTCGCTGCGTATAGAAAAGCCAGGCACAGGACCCAGAATATACTAAGAATTCTTACAACTCAACAATAAAGAGACAAATAACCTGATTTTTAAAATGAGCAAAGAATGTGAATAGACATTTCTCCAAAGGAGATACAAATGGCCAAAATGCACAAGAAAAACGCTCATCGCCGTTAGTCATTAGAAAATGGCCAGGGGGTGGGTGCAACAGGGAGTGACGGCGGGTGGACATGGGATTTGGGGGTGAGGGAAATGTTCTGGAATTAGATAGTAGTAATCATTGTACAACTTTGTGAATATACAAAACCCCAATAAACTGTACCCTTCAAAAGGGCAAAACTTATGGAATTATATCTCAAAAAACTGTCTAAAAAACGGCACAGTGGTAGATGCTTGATACATGTTATCACCCATGAAATGCATATTATCATCCCCTTTTACAGGCGAGGAAAGGAGGATTAGCAAAGAAGAGCTAACTGCCAAGAGCCACACGGCCAGCCTGGCCGTGAGAGAGGATTTACACGTGGTCGCTGCCTCCCCAGGCCATGATCTGCCACCTCACCACACTGTTCTGGCCGAGCGGTTAGAGACTGAAGAATGGTTTCTATGGGGAAAAAGCACTCCCTGGACAAAGAACCACTCACCGACATGAAACCTGGTGTTAGAAGTCATGCTAAAGGGCGTCTAGCAAGTCCCTGCCATGTACAGATGACCACGTGGAGCTTCCAGGCGGCCACTGACCTGCCCAACCAAGGCGGCCAGGCTGTGGGGACGATGGCCCCTCTCGTGTTAGAGACAAGCCCGTGCGTTGTTCGCTGCAATTAGCAAGGAATCAAGAGGTAAGTGGAGCTCACCCAGTTGGGGATTGAGGTCAACAGGTAGTCACCAACCTTCAAATGCCAGCCTTGCAGCCGGCCCCAGCCAGATCACGCACCCGGTGACAGCTCCCGTTATCCTCAGGCACCCTGAGTCCCTCTCCCGCCCCCAGCGGTGCTCTGAGAGTCCCACAGGGTGCGACTGTTCCAAGGACGCTCAGAGCTTTCGAACTGCTTAGCAGAAAGGGGGAGTTCTGGATTTGGCGTCCCAGTGTGAGGAGGAGGCCGAAGGAACCCTCTCCCTCCTCACCGGAAGTGACTCTACGGGTACCACGGGAGCAGGGGAGGGAAGGAAAGCCGGGGTCACTCCGGGGTGTTGAGTCCTCTGCGTTGGAGGTCTTCTAAACGCCTGCTTTACGTCTCCACAGGGAGGTCCTGTCTCAAACTTAAAACGTCCCAAATTGAGGTCACTACCCTGTTCTCCACCCCACAACCCTCCTCCCTTTGCCCATGACTGCACTTTCATCACCATTCTCCCAGTGGTCGGAGCTAGATGCCCTGCTTACCTTCCACACACTTTCCCTCTCCCCGGAAGTCTCCAGGGCCCACTGGTCTAAGTCCTCGTGAACTTGAGGGCTAGAATCCACCTCGTCCTTCGCACACTCACTGTAGCCCTGCCCTGGACTCAGAACATGCTCACTGAACCAAGGCCAACTCCACCCACCACTAGGTAAGTCCTTCCCAGCAAGCAGCAGCCAAGACTATTTCCACATGGAAGGAAGCGGGAAGAGGAGATGGACGGATGAAGAGGTCACCCGGACGGGTCACAGAGAGGTTATTGGATCAGAGCCGGAGCCAGGACGAGCAGAGCAGATGGGCTGTGAGCTGCTCTTTGCGTGGATTCTGCTGGAATGAGAAGGCATGCTGACACCGGGCTCCTGCAAATTATTAATTATTTCAGTGTAGTTCCTCTGAACCCTCCATCTGCTGACGGCCACTACCAGCCACCGCCGTCCAATAATTACATTCAAATGGAAAAACCTGTGACCTGTAACTTGTTCCAGTCATTCCAAGTCAGCCACCCACTGCCCCAGCGTGCCTCGTGCTCCCTGGGCGCCCGTCCAGATCAGGGCCATCCTTCCAGGACCAGACCGCACAGAGCATCCGGTCACTCGGGGCCTCGGGTTTCTCTTTGTAGCTCCCGACGGGGGTCGTCACACATTACCTTGAATCGCTTGCCATGGTGCTGCTTTAATTTCATCTGCAATGGGTTCCTAAGTTTTTGGAGAAGAGAGCGTTGTGCTTCAATGGGCTTCTACATTGTAACGCGATCTATATGAGTGTTCGCTACTATTAGCTCTCGCTTCTCATGGATGTCCCCGAGCAGGAGGCGGGCCGTGCACGTGGTAAGCTACCAAACGTGCTGAAGGTGGGCAAGCAGGCTTCCCTCAACCTCTCTTCTCACCTACCCTCTTCTCAAACTAAAAACCCTGCCCTTGGAGACCCAGAAACTCGGGCCCAACACCCGCCTGCTCACTGCTCAGCTGGGGAATCCCGCTTCCTCCCAGGACACGCCCTGCACTGGGAGAGCCCAGCATGCAGACGAAGGGGGCACGGAGGGGGCACAGAGGGGCAGACACCATGCTGACACAAAGGGCTCTGCCCCGCACCCCTCGTTTGCCTCAAGGATTAGAAAAACCCTAAGACTTGCTGAGCCATTTACTTTTCTGTGAAATCAAAATGATAACTAAGTAGAGCTGGAAAAAGAAACACATTCTAAATTATACTGGGCACTGCGCCAGAGTCGGTGGGGATACAGTGACAAGGGTCATTTGTCCCGGGCTGGCCAAAACAGTCTCAGGGACTTGCTCTTCTGCAGCGTGAAACTGCAGCAATAATGCCCGATGGGGCTCCCTTTCCCGTTATAAAACAGCCCCGAGTGCTCTCCAAACCGCCTCCCCTGGCCACGCGTCGATGCAGAGGGCGGGGCATTTACAACCACATCTGGGACAAAACATCCCCCAGGCGACCCTCCTGCCTTCAAAGAAGGCATCTAACCTGGACATCCCACCCCCCTGACACTGGGAGGCAAGGCCCCTCAGGTGCACCGGGAAGAGGCCTGAATATCCCCTCAGCCCGCGGGAACCACAGACCTGGCTCCCCACTTCCTTCTCGCATCACCATTGGCCCCATCTCTCTCCCGACCACTGAACTAAGACAATCCGGGCTCTGAAAGCAATGGCAAACAAAGCCTGCAGGAAGCATCTTTTTAGGAAAATGCCTAGGAAATCCTGCTCGTGTCACTTCACTCCTACTCCCACCAGAGCCCCATTAGCTGAGGACAAGAGCACATACATGTACACTAGCAAACCCAGGGGACCAGGTAGCCCGGCCCGCCCATGCTCAATCAAAACCCAGGCACCTCGGTGTGTGTGTGTGTGTGTGTGTGTGTGTGTCCCTGTTTCCCCTTCTAGAAGGACACCAGTCATAAGGGACTAGGGTCCCGCATCAGTATGAACTCATTTGAACTATGTAATTATGTCTGCAATGGCCCTAATGCAAACAAGGTCACATCCTGAGGTGCTGGAGGTTGGCACACCAACATGTAAGTTTGGGGGTGTGGGGAGCACACCATGTTCTCCTTTGGGCCGAGCTCACTGCCTTCCTGCTGTTCTAGATCCAGTGTCCCATCGGTGGCCACGCGCCACAAGTGGCAATTCAAGTTAAAATGAAAACATTGAAAATGAAGTTCCCCAGCCGCACCAGCCCTATTCCGAGGCTTAATGACCACAGGCAGCGAGGGGCTGCCGTTTGGGAGAGAGAGGCTCAGAACATTCTCCTCAGCACAGAGGTTCTGGCAGACATCTGCTCTGGATGGTGGGATTTAAACTTGCAGGCGCTTTTCCTTTTTGAAGTTACCTTGTGGCCCTGCACGAAATAGATTCCCAGCCCCAATGGACAGGTGCATTCCTGGAGAAGCCCCCGGGGTGAAAGGTCACTCAGAGCAGCACCCTTACACACGCTCCATTCTCCCCAGCTCGGTCCGCTCGCCTGTGCTGCTCCTCTTCCTCCTGCCTCCGGCTCCCGGCCTCACGTCCGGCTCCCAGGGGCCAGCGGAACCCGAGCCAGAGCTGACGAGGGACTCTGGCTTCTCGTCGGAGGGTGTCAGCCACCATGTCTCCGTGAGCCCCGCGCTAGTTTGCTGCTGTGCCGCATACCAGAAGCAGGGTGATGTCAACAGAAATGCTTCAGCCCACACGCCTGGAGGCTACAAGTTCAAGATCGAGGTGTCAAGGGAGGTGCCTTCTGAGGCTGGGAGGGAGAATCAGGCCCCTGCTCTTCCAGCTTCTGTGTCCCATGGCTTGTAGATGCATTAACCGGTATCTGCCTTCATCTTCACATGAAGTTTTGTGTGTGTGTGTGTGTGTGTGTGTCCCTGTTTCCCCTTCTAGAAGGACACCAGTCATAAGGGACTAGGGTCCCACATCAGTATGAACTAATTTGAACTATGTAATTATGTCTGCAATGGCCCTAATGCAAACAAGGTCACATCCTGAGGTGCTGGAGGTTAGGACACCAACATGTAAGTTTGGCGGGGGGTGGGGGGGGGAGCGCGAGGAGGGAGAGCACACAATTCAACCCCTAAGAGGCCCTCAGAGCCGGCCTCCTGGCACGCCATCTGCCCTCCGTTATTCCATTAATATGAAAAGGTCTGTGAGGAGCCACTGGCGACTCAGCTTGTGGGAGCAGGTGGCGACCCCAGCAGAAGCTCAGCCCACATGAGGCTGTTCCATTGCACACCCAGTCACGTCAGGCCCTCTGTGCTAGATTTACCGAGGTCCAAGACCAAAACCAAAAACCCTGAGGTTGAAGGAAGTGCAAGAGGAAAACTGTCACAACAGACACGCTCACGAGATGCAGTGCGAGGTCCTCCACGTTGGCCTGGCCGAACCCCTCATCGTGCAGGGACGGTCTCCGGGCAGCATGGCAGACGCAAATGGGAAACTCCCCTCAGACCAGACTCCTTCACACAGGGGCTGGGCGTCCCAATCGCCACACCAATCGCTGCCCGAGCTCATCAAGCAGAAAGCCGCCGCCAGCACGGAGCACCCAGAAAGGTGCCACGCCCCCGTGGGAGTCAGAAGGTAAGAGCGCTGACGGTACATTCAGGCAGCATGGAACCGAGAGCCACCAACAGGCTCCAGGGCCAGGAAACCCGGTTGGAATCCCAGCTTTGACACTAACCAGATGGAAGATACTGGACAAGGTAGCTAACCTCCTTAACCTCAGTTTACCTAGCTGTAAAATGGGGAGCATGAGACTCACCTCACAGTATGTTAAGACAGACCGATTGGTGGCCACCATTCCAATAACTGACATTGACTGAGCACCGATGCTGTGTTCTGACACCTCCCGGCGAATGTGGGGTAAGGTACCTTCACTATCCCCATTTCTGAATGAGGAAACTTGCATTTAGATCCTAGAGCCAGGCCTCTTTGATTGCAAAGCCACGGTCCTAACCATTTTGTGATATGCCTGTACACAGCAGGAGCTCTATAAATGCTTGTTCCCTCTGCTTCCCACCCTTCCCCCTCCTCTGGTCTGTACACACTGTATAGCAGTCCGTGCTGTGCTGCCACCGATCACGCCTCTAATCTGCACAAGGACAAGTCGTCAAAGGTCATTTAGAATAAATAACACTTCTATCAGGACTCATTTGACATGTCCCCAAATCCTCTTCTATGACCTCTTCCCACATAACACCCCTGACAGCTGGTGCCAAGTCAGCGACCACTCCCCTCTCCACACTGCCTGCCTCTGTCCACCTGCTCATTCTCACCTCCACTCACACACGTGGAACAGTAACATGGACTGGAATGGTCTGGCCTTTGACTCCCCCATTCCTTCTAACTGCTTAGCCGGTATATAGATGGCACTGTTGCTGGGTAAGTGGTGGTTTCTTGGTATGGCCTTGTGGTTTTAACAGAGGCTTTGTCCCTGGGAGTGGTTAAATAAAGACAGATATTAGCACAGTTTTCCACCCAATTATCCTATTTACAAAAATAGAACTCTCCTTTGTGAGCGTTTCAAACAGAGCCCTTAATTTCTACAGATGGTGTCAACCGTACCAGGTCAATTCTAATGCCCCAGTCAGTGAGTGACAATGCAACACATGATGGCGGGCAATGGGACAGAACCTCCAACTGCCTCTTCCTAGACCTACAGTAGTACATGAGTACATGAGGGTGTGTGTGCACACACGCGCCTACCCACACCCGCATACACACACGCACCAGTTAAAGGAAATAACGGTTGTAAAGACTGTCTGAGACACAGGCAGATCAGCAGTTCTGGTGTTTGGGTTCTAGCACTGCAGCAAACCACACCAGCAGAAAGCCAAGTGCTTAGACCTGTTATTCCGGCCTCTGGAGAGGCCCGTACTGCGCTGCACTGATGTTTTGCCTTCAGGTTCCAATGAGGACTGCTGTGGGAAAGGCTATAAGAACCCGTTTCCATTGGCTCTGGGGATGGATCACCCTGCTTGCAACACCACTCAGTCTTCCTAGAGAAGAGGAAATTCAGTGTAAAAGAACTAAAACACTCTGCTTCTCTTGAGGAAGAGAATTACTGAAGGGACCACATGCCCCCTTCTCTGTGATCCCAGGAAGCGCCAGGGACAACGTGAAGCTCAGCTAAGTAATGTGGGCCTCGCTGTCTGTGTATCTGTAGATTCTTTTCCTCCTGACTTTGAACTTTTATATTTATTTGTATTTTCCTGGTCTGGTTCTTAAATCCTTTTGTATTGTATTGGTTATTGTAATATAAGTGTTTATACCATAAAATAAATCATAATTTATAGAACAAGGTGAGGTATAAATAATTGATTGAATAGAACTCAATTAAAATAATTACCATTGCAAATATAATCAATATGCTATGGTTTTAAAAATGACACAGAGTAAAACATAAAAAAATTAACATGTTGAAGCAGACAGACTAAGTTGCCTTCCCAATAGCCATTCCTGCCTCCTCTGGCAGAAGCCTGATTTAGTTCAGATGTCACCCCCAACACCACCTCCAACTGCCTCCCACCTTCCCCCTCCTGACTCTCCTGAGCCCTGATTGTCTGAGCTAATGACTTCCTGCGTCTGGGAGTAACTGCTCTGAGCTGGGCATGTTACCAGTTCTACTTCTAAGAAGGGAGTGAACAGCTGGGGAGCGGGGGGTGTCTTTGGTGAAGGTTGCCTTGTTTGATTGAAAGGATTATCTGGATGGATGGATGGAGGAACATGTATTTCTGCTGGGTGAACCACACATATTAATTTTACCACTATTAGGTGCTAGGCACTGAAATGAACACTTTGAGAGATATAAGGATTAATGAGAAATGACAAAGGCCTGAAGGAGGTAGAACTCAAACACTCCTGAAAACACTCTGCAAAAATGCAGCTGTCCAGATTCTCCCCTGAACTACAGGAGGGCTCAAAGGTTAATCTCTGATAAATGTTATTAGAAACTATATTTTCACCACTATAGATGTATAGCTCCTGTGCTAAAAGAACACAGAAGAAAGGGAGCGAGGGAGGCAGGAAAGTTTACTACTACCCCATTTCAAAAGTATACTTTGTGCTAGTGTATTCTCTGGACCAGGTAAAACTGTTTCCACCTTGAATTGCAATTGTTCTCAGATAGGCAACTATGTTGCCTTTTCTAACAATGTTACCTTTTCTCTTGGACACCAGACACGCATGAGCACACATACACACACTCAGAAACTCTTTTAAATGTTCTCCAACCTCCACTCACCCAGCCCCTCCCGCACAGACACAGCTTTCTTTGGCTGAACGGGGACTGAAGTCCAAGTTGCGCTGCGGCTCCGTCCTCCCTGTCTCCCTGCTTGCTCTGCCCCCAATGCCAGTTGTTTCCCGCTCTGAGGCTGCTCCTCTTGCATCTCAGGATACCTGCGTAGAGGTCCTGGAGACACCTGGAATGTAATGCGCCAGAGAGCTCTTTATTCTCCAATCGATCCTGCACACGACAAAATAAAGGATGTGCTTTTATATTCTAGAAACTCCTACTGCCAGGTTCTGCAGGGCCTCTCCTGGTGTGTGACGTCTGTCTCAGGCCTCCTCTTTCCTCGGTGTCTGCATGCAATTTTCTCACTTACACTCTCATCTCGCTCCTTTCTGCACCCCGTCACCTCTGCCTTGCTTCTGAACTGCTAAAAAACCAGGCACCCAAAGCCGACTTATTGGGATTAGACTGCTACACCCAATACTCCCTCCGGACCCATATCTTTAGGTTTCTTTTGCTTTTCAGGACATGATTCTCCAAAGTCATCTTCCACCAAGCAAATCCCATTCCTCACTGAGCCATATTTCCTCACGGCAGAAAAAAACAAAAACAACAGCCACTGCCAAGCGCATGGAGAACTGGCCACACCTGCTCTGCTGAAACGCGAGGGGCTTTCCAGGCTGAAAATGCCTGAACTGCCAACATTAGTCAATGCCACTGCTGCAGGCTGAACTCTGGCAGCTCAGGCTCAGATCACAGAGGGGACCTGGATGCACACGAGGCGGACATGCGCACAAGTCTGTCCCCACCACCAGGAAGTCAACCCCAAGTTCACATCCTACAAGAGGGCGTCTTTATCTGTGCCTGGGAGGGCGCGGTGGGCATCTGTCCAAGGTTCTCCCGCCCCTCTTCAAATGCTCCAGGAGGCCTGGGTGTGTCTTCTGTTCTGTCCCCAGTGCAATCACCCAGCCCAGGACTTTACTCACAGTGGCCTCAAATGTTGCCGAAAGCCTGACTTTTGAGAGTGAAGCGCTCAGAAGCAGTGGCTGCCTGGATGGAACAGAGGGTCGCAGCAGCCACGGACACGCCCGCAGAGAGGGGTCTGGGTTAACCAAGCGGCAGGTAGGAATGCAAATCCAGGTTCCCAAGGAGCTCAATCAAAGGGGCTGGCTTGTCAGCTGACCTGGAAATCAGAGAGGACGAGCCACCTCGGGAGACTACCTACATGTCACATGGTTTGCAGGCCAGCCCGGACTCGGTGATGAAGAGCACCAGGGCACTCACCTGAGACGGCCAAGCAGGAGGAGAAAGGGGGAAATGGCAGTGGAGAAAGACACCAAGTGTCATGAGTGATCGAGTCAATTCCGTCTGGGGCCCATGCAGAGAGAAGAATCTCTCTTGGCTCAGCAGGCATTTTTTCCAGCAAGATCCCAAAATCCTGTGTATCACTGTAACCAGACTGCTTTAAAACTATTCTTTTTAGGTTGAGCACAACAGGGAAAAAGCAATGGTAAAGTTATGCATACCTATGACTCCTAGCACTTCTGAAAATGACCACTTGGAGGCTCGAGGAATTGATCTTTGCGCACACACACACACACACACACACACTCACACACCAACATGGCCCCCAGCCACCCACCCTGACCTAGCTTGTACAAGCAGTTAAAAGGTGAGCCTGTTCCTTTAATTATGCCAATCGTGAGATGGGGAAGGCGCCAGTTGAGAAGGCATTTAAAGCAGATTGCCCCATTTAGGGAGATATGATTCTTGTAAATGAAGACTGGCACTTTTCCTAGACTAAAGGTTGCACCGAATAACCAAGGAACAGGAAGGCCGTGCCCTGCCCGCTGGCTTCAACCTGACTTCAAGGACAGGCGTCACCCGGAGCCAGACGGGGGACTGGAGGGGGCAGGGGGCTGCTCGAGGCCCAGCTGCTGTCTGCTCCAGCTTAGGGCCCAGTCCTGGTTTCCGAGTTTACTTCTCCTGAGACACCCACAGGAAGCACGGGGAAAGCTGCTAACATAGGCCTGACCCGAAGGCGGGGAAGAGGCCATGTGGTTCATAAGGCCTTGTCCTTTAATTTCAGGACCCGTTTAAGATAGTTGTGATTCTGTCTAAGTCTCCCATGATAGGAGCACAAATGGTAGATGCTCCATGAATGCTGTCACCTGGTTCTAGGTCAAGGCCTTCTGCGGGGGTGGTGAGGAACAGCCATTCTAGCACACCAGCACTACTCCATTCTCTCTCGGGAGACCTGTGAGGGTCACCTCATCCAACCATCCATGCCCTGTGGGACCCGACTGTCCAGCAGTCCCAGCAAAAGGTGCTCATCTGGAACACCTCCGGGACCAAAGGAATCCGTTCCCCAGGACTGCCCGTCTGGAGGGATTTGGCATTAGCATGTCTTCCCCACAGCTGGATCAACTCTGCTCCCAGTGGCTTTCAAATAATCAGTTCAAGTTGAATCCACAGCTACCTATAGTCTTTAATCCATCTGCCCATCAGATATTGCTTCTATTTCATACAGTTCAATCCTTAATTAACTCCTTTCTGACAAATGTTTCCTTACAGCAAATGCATATTCTTTGAACCATGCTCTCCCTTCCCCACCTCTCAGGCCCAGACACGAGGGAAATCAATCTGACTCCATCACTAATGAACGCATGAATCAGTGTGTGAATCAACCTCTCACTCTTCCTCCTACCCTGAACCCAGACATGCCTCATAAGGGTAATAATCATGTTAAAAGTCACATATTTTGAACAAAATGGTGGCAATATAAAAATCCAGTATTGTCAGCCTCTAAATCTGTGGACTGTGCCCAAGCCTCCTACACACACACACACACACACACACACACACACACACACACAACCTCAGCTAGTTCTATAATTAAAATAGCCTTCTTCATATACTGACTTTAAAGCTAAATAATCATTTCTTAATATTATTTTTCTGACATGTAATTATTTCCCTCTTCCTATAAAATATATGTATTTCAGATATGCTCTCTTTTTAAAAAAAATTATTAAGACTTTTTTTCTAGTTTCTTTAGCTATTGAGCCCATGATTCTCCAAAGTCATCTTCTGTAAAGCAAATCCTACTTCTCACTGAGCCATATTTCTTCAGTTTTAGGTTCACAACAAAACTGAGCAGAAGGTCCAGAAATCGCCCATATACCCCTTGCCTTCACATACGCTTCATCTCTTAAGTATTCTTTAAGGCTAGCTTGAGACCCTAATCTTAACTGAGACCACTTTTCTTTAATATTAAATGTGATCTTGGTTCACACAACCACCTTACAAATATATATATTCTCCAAAAAATGTATACACACATTTTGAATAATTATAAAGGCAGTGTTTATTAACATATAGTTCATTTTCAAAATTTAAAAGAATCTACAGAAATGAATACTTTTGTTAGAGTGTGCATACATTTTGGGGGACACCTGTACATACATACGTTGATCGATCTCATTCAAACTCCCTATTCCCGGGCCCAGAACGCCTTTACCTAATTTCTCTTACATATGTTACCAAGTAGTCTCAATAACAATAAAATCTAGAGTCTAAAATCATCCTCCTAAAGAGATACCGAGTCTCCTACACATGTACCAGCCACTCTCAGGCATTCATTCTAACGTAAGAAAAAGCCATGCAGATCGTCACAAACCCCGTATCATCTGGTGCTCTGCATCCACACGTGACTTTCCTGGGGGGAAGGGAAGGCACCCTCTACTAGTAATTAGGTTTTGCCTAGGGTAAAATAAAAATTAATTTATAGCATTAAGATTAGAATTAAATTGATTTATAAATCACGTTTCACTTTAAGAAGTGGAGGTGACCTAGAACTATAATAGACCAACCATTCGTTCACTAAGCATTTACTGAATACCAAGTTTTGCCAAGCACTGTGGTAGGCACTACGGACTTAGAATCAAAAGCCCATTCCTGCCCTCATAAAATCTTACCAGAGTGGGTAGCAAAAGGAAATTATATACATATGGAAGCCCGAGGATGGCTAGGATAAAAGACACATGCTCATGGGTGAACCCTGGAGACACTAAGTGAAAGAAGCCAGGTGCAAAGGATCCCATTCATGTGAAATTCCAGAATAGGAAGAAGTTGGTGGTTTCTTGTGATGGAGGGGAGGGTGGGACTGGGTGATGCCTACTAATGGGCACAGGGTTTCTTTGTGGGTGATAAAATGTTATAAAATTAGATTGTGGTGATGAGTGCATAATTCTGTGAATATCCATAAACCACTGAACAGTACACTTCAAATGGGTGAATTATGTGAATCATATCTTAATAAAGCTGTTAAAAATACATGAGGAAATCAACAGTCTTCTTTTATACAAACAACCAACAGAAGACAATGAAAGACTATTTATAGCATAAACTTAAGAGATAGATAAACTATATACAGAAAACTTTAAAGTACACTGAAAAAAGAACACATGAAAAGAAAACGTGATCTTAGATAAGAAGACTCAACCTTGTAAATTTTACTTCCCCCTGGGTAATTTATAAATATAATGTGATCTCAATGGAAATACAAACAGGTTCCTCTCTGAAATCAAGATTTGTTGATTCTAAAGTTCATATGGAAAAACACACAAAGAGAATAGCCAGGAAAACTCTGAAAAGGAAGAGCAATGAGGGAGAACTAGTCCTTTCAGATATAAACCTCAATAATTATCAACAGACTGACCAGTGGAAAAATATATAGAGCCCAGAAATTTAATATAAATCCCTACGGGAAAACATACACTGTGTTTTCATAAATGGTGTTGGGACAATTGAGTACTGGAAATATATAAATTTGGCTGCAAACCTCAGAACATAGTCTAGTATAAATACCAAATGAACCAAGATATAAATGGAAAAGATAAAATTACAAAAGTACCAGAAGGAACTTAAAAACCTTGAAATAGGAAATGTCTTTCTAACTCTGACTCAACATAAAGAAGCCATAACCAAAAACATAAAGTGAAATACATAAAATTAAATAGACTTTTGAAGGGCAAAAGACACCACCACAAGTGAATCAAAACATACACGACCACCTGGGGAAAAACATTTGCAGCTAATGTTACAGACAAATATAAAAAGAGCTCTTAGAAATAAAGAAGAAAAAGACCAACAACATAGTAGGAAAATGTATAAAGTTCAAAACATAAAGCTCACATAAAAATAAATATAAAATGACATTTAAACAAACAAAAAGATGCTCAGGCTCACTTATAATAAATATAAATTAAAACTACATCAAAAGACCATATCTCACCCACCAACAAGAATCCAAAAGTTTGACAACAGATTCGAAGCAGTGCTCTTGGGAGACAGACATGTTCATATACTGCTTGCATGAGAAGCTACGGCACAAATCCTAACAGGAGGAATTTGTCAATATCTATAAAAAATTACAGATGCACTTACCCTTTGACCATACAGTCCCTCTTACAGGATTCCATCACAGGCATGCACCAGCATGAGTATGAAGTGACTTGTATATAAGGTTAGCCATTACAAACGATTTGTAAAGAGCGAAGAACTGGACACAATCCAAAATATGTTAATGGTTTATAACCATGGCATGTCAACAAAATGGAGTATTTTATGGCCATCAAAAAGACTGAAGATAATCTCTATGAACTAATATAGAGAGGGCTCTAAAACACTGTTAAGAGAAAAAAAAGTTAAGATGTAAAACAATACAAATAGTATGCTACCTTTTGTATAATTAAAGGAGAATAAGAGTACACACACACACTTTGAATCTGCAAAATGAAAGACACGAAGGGTTAAGCAAGACACTAATAAAAATAATTATCTAGGAGGGAACAAAGTAAAAAGGGCAAGACTTCATTACAGATATCTTTTTAAAAATGTTTTTTTAAAGAGAAAGGAAGGGTGAGGGATTGATAGAAACATAAATGAGAAAGGAACATTATAGATGGGCTGCCTCCTGCACACACCCCTACTGGGGATTGAGCCCGCAACCCTGGCATGTGCCCTGACCAGGAATTGAACTGGTGACTTCTTGGTTCCTGGGTCGATGCTCAACCACTGAGCCACACCAGCTGAGCAATTACAGCTATCTTTATATATAGTTTACATTTAATTATTTTAACTTTTGAACATAAAGAAATGTAGAGAGAATAACAACCAATTCCTATATACCTGTCATCTAGATCTTACATTGATAGTTTAGATCTTTCAGTCATGTAAATGCATAACCTATCTCTAAAAAGCTCAATTAAAAAAATGTCTTAGCCCTGGCCGGTTTGGCTCAGTGGATAGAGTATTGGCCTGCGGACTGAAGGGTCCCGGGTTCAATTCGGGTCAAGGGCATTTACCTTGATTGCAGGCTAGATCCCTGGCCCTGGTCAGGGCACATTCGGAGGCAACCAATTGATGTGTCTCTCTCACATCCATGTTTCACTCTGTCTCTCCGCCTCCCTTTTACTCTCTCTAATAAGAATCAATAAAAAAAATCCTCAGATGAGGATTAGCAAAAATAAATAAATAATCATTTTAAAATATCTTAAACCGGTGTGCTCAGTGGTTAGAGTGTTGGCCCATGCACTGAAGGGTTGAGGCTTCGATTGCCGGCCAAGGGCATGTACCTGGGTTGCAGGTTCAATCCTTGGCCCTGGTTGAGGTGTGTGCGGGAGACAACCAATCAATGTTTCTTTCACAACCATGTTTCCCCACCCCCTCCTCCTTCTCTTCTTCCCTTCCACTCTCTCTAAAAATCAATGGAGAAATATCTTGGGTGAGGATTAACAGCAACAAAAATGTTTTACACTGAAAAGAAACTGAAAGATATGAGCCTAACCATATATCAAAGTGGTGACATAGTCACTCTGGGGAAGAATTTATTTTTAGGGACTTTAGAACAGGGTTTTTAATTACATATCCTTAGCTGGGTGCATTCTAAGGACAAGACAAAAATAACAAAGATGTATTAAATTTTCTCTGCAGTTTCAATACTTACAGTAATATAAATATTGGTATTTTGAAACTTGATTTTTACATTTATAGGTTAAAGAAGAAATGAAGGTTTTCTGTAGTGGAGAAAGGAGCTACAATGATAAGAGGAAACAGGGAAACAAAAACTACACCGAACATGTCCATCTGACTTAATTTGCAACAATATGCTGCAAATTTTCTTGCTTTTGTCCACTGAAGTTCCCGGAGAACAAGTCACCTCTACTGCAATAACCACCCCTCATTAGAGATTGTGGTCTCTAATACCATTGTCCAGCACCCTGGAAAACTCCATGGCAACCGGGGGAATCAGGCCATTGAACAAGGAAGGGCAAGGAGCTAGCTGAAGGGGTCTCACTGCCTGAACTTGTAACAGAAGGATGAATGATTAAAACACACCAAATCAATTTTAAAAAACCCATGGCTGTATACTGAGAAAAAAGAAAAGAAAAACTAATTTCTCACTATTTAAATGGCTATTACACAATTCCTTACTTTGAAAATTAATGATTAAAGGGAAAGCATTAGCAAAGATCCTGCCTTTCCAGTTAGAACTATTATTTCAGGGTAATCAGACAGCCCCAAGAGATGAGGGAAAGCTCTACTTTAGCCAAGAAATGGAAGAATTAGAAAAACATCGTTTCACTAAACTTGATGAACATAGGAGTTCAGGCAAGAACTAACATTGGGTGCTAACACCATTCGGGAAATGGTCTCTTTGCCAAAGTCACACCACACAGATCCCTTTCTGGCATCGCCTGCCAGGGGGTCCACTTTAGCTTCACTAATAGAGTCACTGGGAGGTGAGTGAAGTGGGCAGTCACCTCTGGGATATCCTAGCCCCAAATGATGAGCTTCATAGTCAAGCCTTTAGACACAGGCGATACAGGCGACGGGCGTGACGCTCACCCCGCCCGAAGGAAGCCGCCCCACTCTCCAGAGGGGAGCTTCCACAGCCGTTTCTGCCGCGGAGGCTGTGCCAGGTGGAGAGGCTAAAAGCAAGCTACAGCCAGATGCACTGCATGGTCCTCAATTAGACACCAATTTCAACAAACTGGCTTCCAAGAACATCTGGGGGCCGATTACAGAAATCTGAATATGGACAAGGAATGAGATGACCTTTATTGATATACAAGGTTGGAAATTGTTCACTGAAAAAGGCAGATTGCAAAAGAGTAACATCACTTGGGGGGTGGGGAGAAAGAAGAAAAAGTACATATATAAATGTGCACAGAAAAGGGGTGTGACAGGGCAATTTTTATTTATTTTAAATTTTTTAAAAATATATTTTTATTGATTTCAGAGAGGAAGGGAGAGGGAGAGGGGGATAGAAACATCAATGATGAGAGAGAATCATTGATCGGCTGCCTCCTGCATGCCCCTTACTTGGGATCGAGCCCACAATCTGGTCATGTGCCCTTGGCCATAATGGAACCCAGGATCCTTCGGTCCACAGGCTGACGCTCTATCCACTGAACCAAACCGGCTAAGGTTGCAACAGGGTAATTTTAAGAGAAGAGAAGAGAGCCCTTCTGCATACCCCACACCTGGGACCGATTCTCTCTCATCATTGATGTTTCTCTCTCTCTCTCCCTCTCCCTTCCTCTCTGAAATAATATATATATATAATTATTTAAAAAGCAGTGCCAAAATTCCTCCTCAAGCACACAGTGCCCCAATTCCCTGTGTGGAAACCTTACCAGCCATGTTCAAAGAACCTGTTCGGAGAAAAGGCAGGCTAACTGGCTTTCTCAGGGTGGGGAACGTATGGCCCATGGGCTGTAGAAGCCTGTGAAATCATTTGGTCTGGCCCTGCCAAGGCATTAGGGGTGAGTTAATTAAATGTTTGACCAAATCTAGCAGGCTTTAATTTTTAAGTTGATACTTTTGTATGGCCCTTGGCAGAAGAAAAGGTTCCTCACCTCTGCTTTGAGGCAACATTCAAATCCCAGGGAGAAAACAAGGAGCTAGACAGAGCTGTTGGCAGAAGCGCCCTTTGACAATAAAGACGCACTTTCACACCCATTTATAAACTCACCAGGATGGCTTTTCCCTTTAATCATCACTCTCAACTTTAGAAGGTGTACTATATGCTCCAAGTGGTGACTCTTTCAGGTTTCTCTACTGTAGCTTCATACAGAAACCTGTGTAAGCAAAACTACATTGTACAAACATCCCATTTAACAAGTTTTGGAAAGTGTCTGCAGTTTTTCTGAAGTCAACACGGGAACACAGACACATTCCTATCTTTAGAGTTTGCGGTCTAGTGGGGGAGGCAGGGGAAAAGCAAATGAGCCCTAATAAGTGGTATCTCAAAACCCTACGTGTTATGAAGGGAAAGGAGGGTGTCCTGAGATCAGAAGAGGGGTGTCTAACGTAGGTTGGAGGAAGTGACATTTTGGTTATGACGGCAGAGTGAGTAGCAGCGAGCCAGGCTGGAGACAGCACAGGCCTGGAGGAGGCCGGGATGGGGCGCAGGGGGGAAGGCTGGCTACCAGGACCTTGGAGCATCACGCAGGGGCCGTGGTGTAGCCATGCTATTCAGGATTTGGGATTTTATCCAGTGTGATGGGAAAGTGGGCATCTATAGTAGGAGTGACCAGATCTAACCTACACTTAATATCACCATGGAAAAAGGCTGAAGGCTCGAGAATGGATGTGGGTGAGTGGTCAGGGCAGTCAGGTGAGACCGTACGGTGGGTTAGACTGGGCTGCGGCAGGTCCAAACTACAGCCCGAGGGCCAACCCAGCCCAGAGCCTGTTTTTGTAAAGAAAGTTTTACTACACAGCCCTGCCAGCTCATTTAGGCATTATCTGCTTTTATGCATTTATGCTTTCACAGCTGCAGAGCCACGTGATTGCTCGAGTCCATCTGGCCCACACAGCCTACAATCCCTGCTCGCCGTCCCTTTACGTAACGAGTTTGCTGACCACTGGACCAGCAGATGGCAGTTGAGAAGTGGACAGGTTCACTGCATACAGTTGACATTCATTGTTCATGGATTCAGAAATTTATTTGTAACCTCAGAATCCATACTGAAGAAGGTGCTCTCAGCCCTACCTGGACATGTGCAAACTGTGGCTGCCCAATGCACATGCTCCCAGCGGAGGTCAAACAAGGCTCTGCTCTCCTGCGAACTCTTATATACCCTGGGCAAGTGTACTTCCCACAGCCTGGTTAGCACCATGTTTTCCACATTGTTGTTCAGGATTGAAAAGTGACCTCCAAGCAGAGTGCTAAAGGGCTGTCGAGTGTTTCTAAGCACAAATAAGCGGTGAGGTGCCTCACGGAAAACTATGTGTTCTACACAACTTAATTCAGGCCTGAGCGGTGGTGGAATAGGCTTCGAGTTCAATGTTAATGAATCAACTGTGGATTAAATAAGGGGTCTTTACCCAGAAACACACATAAAATAAGGCTGTGTATGGATCAGCCGATGAAACTATGACCAAAGGCTTGCAGGAAGCTAACCTAGGAGCAATGGTTCCGTATTCGCTAATTCGGTGTTTGTAGCGACTTTAGAGAGCATAACTACAGTGAAAAACAAGAATCGCTATATTTAGGAGGCAGAATCAATTAATCTGGGGGTGGATTACATGTGAAATGAAACGATTCAAGGATGACTCTTGGGTTTCTGATGTGCACTACTAGGGGGAAGACGACGCCATGGACGGAAGTGAAGAATTATGGAGGAGGCGCGTATTTCAGAGGGTTGACCAAGGTTTTTCTCTTTGTGTGTGTTAAGTTGGAGATGCCTGTGAGCTATCCAAATACAGATGTCAAGCAGGCTGTTGGCTTTAGGACCGGAGCTCAGAAAAGAAGTCTAGGTACAATGTAACGCTGGGAGTCACTACCATAGAGGGTGTCCAAAGCCCCGGGAAAACTCCTGTCCTCTGGGAATGGAGGGCTGAGGCCTGACAGCAACGAGGAGCTCAGTGCCTTCTTGAGCGAACAGGCGGGTGAGTTTAAATCTCTTTCTAGGTGGTTTGACTTAATATAAAAATCCTTTGGGGAGGAATGCAATATGGTTACATATGGAGAGAACCCTATAAATGTTCACACTCCTTGTCCCAGTAATTATGCTTTGGAGAACCCATCCTAAAATTCAGACACCCCTCAAGACTACATGAAATAACAATGAGAATAACTAATGAGAGTAAAACAGAAAGAGCCTTCACATTTGGGGAATGCTACACTGAAAAACTTTTGTTTTTCCTCTGTGATTTCTTCTACCGAGTCTAAGCTTAGACATTTCAACCCCTCTAAATGTTTAATAAAGATCCGCCTCTATTTATTTCGAGCTTTTTAAAACAATGAATTATTTTATCTACTGAAATGCACACCGCTCCAGGGTAAGGGTTCTTACCTGCTTCGTTCATTGCTGAACCCTCAGCTAGTAGAAGAGTCCCTGGAATATCTCATGTGCTCAACAGACTCTTGTTAAATCTAACATTTTAATCATGTAGAATTTATGTTGGCCTGATGATGTGAGGTGAAAACACCCATTGAGACTTTTCAGGTTGTTATCACATGGTCCCCTTCCCAGGTGTCAAATCAGGTTTCCTCCCCCCATGCTTCGAGGCACCTCCTCCATCACCCATTAAGTGCCCGCAGACCACAGGGCCTTCAGGGAGGGGTCTGTCCGTCTGGGCCACACCGGACGCTTTACAGTTGGTGTGAACACACGGGAGAGAGCTCACCCCTTCCCTCCTTTTTATCTCTCAGACCTGACTATTCTATGCCCAGCTCCTTATCTTCCAAGACCGGCAGGACTCAGTTTCTTGAATTTTAAAACATTTATTCGGATTTTGATTGAAACAAAGAACACATTTGGAGAAGAACCAAAGAAGAGCACATTACACATTACACTACCTTATCTAGGAAGGGGCTGGGAAGACTTTCCACCTTGTAGCTAGAGCCTGTGGTCAGGGGTCCGAGCTCTGGATCCAGGCTGCCTGGGGCCAATCTCCGCTCTGCCACCTTTGAGCTGTGGCACCCCCTTGCGCCTCAGCAACACAGAACTGCAGCTCTACTGGCGGCATCATGACAGGATTCAGTGAGTTAATATACGTGAAACTTGAGAACAGAACTGCCATCGCCAGGGCTCGAGAAGTATCAGCTCTTAGCATCTTTTCATGGCGTTTCTTTTCTTAGCGGTCTCAGGAAGCTTCTTCTCAGATATTTTATCTGTTTTGCTGCTCAAAGGGGGTTCATGGCTTGGCTGCCCTTTACTGAACCCTCCTACGTGCCAGCCCCTGGCCTCAGTGCTTTGCACTCACTCTCATGTGATCCTATATGGCAATGAGGAGACAGATGGGACAACAGGGCCTCAGGGAATGTGTGTTTGTGACATTACCACTCTAGCCCCTTCAGGCCCACCGCAGTAGCCCCTTCTCCAGGGTCCCAATCATGTGCCTCCTTGTTGTATGCTGCGCAGACCACTGTAACTTACCTGTGGGGAGCAAGGCAACGGCCACTCAAGAGAAGAGCTTTGGTATCAGGTGGGTTCGAGCCCTGGCTCTACCAGCTACTGCTTATGAGACCTTGGACATGTAATTGAATATCTCTAAGCCTCAATTTCCCTTCCTGTAAACAGAGAAAATCATAGAGCTCTTTATGGTAGTTAATAATAACATATCATTATTGTGAGTATGATATCTGCCCATTCTATTCTGGGACCCCAGGGTCATGATGGATGAACTATAGACTGACTGGCTCTGGGAGAAGAAGAGAAAGTAGATCCTGCATTTACGACAGGCCCTGGAGAAGTTGGGGTCTCGACTCCCCTGGAGCCAGAGGCTGCAAGGTCAGAGGCTGGATCTGTACCACGTCCTACGGCTTCAAGAAGTCAAGGCCACATAAGGCAGTTGAGCTGCAAATAATGCCAATGCCAGGAAAGTTTTAATAAAAACAACTCCCTCTGATTTTAAATACTGCCCGCTTTTTCATTCTGAGTGCATTCCTCTAAAATAGGGGTTCTCCATCAGAAATGCAAATTCTCAAGCCCCGCCCCAGACCTAGGACAGGAAACCGAAGGCGGGGCCCAGGGATCTGGTTTAACAAGCCCTCCAGGTGACTGACAATCAGCAAAGTTGGAGAACCACTTCTCCACGGAGTTTCGTTGTGAGAGGAACAGAAATGGTATTGAGATTTTCTGAGGAGGCCACAGGAAATGGGTTTGTTTCATCAACTCCGCTTTATGGAGCAACCGTAAGTACAAGATCAAGGCTGAGGAGGGAAAAGCGGGGAGAGCAGTGTATCCAGTGAAGCAACCACCAGCCATGACTTGTACAAACAGGAAACATTTCAAGATGCCTCTGTTGCCCAAGTTTTCACAGCAAGAAGTCCCCTCATCAGCGCCGCCCTTAGAGGAGGGCATCAGGGGCCCCAACCGTGGACCCCATAGTTCCAAGGTGCCAGCCACAACTCGCCCTAAGGGGAGAGGAGTCCCCAGAGTCATGAGGTGTGCCCACTCCTACCGTGCTCTGGGTCCCTGGGAATCCCAGCCCAAAAGGCCTCGTGCCCACCCAGGCCTTCCCCGGGGCCATAGATTGGACACCCAACCCAGGGGTAGAGAGAACTGGTGTGTCACAGACCGGGAACCGTGTTTCGCACTGCAGTCCCAGGACGCACCAATGTCAGGGCAAGCCGGTCCCTTCGTGTGTATCTGTGTGTTCAAATGCTTATTTAGTTTACTATTCTGGACAGAGCACACCATCAGGATCTAATTTGGGGTCAGAACGTCATGCCTGAAACAGGACAGATCTCCCTTTTGGTCATGTCAATGGGAAAAATCGACTCTAACAGGTACCTTGGGAAGCCACTCAGTGACTGAAAGGGCTCTGGGGTTCGGTGGCTCACATCACGATGGTACTGGTTTCTCGCCTGTGATTTTTTTTCTTGTTAATAAGTGGTCCATGGTGACAAGCTGTGACTTTCTCAGGGAAACATAAAGAACAACTTCCTAACGGAAGACCCTTTAAACACTGGTACTGAGGGTGTGTGGCCTTGCTTTCCTTGGGCAAGGGGGACATCCTCCCTCTGGCTGGGCTCAGCGAGGCACTGTGGGCTGCAAGGGACCCTGCAGCCCCCTTATGGGCCTGGGGGAAAGCCTACCAGCTCTGCAGAATAAATACCACGTATTGCTAACACCAGCAAGCTTCCCTGACCCGGTATTACAACCAAAAGAGGTGGGAGGAGAGTGAAAGGAACAGATATTTATTGAACCCCTGGGGCAGGCAAGCTGAGAAGTGCTCTATGCATTTTCTCCTGTGGCCCCAACAACTGCCCAGTTCCACTGCCACCGTGCTCACGCCTTCCAACACACCTCCCAGCCTCCCAGCATGGCTCACCCTCTTGGCTACCTTATTCCTTCTATTATAGCCAGGCCAGGAAAAATGACCTTGTTCAAGCATCATTTTGATGATATTGGTCCCCTTCTCCCTCTACACCATAAAATGTCTCTTGAATTAAGAACCCCTTTAAACCTTTCAACAGCTGATCCCAAACACTCAGTGTTCTCCTCTGCTGGTCTATTTTGTGCTTACCACTCCAGCCAAGCAAAAATTACTCTGCAAATGAATTCAATCGTGCCCTCTGCTTATTCACCTTGTTAAACCCGAACAAGAGCTGTGTCTCTTTGTATAGGAATACCTCATTTATCCAACCTCCTTGGAAATCAGCTGCACCACAAAAACTGATCTACATAAATTAATTCCCTTTCTTTCAGAAACGTAACCCTTTAAAGTGGCCTTAACTCCTTTTTGGAGTAAGTCTTGGAATAATCAAATGAAAGAGATTCTTTATTTTAGCCATTTTCTAATGGACACATTTCTCTAATACATTAGAAAACCTCCCAGTCGCAGTTAATAGAATCTAATGAATATCGATTAATCTCTTCCTGATGGGGCAGGTCATGCTTAATGAATAACAGTAACCACAGTGTGCTGGAGATGGAGATGTAAGTGGTTCAGGGGGTAAAGCCGAATGCATGCGTGTGCGTGTGCGTGTGCGTGTGCGTGTGCGCTCTGTCTCCATCTCTCCTCACCTGTACGTTCCCCTGAAACGTACTTTCCCATGGAAGCTCCTGCTATCAGCCTAGGATCTCGTGAGGAGGTGCCGTTACAGAGGACTCAGGAGGCTAACCTACTGCCTTTCTGCATCATTTCAAGACTTTACATGCTGGTTTTCGTCAGCCTATAAATTCCTCATTAGAGAAAAAAAATAAAAAAGAACACATTTCCACAACCAGCAACAAACCAGAGTTTTCCAAATTTCCTTACCATGTGACTTTCAACAGGATTCTAGGAACACATACCATTGAAATGTGCCTCTTTAATGCTATGAAATGAGAAGTTCTATGTAGAACTGGCATGATGGATCCCTCGTCTTATGCCAAGCCCTTGGAAAAATCATTTTACATTGTAACAATTCTAATGGTTGAACCAAGGAGGTAATATTGATTGATATGGAGGAAATGGTAAAAATACAGGAACAAGCCTTATTTCATCAGGATGCAATCTGTAACTGCGTGAACCCAAAGTGCTTTTTCCACCCAATGTTATGGCAAGTTCCACAATCCTTCACTGAGGATGGAGAGCATAACCTGGAGTGGGGAAAGGGGGGGCGGCGGGGAGCCCTTGTCCACTCATATATTAGACTGCATTCTTATTGTGGAAACAAAGGTTTTATAATGTCTACAGCACTAGCACATGCAAGAGTGAATCAATCTTAATTCTGCTTAAACGCGGTGGCATTTAATTAACCAGAACCTACTAGAGCAAAAGAAGTTAGGCAAGAATTGCTAAAACACTGCAAATCTGTTCAGCGCTGTGTGTAGAAATAAGTGGCTGTAAAACCACAAAATTATTTTGCAGTTTTAAAGCTTGCTCCTTTTTTTTTTTTAAATTGGATTTTGCAGTTTCAAAGGCTTGCTCCTTTTTTTTTTTTTTTTTTTAAGCTGGCAACTATTTTATACTAGCTCACTTTCTAATGGCAAAGTCATCCGTTAGAGAACCCCAAGTTGAATGGCTTTGTCTGTCACGTCTTTTGCTTTTTCCATTGGCTTTAGACCAGAGAGAGGGAGGAACTCCCACTGCAAATCTGACTCTCGTGACACCTAGCTTACTTGCGCAGAGAACCTGGTGAAACAGGTATGGCTTTAGCTGACTCCAAATCTGTAAAGAATGTGACTGACAGGACTGTCCTAAGTCTGGATGAATGGATGTTACACGGAATCATTAAGATTCTTCTGTGCGCTCTCCTCCTCCTCTTTCAAGAGTAGTTCATGTTCTTATACTTAATGTCCTCTGTATTCTGCCTGTCAGATCTGCAGAAGAAAATGAGGGTCTAAAAGAGCTGGAAGTAGACGGGTGAAATTCAAAGTAACGAAGCTCAGATTCAAAGAGCAAGCAGAAGACGGCATTATTTGGGGTGAGGGATGCTTAGACATGAGTACAGGGAAAATACTCAGGACCAAGTTGAAAGCAAGGTAACCAGAGGTCACCAATCCAGGGCTGGTGGGATGAGCAGTTATTACTTAGGTACTATATTAAAGGAAGTCAATGGAACAAACATTTATGAAGCGCCTACTAGGTTTAAGGAACTGCACAGCTGCTGTAGGGGATACGAACATGAATCAGATTTGGTTCTTGCCCTCCAGGGGCTCACAATGATGCAAGAACCCTGAAGTCATTTTTCTTGTACACAATGTACTAATGAGACCAGTATTAAAGACCTGTATTCATTCTGATCACCACCATTTGTTTTTAATGTGGGGAAACCAGAGCGTTCAGGAGAGAGAGAACACAACACAGGCCCGGTGAGGACAGAGCTAGAGACCCAGTTATTATCTTCAAGTGTACCGAAGGTTTTAGAGAAAGGACCCGAGTAAAAGAAAACAGGTTTGGAGGACAGTAGGCGAGATTTCAGGCCGGGAATTTCTTGACAATCAGGTTAATAGAATACGGGAATTAGTCAGAGGGAGTTACTAGTGTGGCCTTTTCCCGGAAATTTTTTTTTTCTGATAACCTGATAATTTCAGTCAAGAACATTCACCTTCCGGAAGGCGGGAGGGTGAACTATATTTCTCCCAAGGCCCTCTCCTGCTCTGGCTCCAAGCTCCCAAGAGGCAGACCTGGGCTTTCTTCTTCCTTAACTCCTTGCCTGAGTGATCTGCTGAGTGACCACCAATCCATACCTCCACCAACAAGTGTCACAAACTACCTGGCATGCAAGGCCTCAGCCAGGCAGCAAAGCCAGGCATTAATCTTCCAGCAGCCACATATGCTGCAAGGGTCCGTTCACAACAGCCTGTGATGCTAAATACCAGAAATAAAGAGCCTCCAAGCAGCATATGCACATTTGAAATATATTTGCATTTATAAGGATACAAAATATAAGTAATGAAACAGGAGGACGAAATCTGCAAATTGGAGGTGGTCATTTCTAAGGGAATTTGTAGTAGCATTTTGTACATTCAGAGATACTTTTTTGATTCCAAATAAAGAAAATATTTCAAGAGCAAAGAGGGAAACGGGATCTTCCCTTTATACCGGGGTGGGGAGCCTTTTTCTGCCAAGGGCCATTTGGATATTTATAATATCATTCGTGGGCCATACAAAATTACCAACTTAAAAATTAGCCTGCTATACTTGGTCAAACATTTAAACAACTCACCCCTAATGCCGTGGCAGGGCCAGCCTTACATGGCCCATGGGCTGGACATTCCTCGCCCCTGCTTTACACCTTAAGAAACATTAACAGATAAAAATGATGAACTGGCACACACACATACACACGAGAAAAACATGCACCTTGAGTCAGACCATGGGCTGGTGAGCCCATGTTTAGTTCTGACTTTGACTTCTCATACCCCCTGAACTCGAGGACAGGGACTGCACATAAATGTCTGTTAAAGGAATGCATTAAAGCAGTGCCCTACCTGTAAAGTGAGGTGGCAGTGCCTCCCTCTCGGGTCTGCTAGGAAGACAAGTTAATGCGCGTGGAGAGTATAGCACAAACTAAGTGGGGTCTAAGTCACAATTATCACTATGAACTTCAGGCCTGTCCATTTCTTTTAGAGAAAAAATAAAGACCCTCCTATTTACTCCAGGTTTTCAATTTCCTTTTTCTTTTTTCCCCAATAGGGTATGAACATACGAACTTGACATTATGAGTTTGGGCCTTTCAGGTTCACACTTTGTGGTGATTATTACAGTCAGCTCGCATTATTCTGAATCCTGTCTTTGACAGCAACCTGAAGTGCCTGAATTGTCAACATAGGACTACCAGAAAGCGTTGGCAAATATCTGTTCAGAGAACAATGAAAAATACCTGTTCAGGGAATAAAAAAAGGTTCACAAATCATAGCCTCTTGATCATCCCTACTTTGTTCCACCTAAACCTCGAAGGTGGTTCCCCAAGACTGGTTTCTATGAGAGGAAGAAGGAAGAGAGAAATGAAAGAATATACAGAATAAAATATGACGACTACGAGCAGCTGAAACTTGCTCAAAGCACCAAGTTTCTCTTGTAGGAAAATGATGTGGTGTGCACGGTGAGCCTGTAGGCGCTGGCTCGTGGGTGGGTGGGGGCCTCCCCTCGGAGGAGGCCCTTGGTAAGCCAGCCCTCCTGCCCCAGCCTGCTGCCTGGGTTAGGGATGCATCCTGATTAAGGGCAAAGGTCATACCTTTCAGACTTTGGGATGCTTTCCCAGAGGCACAGCTGCAGCCTCTGAAACTGTTCTGCAGGCTTGCCTCCTGGTTTTTAAAGTGGCACAGAATGTGCCTCCACAGATGAGAAATTCTCTACCTGAAACCAGCGGCAGCTCAGTGGGAATCACGGATCTGGGAAGGTCACAGAGGGGGTCAAAAGGGCTCTTTCTTCTGTGGCCAGAGGGGGCTTATTGTTGCTGGTGCCCAAACTGGAAAAGGAATGGCAGGAGATTAATAATTGAAATGTTGCTATTATTGGTTTTCTGAACTGTGGGTTATTCTTTCCCTGGAGTCATCATGCCTGCAAGCAGCTCAAAAGATAGAGGGCCTTAATACGCACTGAGAAAATGCCCACCACAGCCAGGCACTTTCCATCCACTCATTTCTAAATGTGGGAAGTTCAGCAACACGTCCCGAGTCATACGCTAGCTCCCTCTGATTCAGATATTGTACCTCAATGCCCGGAACTGAGGTGACATTAACAAGCCTTGATCCACTACTCAAATGTGGTAAGAATGAAAACAATATTTATACTTACTCATTTAAAAAACATAACACACAAACACAAGAAAAGATATTTTAGAACATGTGTCATCAAATTATTTTAATGGGAGATGATTCAGAACCCATTTCTTGGTAGGCATCTTGGTAGGTGTGTTCAGGCCCATCCGACGGTAGATTTCAACACTTTGGGGAAGTCTGACTGTGTAAGTAGTCAACGTGGCTCATCTCAGGTACAGTAGAACATAACTAACTTGGAATTTAGGGTCTTCTACTTCAGAACCTGTGGCAACACAGACCTTTGCACTACATGCTGAAAAAAGCCTTGCTAAGCAAGTCGATGGAGTAACCAACAATCGTGAGGCAAATGTTTAACCTTCTAAAGAAAATAAACCTTTTTAAAGAAGTTGAACTTAATCAGTACCAAGCCACTGCAAACTAATGTGCTATTTATAAACCTATCCTTAGAAGCAAATTGTGGAAGACTGATTACACTTTGCCACCCAGTAATTCGCATTAGCAAACATGCCCTGTTTGGAAGACAGCATTTCTCTCTAAACATCGGGCAGTTTAGAATGCTCCTCTCAGGCATCCAGGTTTTTCACCCAATACCCCAGCTTGGGGCAATTGCACCCCATTTAAACAAATGCACACTCCTGAATTACCGCCGAAATGCCTCGCCTGTCTCCTGAGAAGAACCCCAGGCCGGATTTTTTAGTAGCATAAAAACTATTAGAAATCACTCTTCCTGGAGAATTCCATAGGAAAATTCCTGCTCCTTTAGGACACACACAGGTAGCCCTCGTGTTCTGACTGGGGTCTGGTAAAAATCAGGCTCACTGAATCCAGCAGGTATCGCCAAGGAGGGAAAAGGAAGTCACTGGAGTCTCAGAAGCGCTCATCACAGTGAGGGAATGGAGGTTCCAGCAATACAATCCTTGACTCTGGAGGTCACTTGTCTGTTTTAGAGCGTGACCAACGGCCTCTTTCAGTAAGACCCTGGACTTGTGCAGAGGGATGCTGAACTGGTTGAGGAGGGGAGAGGAGGAAGACTAGGAAAAGGATTACGGTGATGCACACAGACACTGAAGAATCCCAGCGTACAAAGCCTAGGAATAATTAAGAGAGCATACAAACAAGACGGAGGGAAACCCAGGGTTGAAAGCAGTGACCAGGGAGATCACCTGGGACAGGGAGGGAAGGCTTG
Source organism: Cnephaeus nilssonii (assembly GCF_951640355.1). Classification (NCBI taxonomy): domain Eukaryota; kingdom Metazoa; phylum Chordata; class Mammalia; order Chiroptera; family Vespertilionidae; genus Cnephaeus; species Cnephaeus nilssonii. Next base: position 53,626,884 of record NC_137083.1, on the reverse strand, counting down.
CAAATAAAAACTGCACTCCTGAGACCTCTGAGGTCCCTCATGAGTCTCAAACCCTAACACTTTGCACACCCACAGTCCTTTACCTGGGGTGAAGCACTAGAACACTGTAGAGAGAACAGGAGTGCCCAGGCTTCGCCCCAGGGGTCGGGGCCTACATTCCACATGGATTTAGAATGAAAGGAACAGGAGGAGAACAGTGCAGTTCCCAAGATGGCTTTCCACAAAGTTGACAAAATACATCCCAACCCACACACCCAGCCCCTGTGAAAGGGAAAGCAGCCGGTTACTGTAGTTCTGAATTCAATGCCAAGTTCCTTCTCTAATGCTCACCCGGAGTGTCCAGCAGAGGGAGTCTCAAGGAGGTACTTAATAAAGAGAAAATTGTTTCATTTTAACACTCCATAGACAGTGGGAGCATTGACGGTAGCCCCCTCCCATAGACACAGATGAACAATGAATGCCCAACATGGGTTCTCCTAGCATGTCACAGAGCCACCGGCTCCTTCTATTCTGCGTGGTGGAGTGATCAGAAATTTCGTTTTGTTTTGTCGAATGGTTAAATGGACCTTGTGTTCTTCAGAATCAAAGAGGAAAGCCCCTGGAATAACATCTCTCTGTTGCCTTCTAAACAGCCCCTTTGTTTCCAAGAGAGTCTGAAAAAAAATATTTACAGTCCATAGGTTATTTACAGCCTCGCTATCCAGGGCCTGACTGGTAACTTTATTCCACCCAGAAACCTAATTCATTTGGAGCCCTGGAACTAATAACAGATTTTCTTTTCAGATAAGTTTTTTTTTTTTTTTTAATCTGCCTCGTACAACAAAGATAAAACTATTAATGCGTTCCCTGTCTCACTCGCCACCACTGTTCTCTGGATTTATAGAAGGATTAAAATCGCCTCTCCTCACCCCTCCTTCTCTGCTTCACACAGACCTTTTCCCCCCTCTCATTCGCTATTTCATCCACAGAATCTCTGAACAAAACCGAAAGAAAGCCAGATGGACGGCCGCTAAAAGTATGTAAAGGCTGCTATCCCAATGATTTCATGAGAAAAACATTTTCACGATGAAAAAGACTGAAAAATCAGGCCCACTTGGGTTTAAAATTCCTCCTGCTACAAGCACACACAAAAACACACACACCGAAGTGTGAAAAACTTAGTTGATTCCGGGTTGATTCCTGGCTGGAAACTGACAGAACTGACTGAAGGAAAACCGAGCGGCGGGGAGGGCAGGGAAACGAAGCGCTTTTGCCCTGCGTTTTCTTGCTTCCCAAAGCCCGTCAACCCCGACGGAACGACCGGGCGCCAGGTGAAGGCGCACCGCGCAGGAGACCCAGACCCCTCGGGAAAAACGTCTCGGCCGCCTCCCCAACTTGAAAGCCTAAACTACGTTTTCTCTTGACACCCGTCGACGCGGGGAGGTTTGAGATTTCAGTCTATTTCATTGTTCTGCCCGGGTCTGACCCGGACTTTCCCCCCCACCACGACCCCCTTCTCCTCACCTAGCCCCGCGCATTCCGACCCCACAGGCCCCCGAACCCGAGGCTCGCGGAGGATAAAGGAGCGCGGGTGGGAGTGGAGACAAATGGAAAGGGAGCTGCGAGGACCGAGTGGAAAGGAGATCACCCTGAAGGTAATCTTCGGGGGGTGGGGGGATGAAAGCGACACCCATCACCTTTATCTATTACAAATAAATAAAAAGCAGAATCAGGGGATCCGTCTTTTCCTGGCGCGCCCCCTCCCAATTTCTTTTCTTCGGGCAGCAGCCCACCCTCGCACCCCCGCCCCCTCCACCTTGGAAATAAGATCCTGTGAAATTCCGGATCCCGGCCGTTTTCTGGGCAGGGGAGGGGATGGAGGGGAGGGGTCCGAGCCGGTGAAGCCCGGGGGTGGGGCGCGGGGGCCGGGCGCCGGGGCTGCGGACCGGGGGCTGCCCGGCGAGGGGCCGCGGGCAGAACAAAGCTGTGGGGGCCGCGGGCGAGCGGGCCGGCGGGCGGGCGCCTCTTACCTTCGTACACGGGGGCCATCGGGGCCGGGGTGTCCGCGATTCATGGCAACGGAGAAGGGATCGCGGCGCGCGAGCTCGGCCCCCCCAGCCTCAGTCGGAATCTGCCATCTTGAGCCTGTGTCTCCGCTCTCGGCGCAGCCGGGGCCGCTGGCGCCCGCATCACCGCCTCACTTGGCCGGCGCCGGGGGTGAGAGCCGGGCGCCGCCGCCGCCGCCGCGGCCCGGGCCCTGCGCGGGGCTCCGGGGCGGCCGGGGGGCGCAGCGGCGGAGGCCGAGGGGCCGAGCGGCCGCGGCCCCCGAGAGGGTCCGCGGTGGGGCGGGAGCCGGGGCGGGCAGCGCGCGGCCAGTCCCCGGCCGGAGCTCAGCTCAGCATGGCTGTGTGTGGGGGCTTCGGCAAAAGTTGCACGGGAGGCGGAGGGGCGGGAGCAGCCGGGAGGAGGGGCGGGGGGCGGGGGCCGGGGGGCGGGGAGCGGCGGGGAGCAGGCGAGCCGGGGAGCGGAGTCCGCGCGCAATCGAGCGCCGATGGCACGGATGCGAGGCGGGGAAGGCCGAGCGGAGGGCAGAGCGGCGGGCCGGGCCGGGGGGCGGGGCCGGGCCGGGGGGCGGGGCCGGGCCGGGGGCGGGGCCGGGCCGGGGGCGGGGCCGGGCCGGGGGGCGGGGCCGGGCCGGGGGCGGGGCCGGGCCGGGCAGCAGCGATTAAAGGGAGCGAAGGAGGCTCGAGAGGGCGAGGGGTGCAGACAGGTCCATTTTGACTGGCGAAGGGGAACCGGTGGGGCAGGGGAGCAACCAGAACTTTGCGCGTCTGTGCGCGCGCACTGGGGCGGGAGGGGGCGCAAGCTAGAAGGGGGCGCCGGCTGGCGGAGTGTCTCCCTCGGTCGCACCTGGTTGGCGCTCCCTGACGGAGGTGTGGAAGGAGTGGGCGCGGGCCGTCCTCGGAGGGAGGATGAGTGAGTGGAGGAGCTTGACGTCCGTAGGAGAAAAAGAAAAGAAAAAAATAAAGAGAAACCCATAGCAGGTCAAAGATGCAGAAGCCATTCATCCCGTGGACGCGGAAGGAATGCCGCACGCGGTGGTGGCTGAGGTCCTGAGGGAACCTGGTTTCCACGTCGTCCGCACGCCCACAGGGTCCTTACAGGCTCTTCCATCCCCTGAGGGTTCCCGCCGACTCGTTCCCAGGCCTCTGCCCTTCTCCGCGGAACCTTCCCAGGCCTCTGCTTTCTCCCACCAAGCCTTCAGCTGAACCTTCTCCAAACTCCCCAGGCCAGGTTCACTTCCGCAGGCCCGCCTGGATTCGGTGACAGGACGCACGGCCATGGCCTTCAAATTAAGAAGAGGAGTCTCCTGTTAGGCAGTGCTTTGGAAACTGTGGGTGGTGACAGCAATCAATCATTAAAGAAATTCAGTAGATGGCAATCAGCTTTAAAAAAATGAAATGTTTCAGAATAAATATTAGGACCCATTGCCCTTAGTAAGGGTAACTGGTTGCATAAATCTCTTGCTTCAGTTATATATACTGGACAACCATGCTGTACTATGATGTAAATTGTATTTCCTAATACTGAAAGTCATGGATGAAAAAAGTTTTAAAATCTATGCTTGGGGGTGTATAACAATGATTTCTAATATGGCACTACTTTCCTAAAACCAAACCCGTTGTGTTCTCACTACCACTTATCATTCCCAACCTCCATACCCTGTGACTCCACCCTCCCCAAACTCCTCAAAAAAAGAAAAAAAAGAAGAAAAAAAAAGAAAAAGACAAGCCCTTTCATACATCTTTCTAGTTTTGTTAGTGGTACATCATTCCCAATTCCTATCAGGATGACCTTAGACTCTGCCATCTTCCTTGCCCCCATATTCAATGCTACTCTTCCTACGGCTTCTCTTAGCCTGCCATTCACGTTTGCAGGTTCCTAGAAACCATTGCTAGAACAGGACTCAGAGGTCTTCTGGACCAGTCCTACCCTTTTAAAATTGAAGAAATGAGGCCCAAAGAAATGAAATATAATGCCCAATGTTACATAGTATTAAGTCGAAGGGTCACATCTCGTGGCTCCCACTCTGGTGTTCTTTGCTTCACACCATTCATTCATCCCTTCCTTTCTGCCCCCCCTTGCCATCCTTACCTGGTCTCAGGACCGTTCACATAAGCACCGCCACCTTCCTAACACAGTTCTGCCCATGCCAGGCTCCTCTTCACATGTGACAAGGACTCAACCTCTGCACACAGGGCTGAGGTTACTGGCTCCTTGGCTCTTAGTCAAGGCAGGCAAGCCCTGACTTACCTTTCCAAGCACAGGAGTTCAACAAGTCTCTGCCTCTCCAGCCAGACTGGTTTACTCATGGTCCTCTGCCAGCCTAGGCCATCTGGGCCTCTGTCTTTGCCCAGGCTGCTGCTTTCCTACCAACGGTGCCTTCTCCATCTTCGCTCTTTAACCAGATTCCACCTGTGCCCAAGGTAGCATGAGATTAAGACAGACTTGGGTTCAGATCCCAGCTCTTGCACTTAGTAGCCGTGTGAATTAGTCAAATTGCTTAACTTCTCAGACCTTCAGTTCCTGTATCTGTTATAAAATGATGTTCTTTTCATGTACTTATAAGTCTCTATCACAACCTTGTCAATGTAAGAAATGGCCAAACCTTTTCCATGAGTTTATTTGAGTCAAACTGATGACATATCCTGGGGAGCAAGATCTCAGGTGTGCTGGAGAATAATAGTTTTGTAGTTTCTTGCCTGCATTTGAAATTAAGATGGGAACATAAGGAAGATTATATGGAGGTGGGAGAGAGCCAGGTGGGGCTTGGATTACAGGATAGTTAACAGCTAACAAGATTATGTGCTCTCTTGAGGATTAATGCCTCTTCCTGGGGTATTACTTCTGGCATCTCAAAGGTGTGTTAACCTTTCCTAGATGCACAAGAACAATGGACAGGGCTGGCTTAACACCTTTCACTAAAAAAGTTGTAGGCCTGGGGTGTGCCTACCCTCCACGACCAGCCCAGTTAGAAATCTATGATCAGCTCACCCTGTGAGGTTACTTCCCATAGAACCACCCCACCCCACCACCTCTTGTTTGTCCACAACCTTTACCATAAAGGCATTATCTCTCTTCCCCTTTCCCGTGCTGCACGATAGAGCCTTCTGCAATGCTGGAAATGTAACAACTGGTGGCTGCTGAGCACACGAAATGTGGCCGGTGTGACTGAGGAACTGAATTTTTCATTTTTAATTGATTGTCCTGTGTGGTTACTGGCTACCATGACTGGACAGTGCATTTCTAACCTGTAAGCTCAGCCGGGGAAGAACCCATGCTGATCCTGCTTGACATCATATCCCAGCAGTGAGCACACTGCCTGGTAGATGGTAGGCACTGCACAAATATTTGTTGAATGAATGAACGATAGCTGCCTTTTATTGCATGCTCACTTGTGCCAAGCACAACACTAAGAACTTGATATAAGTAATGTGGTATAGTTCTTCCCCCCACCCCCCCCCCCCCAGCCCCTGAGGCGGGATTAGATTAGAGTTTGTATAGAGTGCTGGCCGATAGTAGAAGTTCAATAAAAGGTGGTTATTATCACTCGTAAGACCTCCCAGTGACCATGATTATCCAACTGATTTTTGTTTCTTCTTCCTCTAGCCTTCCGGAGCAGTTCCCGCCTGTCACACCCTCTGTGGTCCCACGGCACACCTCAGCTTAGCTGGCGGACTCTCCTCTGTACGGGGCCCTCTCCCCACAACTGGGTTGGCAACGTTTGGGCCAGGCCCGTGGCATTCTTGTTTGGGTGTCCCTCAGCTCAGGGCCTGCACTGAGTAGTGTTCAATAGTTGCCTCTAACTTTGTCCGGTTTCTGCCAAACCATGAGTTTCTTTTCCTTTTCTAAACAATCTTTATTGTTGAAAGTATTACATATGTCTCCCGCCCCCCCCCCCCCCCGCCCGCCCCCATTGACCTCTTTCAGCCTGCCTTTCACCCCTCCCCCCCCCCCAGGCCTTCAGCACACTATTGTCTGTGTCCATGGGGCATATATGCATATAAGGTCGTTGGTTGATCTCTTCCCACCCACCCACCCACCCCTGCCTTCCCTCTGAGGTTCCCCAGTCTGTCCCATGCACCTTGAGTTTCACTCTCTCTGGCACACCATGCCGGCCTCTGTGCGCTCAAAATTCATATGCTAAAATCCTAGCCCCCAGTGCCTCAGCAGGTGACTGTTTTGGGAAGTAGGTTCTTTAAAGAGGTCATGAAGTTAAACTGTCATGGGGGTGGGGGTGGGGCTAATCCAATATAACTGGTGTTCTTGTAAGAAGAGAATTAGAACGTGGAGACCCAGAGGAGAGGCCATGTGAAGATAAGGGGTGAAGGCAGCCGTCTGTAAGCCCAGGAGAGAGGCCTCAGAAGAAACGAAGCTCGCTGATCCTCTGATCTCAGACTTCTAGCTTCCAGAATTGTGAGAAAATGAATTTCTGTTGTTGAAGCCAGGCCGTCTGTGATGCTGTATTATGGCAGCCCTAGCAAACTAATACACCCCATGGAAGGTGAATTAACATAAAGAAAGATCATGCCCTTGCCAGGTCACTCGGTCGGTTGAGTGTGGTCCCATGCACCAGAAGGCTGCTGGTTTGATTCCCAGTCAGGGCACATGCCTGGGTTCCAGACCTGATCCTTGGTTGGGGTCTGTGTGGGAGGTGACGGATAGATGTTTCTCTCTCTCTCCCTTCCTCGCTCTCTAAAAATCAATCAATCAATAAAAACATGTTAAAATGAAGAAAGATCACCTGTGTGAACTGAAAACATCTTGAGAGTGGCCTCCAGAGAAGAGGATTCCAGAGAAGCCCCCACCTCCTCTTCAGCCCTCGGTGACTACAGCTGTACCTGTGTATGTGCTGCTCCATTTCAGTAAAAGCATTCAGTCAAGCCCCAGCTGGTTTGGCTCAGTGGATGGAGTGTCAGCCTGTGGACTGAAGGGTCCGGGTTCGATTCCGGTCAGGGGCACATGCCCGGGTTGCGGGCCCGGTTCCCAGTAGGGGGCAGCTGATTAACGATTCTCTCTCATCATTGGTGTTTCTATTTCTCTCCCTCCTTCTTTGAAATCAATAAAAATATGTTTTAGAAAAAAACAACATTCAGTGGAGCTAGCATACTTGGCATCACACAGGTGGAAATGTTACTTAAATGAATTTAGATTGTTCTGGTCATGAATTGGCAAGTTGAGCATGCCTATCTGTCTCCCCCCAGTGACTGCAGCCGAGCGGGAGCAGGCTCTAAACCCAACAGTGAAATACCACGGAAGGAGAGCATGAGGGCGGGAAGGGAGAGGGGCTGAGACAGAGCCCCGAGGAGCTCCGGTATGGACCGTATGGGGAGAGGAGAAGGACTTCCTGTGGAGGGAAGGGAGGGAGGGAGAAGGATAACCTGGACAGAATGGTACCTGGACAGAGCAGGGCAAGGACCTTGGGAAGGGAGGCGTGGTCAGCAGTGCTGGTTCTAATGGGAGGTCGCGTCACATAAAGCCAGTCAGGAGGCTTTATGTATTGAGCACCATGAATTATACGTGAGTGACTCTGGTGGTACTAATTTGAGGGAAATGTGGTGTTCTTAAATTCAGCCTGAAAAGAATGTGCAGTGTTTGGAAGCTGGAGATGGGAATGTGAGGAGGGTTAGGGAGGCACCAGAAGAGGGCACTAGAGAGTCTGCTCCCTCCCCCGCGCCCCCCCCACCCCACCCCAACCTTCCCTGGATATTACTTCTGGCATCTCAAAGGCGTGTTAACCTGTCCTAGATGCACAAGAACAATGGACAGGGCTGACAAGAGAGAGAGAGCGCAACATTTGGCTAGAGATAGTATGCATTGCCTTTTATTTATTTATTTATTTTAAAAATATATTTTTTATTGATTTCAGAGAGGAAGGGAGAAGAAGAGAGAAATAGAAACATCAGTGATGACAGAGAATCATTGATCGGCTGCCCTCTCCATGCCCCTCACTTGGGATTGAGCCTGCAACCCGGGCATATGCCCTGACCTGGAATCGAACCGTGACCTCCTGGTTCATAGGTCAACGCTCAACCACTGAGCCACGCTGGCCAGGTGCATTTTATTTATTTAATACACCCAGTAGCACTTAGTGTTCTGAGAAGTTTACAAGTATCAACTCATTTAATAAATTTGATTTCTTGCACAACAAGGAACTCTAGGTTGCCAAAGCACTTGTAACTGCATTGTGCTGGAGAAGCAATAGCAAAGGCAAGAGAACTGGAAAAGATTTAGTAGCCATGTACGCCAATCACCTCTTCTTAACTGCCTTCCTATAAAAGGGCGCGAGTAGTAGGTTTCTCAGGGGTTAGTAGAGTAAGCACAGGGGAGTTTTGCCCTCGTTTCAAGTTCATTTTGCTCACAGGACAAGTGACAGAGGGTCTTTCCTTCTTTTATGCCTGTAGTTGTGAAAAGGCACAGCACCACAGTCTCTTCCAGGCCCCAGGATGGGGATATTTCTCTCCGGGGTGGATCTCCTCAGGGGAGCATGTCCATTATTCTCAAGGTGTTCACGGTTCGGTGTCTATGCAGCTTGTATCTTACGTGGACTTGGCGTGTGTTGCCCTCATTTTCCTGCCTGGCCCCTATTTCTGTGTTGGCGGATCCTGGGGTTTTGTCTTTGAAGGATGCGTCTGGGGGGAGGCAGGTCACTTTTCAGAATGTCTTTCAAGATCACACCCCTCTTTTGGTCTCTCCATCTATGCGTCGGACTGAAAGGTCCCAGGTTCGATTCCAGTCAAGGGCATGTACCTTGGTTGCGGGCATATCCCCAGTAGGGGGGTGTGCAGGAGGCAGCTGATCAATGTTTCTCTCTCATCGATGTTTCTAACTCTCTATCCCTCTCCCTTCCTCTCTGTAAAAATTCAATTATATATATATATATATATATATATATATATATATATATATATATATTTTAAAAAGGTGATCTCCTGGTTCATAGGTCGATAGCCAACCACTGAGCCACACTGGCCGGGCAGGAGAACTCCTTTAAAAGTTCGTTAAGGCAAGTTAAGCCCGGCTCGGTGATGAAGCGGTGGGCCTATCCATGTCTGCGCGGTGTACAGAGGAGAGCATGTATCGTGAAGTGTCCTCCCTCTGGCATCGGAGAGCTCGCCCCTTGTGGCAGCGCCTAGAGGGAAGTTACGGTGATGGCAGAGGGCTGTTAGCACAGACGCTCGGCTCTGACGTTGCCAGTGACCTCTGTGATGCCAAATCCGGTGCCTCTTTTCAGTCCCTGCCCTGCCTGATCTCCAAACCAACATCAGCTAGACACTAATCCCTTCATTCTTCTTGGATCAATCCCCTCCCTTGACTTGTCGTAATGATGCACTTTTAAATTTTCCCTTCAGCGTCCCTGGTTATTGCTTCTCTCTTCCTTGTTTTCACCAAGAAATTCAATTCATCCAATGTTCATGACTGCTCCCTGTGTGTGCGATCCTACGGCAGGAACGGAGTGGAAAAGGGAATAAGCCACAGCCCCTGCTTTCCAGGAGCTCAAGTGCAAAGCCATCAGGTAGACTCTACCTGGTGAAGAGCACAACTCAACCTGATGCGTGCGGCAGATGAGGAGGCACCTGGTCAAAGCGGGCACAGAGGCCGCCGACCGGGAGCATGTCTGCAGGAGGGAGGAGAAGGCGCGTCTGCGCCCAGAAGCGTGAGTCTGGCAGGGGGACAGCAAGGAGAAAGGCAGGCGTCCAGGATCCGGAAGAAGCCACAATATTGCTCAACACCAAGAACAAGGCTCAGGCAGTGGTCAGGGACCAGGCTGGGCATAGAGGCAGAGTCTCGTATGCCACGCCAAGGGATTTGTACTTTATTCTGTATTCACCAGGTGTGGGGGGTAAATGAGCTCAATTTAGTTTTTTTTTTGTTTGTGTGCGTGTTTTTTCTCTTTGTTAATCCTCACCCGAAGATATTTTCCCATTTGATTATCCGAGAGAGAGAGTGGAAGGGAGGGGGAGAGACAGAGCGAGAGAGAAACATCAATGTGAGACAAACCCAGGACCCTGCAGTCCGAGGGCCGGCACTCTGTCCACTGAGCCAAACTGGCTAGGGCAAATGAGTTCAATTTTGAACCTGTGGAGTTTAGGATTCCTAAGAGATTGTCAGGTAGGGATGCTCATAGGAAGAGTTTGGGTCCTTGGGTGACCTGCGTCAAACCCCTACAGGAACTTCCTAAAGATGCAGATTCCTCAGGCAGAACTCAAGCCCATTGACTCAGGAATCTCTGGGGGCAGTGCCTGGGAATCTGCATTTAAATGCACTCTCTAGCCCTAACCAGTTTGGCTCAGTGGATAGAGCATCGGCCTGCGGACTCAAGGGTCCCGGGTTCGGTTCCGGTCAAGGGCATGTACCTTGGTTGCGGGCACATACCCAGTAAGGAGTGTGCAGGAGGCAGCTGATCGATGTTTCTGGCTCTCTATCCCTCTCCCTTCCTCTCTGTAAAAAATCAATAAAATATATTTTTAAAAAAATAAATGCACTCTCTAGTCTAGGGGATAGTTATAACAGAGAATGTCAACAGCAGAGGTATGGAAACAGCTGCTGGTGTGAGACGCTGAAGCTACAGGAAGGAGCGGGAAGGGGGAGACGCCATCATTGGAGGTGCTGTGTGAGATGCTCTGGAGTTAGAGGGGTCAACCCAGAGTCCTGGCGTCTTGGAGATGAACTGACCTTGGAACCACGGACTTCCTGGCCTCTTGCTAACTGAGTGGAGCGAGGTCCTTATTAAGCCACCTTCAGCCGGGCATCCCATCACTTACAGCTATCAGCATCTTAATTAATACACGGAAGAATTTAATTTTGTGATTTCCAGATAATGTTTTATCACAGTCCATGTGGAGATCTTTTACAAATATTTCAACAGCCTCTGCTGTACACCTAAAACCAATCATGTTAAAAAATCATATTAAAAAATACGTCAACAGCCTCAAAGGGCAATTTCTAAAACACAAAGGCTCTTTTGTCACCGAATTCTGGGGGTTTCCATTGTACGTGTGAGATGAATTTGAATTTTTAAAGACGTTCTTGTGAAATATGGCAGCAGCTTCAGCTCACATCCCGCTTGCCCTAGGTGGTACACTTAATCAACATTCAGGAACTGCCGATTTGCTATCTTTTCTTTAGGAGACACACACTGCCTGGCAGATTGGAGCTAGTTTGTCTGGTTGAGTTAGATATTTAAATAGAAGACAGAACAACAGAAAGGAAGATTCAAAATACAGTCATGAATTTCCTTGTGTTCTTTTGATATTGTTTTGTGGATCCTGAACTTCTGAATGTTAAATAACAGCCGAGAAGGGAAGGTGGTGAGCGGCAGGGAGGGGTCAGAGTTCTCTCATCAGAGAAGTGGGCTGGTCAACAACACGACGGCCTCCTTGGACACCTGAGTCTGAGCTTTGGGCAAAGCTAGGGCCATGACAGGGGGTCGCTGAGGAGAGCATGTGCTAGAAACAGGTTCAACAGGGCATTCGTCACGAGACCACGCTGCCCACTCTATTTAGCACCAAAGGGGAAACGTTCTGAGATATACATCATTAGGCAATTTTGTTCCTGTGCAAACACCAAAGAGGGCACTTACGCACACCTAGGTGCTGTAGCCTGCCACACGCCTAGGCTGTGTGGTACAGGCTATTGCTACTAGGCTATAAGCCTGTACAGCATGTTAGTGTACGAATCAACATGAGATTAAACCAAGCACAAGGGAAAATGATGCAATCAAGAGATTGGTAAACAGCTGAGACAGGTTTGGCTCAGTGGATAGAGCGTCGGTCTGCGGACTGGAAGGTCCCGGTTCGATTCCGGTCAAGGGCATGTACCTTGGTTGCAGGCACATCCCCCGGTGGGGGGTGTGCAGGAGGCAGCTGGTCGATGTCTCTCTCTCATCGATGTTTCTAGCTCTCTATCCCTCTCCCTTCCTCTCTGTGAAAAGTCAATAAAATATATTAAAAAGAGATTGGTAAACATGAGAGGGATGAGGCTGCTGCCAGTGTAACACGGCAGACTGTTTTACAGAAAACTTTTTTTGTTATAAGTAGAAAGATTACACGCCAAAATAATGATAAAAACGATGGTATTGTAAATTCATAAATCAGTAACATAGTCATCTACTATCATCGAATATTCTGTGCCGTACATGACTGTATGTGTTGTACTTTTGTACGACTGGCAGTGCACCAGCTATGATGCCACTAAGTTATAGGAATTTTTCAGCTCCATGATAATCTTCTGGGCCCACTGTCCCAGGCTGAAACACCCTCATGCAGCACATGACTGTATTGCAACTGGCTCTCCTACCTGCACTGTCCTGTTATTTAACATTCAGAAGTTCGGGATCAGCAAAACAATAGGAAAGAACGCAAGGCAGTCTTGTGGAACCTGGGAATCTCTTCCCAGAATAATGTTTCTAAATGCATGAAACAATGTATAGTGTTACCAGCTTAACAAAAGGAAGATAAACAATCCCATCAAAAAATGGGCCAAGAACCTAAATAGACACTTTTTGAAAGAGGACATACAGAAGGCCGAGAGACATATGAAAACATGCTCAAAGTCACTAATCATCTGAGAGATGCAAATTAAAACAACAACGAGATACCATCTCACACCTGTCAGAATGGCTATCATCAACAAATCAACAAATGACAAGTGCTGGGGAGGATGTGGAGAAAAAGGAACCCTCGTGCACTGCTGGTGGGAATGCAGACTGGTGCAGCCACTGTGGAGAACAGTATGGAGTTTCCTCAAAAAGTTAAAATGGAACTCCCATTTGACCCAGTAATCCTAGGAATATATCCTTCTAGGAATATATTCTAGGAATATATCCCAAGAAATCAGAAACACCAATCAGAAAGGATATATGCACCCCTATGTTCATAGCAGCACAATTTACAATAGCTAAGATTTGGAAACAGCCTAAGTGCCCATCAGCAGATGAGTGGATTAAAAAACGGTGGTACATCTACACAATGGAATACTATGCTACTATAAAAAATAAAGAACTTTTACCATTTGCAACAGCATGGGTGGAACTGGAGAGCATTGTGCTAAGCGAAATAAGCCAGTCGGAGGAAGATAAATATCACATGATCTCACTCATAATGAACAACATAAACTGTTGAATAAAAACAGAACCAGAGCCCTAACTGGTTTGGCTCAGTGGATAGTGTCAACCTGCGGACTAAAGGGTCTTGGGTTCGATTCCAGTCAAGGGCATGTACCTTGGTTGCGGGCACATCCCCAGTAGGGGGTGTGCAGGAGGCAGCTGATCGATGTTTCTCTTTCATCAATGTTTCTAACTCTCTATCCCTCTCCCTTTCTCTCTGTAAAAAAGCAATAAAATATATTTAAAAAAAAATACAAAAAAAAACCCAGAACCAGAGACAGAAATACTGAACAGACGTCAAACCTTAGAGGGAAGGCAGGGAAGAGGTGGGGGTGAAGGGGTGAAGGGGTGGAGGGGTGGGGGCTGGGGGAGGAGCGGTAAGAGATCAACCAAAGGACTTGTATGCAAGCATATTATCATAACCAATGGACATCGTAGGGGTTTGTCCTGGGGGGGCGGGGGCGGGTAGGAAGTGGCCGGGGAGGAGTTGATGAGGGAAAAAAGGAGACATATGTAATACTTTAAACAAACAAAAAAGTATAATGTTATAAAAGAAACCATGTTTCTTTATTTTTTTAAAATCCTCACAGGAGGATATTTTTTCCATTGATTTTAGAGAGAGGGAAAGACAGAGAGAAACATCGATGTGAGAGAAACACTTCGACTGGTTGCCTCCTGCGCATGTCCTGACCAGGGCCCGGGCTGGGGAGGAGCCTGCAACTGAGCTATGTGCCCTTGGCTCAAATCAATCCCGGGATTCTTTTTTGTTGTTGTTGTTAATATATTTTATTGATTTTTTACAGAGAGGAAGGGAGAGGGATGGAGAGTTAGAAACATTGATGAGAGAGAAACATCCATCAGCTGCCTCCTGCACACTCCCTACTGGGTATGTGCCCGCAACCAAGGTACATGCCCTTGACTGGAATCAAACCTGGGACCCTCAGTCTGCAGGCCGACGCTCCATCCACTGAGCCAAACCAGCTAGGGCTGCATATGTTTCTTAAAAAAATAAAAATAAAAAAATATTGATTTCAGAGAGGAAGGGAGAGGAAGAGAGAGATAGAAACATCAATGTTCAGGGAATCATTGATCAGCTGCCTCCTGCATGCCCCCTACTGGGGATTGAGAAAGCAACCCAGGCATGTGCCCTGATGGCGAACCAAAGCATGACCTCCTTCCTGGGTTATAGGTCAATGCTCAACCACTGAGCTACACTAAGATCTAACTGCAGGTCTAATAGCTACAAAGTAGCGGTGAATATATACCAGTAACAACTCTCAACATGATATAAAAATACTCGTGCCTTCCACTGGTAACAAAGCCAGAGGCACTGCAATTATTCCCCTGGCTGGTTGCCTACAGTCAGATTTGAAGATTTAAGGTTAATGAAAATAAGGAAGTCATTCCCCCCATTCAAGTTCATAGATCCCCTGAATTCTAGCCACCGACCCCTTGTGAATATGGGACTCCAGCATAAGAATTCCTTCTCTTGCCGAAACTGGTTTGGCTCAGTGGATAGAGCGTCGGCCTGCGGACTGAAGGGTCCCAGGTTCGATTCCGGTCAAGGGCATGTACCTTGGTTGCAGGCACATCCCCAGTGGGGGGTGTGCAGGAGGCAACTGATCGATGTTTCTCTCACATCGATGTTTCTAGCTCTCTATCCCTCTCCCTTCCTCTCTGTAAAAAATCAATAAAATATATTAAAAAAAAGAATTCCTTCTCTTAGCCTATTCTGCTATTTTTGTGTACTCTTTATTGTCTTCTAACATCATAGGTTTTTTTTATTCATCTCTTAAGTTGGTTTTTTATGTCTGATTCTCCCTACTGAAATGTAAGTTCCACGAAGCCAGGATGTTGGCCTATCTTGTTCACTAGTGCCCAGAACAGTGCCTGACACTTACTGGAGGCTCCTTAAATATTGGTCCATGAAAGTACAGAAGGCACCAGCACTGAGCCCAGGCAGAGTGGCAAGGAGTTTTCTTGACTTCTCTTATTTCCCTCTCTCCTGTCTTCCTTCTCTGTATTCTATCCTCATTCTTTTACCTTTACAATCTTTCTCCTTTCCCTTTTAAAAAAACCCACATATTTTTCATTTCTCTCTCATTCAACAAGTATGTACTGACAATACACTTGTGACAAGACAGACCCAGACCCGGGGCTCCAAGAGCTGGGCAGTGGCTGAGAACATGGCCTTCAGGCTAACCCAAGTTCAATGTCTGCCTCTCCATCATGCTTGCCACTGCCTATGGGTAAATCTCTCACCTCTCGGTGACTTAGTTTCTTTTCCATCGTTCAGTTGATCATTAGAGGGCTGACGGTGTGTCTGGCGCTGTGCTAGGTACTTGTGCTACTCTGGGAAGAGAGACGAGTCAACACAAGCATATGGTGTGACAAATGTGCTGATGGACAAAGGGCACGTGCTATAGGAGGGTAACTCTTGAAATCCCGAGCCCCATGAAATTCGGTCTTAGAGCACCGCCAAAGTCAAGGACAGTCCATTAGCTCCAAATAATTTCAAATAAATTCCATTGAGTTTTTTTTTGTATTTCTGGAACAACCCTGAGGGGACTTCTAGTTCATAGTGCATGACAAGATTGATTAAATCTCCCTTTATTCCATCCAGACGATTTTCTTCTCCCAGGCTCCCCAGCACGTCTCTGTGTGGATTGACTTAGACACTTGCCTTCCTGTTGGGCGAAAGGAAGGGGGCAGGGCACAAATTTCAGGACTGGTGATTTCAGGGTTCTCCTTGGTAGATAGTGAAGAAAGGGCTGTGGATGCCCTCCTGGTGCTAATTTTGCTCAGACGCAGGCGCATATGAGATGGGGCGGGGGGAGGGGGGGTACGCGGGGGGAGGGGGACGCATCCTGAAGAAAGTGATGTGTAAGCCAAACCACATCAGGAAGAGAGACGGCATGGAGGTCTGGAGAACAAGAGATGCTGGCTCTTCACTGGGGGAATCCAGTCTCCCTCGAGCACAGGAGATGAAGAGGAGGCTAGCAAGAGAAAATGATGAGATGGTGCCATGGTGGGCAAACTGCGGCTCGCGAGCCACATGCGGCTCTTTGGCCCCTTGAGTGTGGCTCTTCCACAAAATACCACAGCCTGGGCGAGTC
Organism: Cnephaeus nilssonii; assembly: GCF_951640355.1. NCBI lineage: Eukaryota > Metazoa > Chordata > Mammalia > Chiroptera > Vespertilionidae > Cnephaeus > Cnephaeus nilssonii. The sequence goes on along the minus strand of NC_137083.1, from coordinate 53,610,621 downwards.
TATTTTGAAGAAGTGGCATTAGAAGAAGTTTAAGTTTAAAAAATTTGGCTCTCAAAAGAAATGTCAATCGTTGTACTGTTGATATTTGGCTCTGTTGACTAATGAGTTTGCCGACCACTGAGATGGTGGAATGGAGAGAGGTCAGACGGCTAATTGGGGCCCAGTCATGCAAGGCCTCTCAAAGGGCTGTGATTGTCCAGAGGAAACGGGGAATCAGGGAGTGACAAGGTCAGGTAGAGGGTTCAGGAGCCCTCATCGGCTATAGAGTGGAACGAGCTCAGATGGCCACAAGACTAGGAGGCAAAGGATGAGAGAGACCTGGGCCACGGTAATGGCAACAGGAGAAGCCACTGGTTTCAGGAGACATTCCAGAGCTGGCATCGATAGGACTTAATGACTCAGAGTGTGGAGGGCAGGTCAAGTGTTATGGGTTAAACTGTGTCTCCCTCCCCCAAAATATGTTGAAGTGCTAATCTCCAAGACTCAGAATGTGACCCCATTTGGGAGCTGGACCATTGCAGATGTAATTAGTTAACTTAAGATAAAGTCTGTGGAGTGGGGTGGGCCCTACTTCAATACAGCGGGTGTTCTTATAAGGTGGTGTGTGAAGACAGAGGGAGGGAGAACGCCACATGAAGACAGGAGTGGAGTGGTGCACCTACAAGCCAGGAGCGCCAGAAATTACCAGAAAACTGCCAGAAGCTAGGACGAGACAAGGAAAGATCCCCGAGTTTCAGAGGGATCAGGGTCCTGTGGACACCTTGATTTCAGACTTCTAGCCCCCAGCACGGTGAGGCAATACATTTCTGGCATTTGTGTTACTTAGTTACAGCAGCTCAAGGAAACTGATATAGGGGGAGTTTAGCCACATCATTGTGGTGAACATGTAGGCTACTCTGAACTTTTATTATAAACATTAAGAGCAGGAGGAGCTGGAAAATATGAACAAAAATTAAAAGGAAGCCCTGGCTGGTGTGCTCAGTGGTTAGAGGGTCTGCCCCCAGACTGAAGAATCTCTGGTTCTATTCCCGGTCTAGGGCACGTACCTGGGTTACAGGTTCGATCCCCAGCCCTGGTTTGGGTGTGTGCGGGAGACAATCAATTGATGTGTGTGTGTGTGTGTGTGTGTGTGTGTGTGTGTGTGTGTGTGTGTCTTTCTCCCTCTCTTCCTTTCGCCCTTCAACTCTCTCTAAAAATCAATGGAAAAAATATACTCGGGTGAGGATTAACAACAACAACAACAACAACAACCACAACAACAACAAATTAAAAGGAAAGCCAGAAAATGCTGTAAATTGATTCAGAGATGCCTCAAGACCCACACATGCTGCTGGAACTCAGCACCCTCGCTCCACAGGCTTGCTGCTCGGTTTAGAGGAGGTGATGCGTGTAGCATTGCTTTGTACACATAAAGCACTCTAGTTATGCTAAAGCTTTGTCTTCATTTTAATTAAATAAAAACACAGGGCCATATGTTGGAGTTGCCCACACAAATAGTTCCCACCCACAGGCCTGGCAACATCATTTGTGGAGCTCAGTGCAAAATGAAACTGCGGGGCCCCTTGTTCAGAAATTATGAAGAGTTTCAAGTCAGTGACAGCAGAGCATCAGGCCAAGCACACAGACAGCCCTGTGACCTGTACCCTGAGGCCGTCCTGCCCTCCGGAGCCTGAGCCAGACCTCTGTGGAGCTCTTCGAATCCAGAGAACCATAGGGTTGGACACGTGGCGAGAAGGGGAGAAGTGAGGAGGAAGGGCTTAGGGCTGAGAAGGAAGGAATGGTCAGGGGTAATGAGCAGAGATTGCCCCGCCCCAAGAGGGGACAGATGTTGGGCAATAGTGAAAATACAATATGTTTAGACAGTGAGATGGGCCTGGGTGGGTTGGGGAGGGCCTTTGGGGCCAAGCGGAGGTATTTGACTCTATTTCTAGAAGCGATAGAGGAGCACTGGAGGTTTCTGAGCAGGAGTTCAAGTTGGTAGAGAGTGGAAGGCAGGGTTGGAGAACAAAAGCTATAAGGTTATAAATTGTTCTCCAAAGCAAGATTAACCCCTCTCAAAAGAAGAAGAAGAAAAAAGATATCACCCCTTCTCTCCAGCTCTGTATGTGTGACACCAACTGTTTGCTGAATGGATGGCCTTGGTGCGATGATGTCATTCCAACCTGGTTTAGCCCCCAACCAGACATACAAACAGGGTGGGGCAACCTGGGCGTACAGTTGTTCCTATGGAAAACAATATGATCCTATCTAATAATAGACAAATATGCAAATTGACCGCACCTTCGCTACACCAAGCCACGCCCACCAACCAATCAGGATGAGTATGCAAATTACCCCAACAAAGATGGTGGCTAATTTGCATATCAAGACAGCATAGAAAGAAGCCAAGAGCTGCAGAAGGGAGCAATGCTGCGGAGAAGCAAGCAAGCCGGGGGGAGGAGAAGGGAGGAGCGGAGGCGGGGCCGGGGGAGAAGAAAGGAGAGAGGGTGGGCTGGCGGAGAAGGCGGGCTGGGGGACAAGGGAGGAGCGGAGGCGGGGCGGGGTAGAGTGCAGCAGGAAACCCTATTGCAGGATTTTTCCTGCAACGGGAACGCTAGTAATTAATAAATAATAATACAAGAATAAACTTTATTTTGCATGTTCACAACTGTGAATACAACCATTCACCTTTTTGTTTATAATAATTTGAGAAGTTGTAGAAACACCTATAATTTCAGTGTGCTTAATCTCTTTATTAGTGAAATATCTGACGCGGTGGCTAGGAATTGATGGCCGTTTTACTATGGTTTCAACTCACTGTGTTCCGTAAGCGTATTTTTTTCTAGAATATTTTTAGGCCTGAACATGTAATTCTAGGTCAACTCCCCACTCAACCCACACTGAGCCCTAACTGCTGCTTTGTAATCTGAGCAACATGGTTAGTTAGGCTCATGGATGAAGTGCCAATCATCTGTTTATATGGTCCATCATTTCCTCTTCACCATAAAGGATACACATTGCTCTACCATCATTTCCTTTTATCCCACAGCGCTGTGACCAAGTGGCAAGCATTCTATCCCAAACTGCTGCACCAAGACCCTAGGCTTACAAAACAATTTGTCTTGGCTGTAAAGTCAATGTAGCTTTAGTTTAAAGTGCAAGTCGGGACCATGAGGATCCTCTGGGTTTCATGTTTGAATGAAACACTCGAACTTCCCCACCATGACTACTGCCACGAACAGTCTTCTGATGATTTCTGAAAACTAAAACAATCCAAGTCCTGCTCATTTCCTTCAATTTTCTTTTCTTTCCCCAACTGTTTTCTATTTATTCTTTATCCTAACCATAAAGCAAGGAAAACTGAAATAATTACTTAGAAAATTTCCACTGCTGTCAAGATGACAAAAGCTATACAGTGTGGGTGATTAGGCAAGAACAATGGATAAAAAGACAGTGCTCAAAAAGAAAAATGATTTCTTAAACTCCTGGAGAAAAGAAAGCACTGTGATCAAACTAAATTAAGTTACATGGTAGTGAGGAAAATTTTGAATGTCAGACCAATCTTTTCGCTCCTGTGTACTCATTCTCATGGATAAGGTAGGTAGTTTGTGTGTGTGTGTGTGTGTGTGTTTTTTTAGATTTTATTATTTTTAATATTTTTACTGATTTCAGAGAAGAAGGGAGAGGGGAAAGTGAGAGAGAAACATCAATGCTGAGAGATAATCATTGATTGGCTGCTTCCTGCACATCCCCTACTGGGGATCAAGCCCACAATCCAGGCATGTGCCCTTGACTGGAATCAAACCCGGGACCCTTCAGTCCGTAGGCTGACGCTCTATCCACTGAACCAAACCAACTAGGGCAAGGCTTAGGACTTCATAGTAAATTTGTATGAGTTAGTGGATAGTAAGAGAATGTGTAACAATGGCTGCATTATTAATTGGTATAGGTTCTGGATTTTATATCTGATGGTTCATAAAAATACAGAAACACTAATATAGTGGGAGCCCTTGCCTCCGTGAAGTAACACAAGCTGTTGTAACAAATAAAAGCTGACAGTGGCCGAACACACCGGAAGTTGACTTCTCATTCTTACAACAGCCCCGGGCGGGAGTTCGGCAGGAGGCCTTCCACACGGAGATTCAGGGACCCAGGCTTCCCCACCTGTGTGCGGGAGCTCCGAGTCCTTCCCTTCGCACTGGCAGGCAGGAGGAGAGAATGGATCCCCGGTGGGAGGTTTTGATGGGCCCTGCCTAGGATCCGTGACCCTGTCTTCCATCCACACTCCAGTGGCAACAATTCAGTTGTTGCTACATCTAAGCCTGAGGGGGCTGGGCAATGGATCTGAGCATCCACGAGGAAGAGGACAAATCCGAGAGACTGCCACACAATCCCTGCCACTATTGCGTAAAGCTGGACTGCCCAGGGTCCAGGTCCCGCACTGGGCCACATTCAAAGACACATAGCTTCAGCTGCAAGAAAGAATTAAAATAAATTTAAATTGAAACCCCAGCTGCAGTCGCTCAAGAAAGCTTCAAAGAAGAATTACCTTTTTAATGGACAGGCAAACTTGGCGAGTCCTCTCCCATCTCCCTCCTTCTATGTATGTATCCACTGCACACGGCAGCTATCTACTGCCCAGGTCCTCTCCTCCCTACTCCAGGCATTCAAATCTCGTTGCAACGTAGGCCTTTTCCTCCCCATTACCCTGATTGTGCCTGGCTAACCCTCTGGGCTTCAGTGTCCCCGTCCGTGAATTGGGAGACTTGAACCAAATGACCCTCATGTATTGAACACTCTAGAATATTTATTGAGTGCCCACTGGGCTAGGCCAGCGCCAACATTCTCAAATGCTATGAAAAGGGCAACACGCTTAAATCAGGGACTTTATTCCCCTGCGGCTGAAGTTTTATAGGAATTCACATCTCTTTCCTTGGCTGGTGTGCTCATGGTTAGAGCATTGGCCTGAGCACTGAAGAGTCCTGGGTTTGATTTGGTTTCTGGTTTGATTCCCGGTCAAGGGCACGTATCTGGGTTGTAGGTTCGATCCCAGCTCTGGTTGGGGCACATGCAGGAGGCAACCAAATTGATTTGTTTCTCTCACATCGATGTTTCTCTCCCTCTCTTTCCTTTCCTTTCTTCCTTCCACTCTATCTAAAAGCAATGGAGAAATATCCTCAGGTGAGGATTAACCAAACAAACAAACAAAAAAGAATCCACACCCCATGAGTGTAACAGTCCCTTCATTTGAGTTAGAAGATACATCTTTCCTGATAAAAATAAGGTCCTTATCTTTGTCAATGAAATTGACTGTAACTCATGAAAAACAGCTTATAGAACTGGCGCTACCATTTCTGTTAAAGGGAATTGATTCACTTTGGGGAAATATTAATATCTAATAATATAGGCACAGGAGCATTTATTACTTTATTGCTTTTTAGTGGCCAAAAACTAGAATGGACCTGAGTAGGATGTTGGGGACATGCCATGGAATATGATGCAGCTGTTAAAAATAATGAGCTTGCATTCTATCCATTGACCAAGGCGGAGTGTCTATGATGCATTAAGGGAGAAGAGTAAGTTTCAGGGTAAGGTGCATTGTATGACCCCATATTTGTAAAAGAAACTCGAGAACCTCTAACTGTGCCCCAGTGGAGAAAGCTGCATGGCCCCGTCTCTCCACATCTGTTACTGCCAGGGCTGGGAATGGAGACCGTGGCAGAGACATGAGATAATTAGCTTTTTTTATACATCTTTAGAGTGCCTTTTAGTTTCTTGTAATGATCACATACTTTGGAATTAAAAGAATTTTAAGTATGATTTTAAAATATTGAAACAAAGAAGTATTCTGTAATGATGCATGTTAATGGGTGGTAGTCCCCATGAAATTTAGAAAAGAAAGAAGCAAAGAGGAAGAATGCATCTATGTGTCTCCAACATCATGTCCTTTTCCCTGGGAAGATATTTCCCAAAGCAGGGCAGGGCTTGCGGGCACATCAGGCTATGCTGCTGTCTATAGAAAGTGCACTCCGAGACTCTGATTTCATGCTTAGCAAGCTGTCTCTTCATTAAAATGGAATTGACCAGTGTCATGTAAATCCGAAGGTAAGTGCCCTGGACCTAAATATTTGGGTCTTAGAAGAATATTCAACTCTCACTCTAAATTAATACATTGTTTTTCTGATTTGGGGGAAAAACAAAGCTAGTCTGTGGTTTGGTTAGAATAGATCAGCTCATCAGATCCTGAATACCTTTGGGTAAACTGACAAAACAGAGTTACCAAAATCATAAGGCTGAGATGTGGGCCCCCTCTCCCCCGCCCACCCCAGCTCCACAAGATCCTTCAGAGATGCAATCCCTATGAGGCTGAAAGTCAACCAGCCTGCCCCATGACCTGCTTGGTGGTTTATTTCAGGCCTGTGTTGGCACCCACTCTCTTGTCTATATCCTCTCTTCAGGTCCCAGAGGTTGAAGACCTTGACCTTTAAGTCAAATTTACTATAGAATGTGCCTCAGCATCTGTGTATAGTTTATCGGCAACAAAAACAAATAAAGAAGCAAAACAGAGACAGACAGAGGCATTCTTTAGGAATTCCACGAAGCAAAGTTGGGTGAGTGGTTGGCCAGTCCCCTTCAGCACCAGGGATGTGGGGCAAAGAGAGGAATATCTAATGCCCTGTTTACTTAGACAGGCACAGGAGCCTGCGTTTGCTCTGAGCAAGGGCCTTGGTTACTAAGTTAACTCTGCCGCCAGGGAAGCATGAGGGAGGAGAGAAGGGATTGCTTTCGCTCCTGCCTTCCCAAAGATGCACTCCTTAAGTTGTAAGCGTCGTTTAGTATCATCTGAGTCCCAGTTAAGAGAACATCAATAGGAAAAAAGGCAAAATGAAAAATGGAAAGGACGATACGAAAATTTGGTGCAACATTATCTGACCTACACAAAGAGGGTCATTAGGTTGTTTGTCTGCAGCCTGCTTAATGCATGGCTACATAGGCAAGATGTTCAGATCAGATGAGCAGTTTCTAGATATGTAATTGAATGATTATCTCTTATGTGAATGGCATACTCTAAAACATTGTGAAGAAGAGAAATAGCATAAAACATCCCTGCAGGAATCCTATTAGTCATGATTACATTTTTTTTCTTTTAATCCTCACCTCAGGATATTTTTCCATTGATTTTTAGAGAGAGTGGAAGAGAGAGGGAAAGACAGAGAGAAATATTGATGTGAGAGTAACACATAGAATGGTTGCCTCCTGCACGAGCCCCAACCAGGGCCCGGGACAGGGAGGAGCCTGTAACCAAGGTACGTGCCCTTGACTGAAATCAAACCCGGGACCCTTTGGTCTGCAGGCTGACACTCCATCCATTGAGCCAAACTGGCTAGGGCCATGAGTACATTTTAAAAGTATTTTTTGAACACCTACTATGTGCCAGACACCTCTTTAATGCATGGCATACATCAGTGAACACATTTGTCTCACAATCTTGTCATAAAAGACAAAACAGAGATCAGGGAAAAATGAGCAAACAAATAATATAAGGGCGATATGTGATACTGGCCAAATGAAAGACACTTATTATGAATTCTATTGACTTTTAGGGAATGGAAAGATCACAATGTGCAGAAATAGTCAGGGGAAGCTTCAATTTTGAGCCAGACACTTAGGGATAGATTTGATTTGCAGAAGCAGAGAAGAAAAGGCAACATATTTTATAGGAGACAGGACAGCATAGTAACAGGAACATTCACCAAGTGCTTTCCAGGTTGCAGGGCTTTTTCTCATCCAGGCTGCAGAGGTGAGATGAGCAATGTTTTTTGTGGCCAAGTCCTGAGATCAACCCGACTTAGCAGAGGGAAGTCTCCCTTCCTCCCCCCCTCCTTCCCCCTCCTTCCCTCCCTCCCTCCCTCCCTCCCTCCCTCCCTCCCTCCCTCCCTCCCTCCCTCCCTCCCTCCCTCCCTCCCTTCCTTCCTTCCTTCCTTCCTTCCTTCCTTCCTTCCTTCCTTCCCTCCCTCCCTCCCTTCTGACCTTGCTTCTCTCTCCTGATCAGAGTTCATGGTTTCATATTCACTTGCTAATCTAAAGCCCCTTTACAGAAGTGGCAAAGAGAACCAGGAGGCTGTATTTCTTAAATTAAGAGACAGTATTATTGCTGTATATCTTGTGTGTGTGTGGTGTGTGTACACGCATGACACACTACTTGGGGGAAACAAGACCTTTTGTAGGTTATAATCCCTTGACTTGGAAGGACTTCCTTTCTTAGCCAACCTCAATTCCCATCTCTTCCCCATCTCAGAGTAAACTCATTCTTCCTCCCTATTTCACAGCTCTCCCCCTGCCAGCTTTCACCTCTCCACTCTGGCTGTATGCTCCTTGCTGCACCCAACCACGTCAAGCCACCTTCATCAGCTCCTTTCAAGCGACAAATGCAACTGTTGGTTATTTGCACCCCTCCTCATCTCTGGGGTTGGTAACATTGAGAGGAGGTATACTATCTCCCTGTGAGAATTTAATGAATGCCCTGGACCCTAGATACACATATACAACAAATAGGTGTCTAATTTCAAGAGATTCATGTACCCCTGAAAAGATCACTTTTCTAGATCACGTTTATTTTGTGCAAACTATATACTTCAATGCTTTAAAATGTACTGGTATAGTATTTTGTCTGACACATGTCTTATTTTCAGAATTAGATTAGCCTTGGAAATAAAGCTACTTTAGAACTTTTTGGCTAGCCCTCATAGAACTGGGCAGAAGGTAGAGCACATGGGGGAGGAGGGTTAGTTAATTTAAAAAATAATGTGTAAACAAACTGTGGTACATCCATACAATGCAATATCATTCAGTGATAAAAACAAATGAGCTATCTATACTAATAAAAGGGTAATACGCTAATTAGACTGGATAGACCAGATGTCCTCTGGACGTCATTCTGGATGTTCTTCCTGACAAAGCTGGGGGTGTGGCCAGCCTGCAAACTGCCCGCGGACCCTCTCCCAGGCTGGCTCCACCTCCCAGCAGGGACCCCCAACCCGATAGGGGGCGTGGCTGGCCTGCAAACCCTTGGTAGCCCCAAGCCCAGGCCAGCCCCACCCCCCAGTGGGGACCCCCACCCCAATCGAGGATGTGGCTGGCCTGCAAACTGCCTGCAGCCCCTCGCCCGGACTGGCCCCACCCCTATTGGGGACCCCCACCATGATTTGGGGCCCCCTTCAGGGCAGGCCAGCCAGCCCCACCCATGCATCAGGCCTCTATCCTATATAATAAAAGGGTAATATGCAAATTAACCCTAATGGCAGAATGAGCAGAATGACCACTGACCACCAATTGGTCTCTTGGGGCACACTGACCACCTCTTGGTCTTTTTCCCTGGTCAGCAGGCTCTGATTGCCTGATGGCCACCAGTGGCAGGGGCAGGTCCAGCGAGTGGGCCAGAACAGCCGACCTCTCAGTTTCTTCCCCTGGCCATCAGGCATCGATCACCTGATGGCGAACCGGGGGTGGGTGGTAGTGGGGGTGAGGCCAGCTGCAGGCAGCTGGGGAAGATGGCCCTGATCGCAGGCCAGGCCTAGGGGCTGTACCCGCACACAAATTTTGTGTGCCGGGCCTCTAGTTAAGTCATAAAAGGTCAGGGAGGAACCTTAAATGTGTACTACTAAATGGAAGAAGCCCATCTGAAAAGGCTACATGCTGTATGATTCCAATGATACAACATTCTGGAGCAGGCAAGACTATGGAGATATTATAAAGATCAGTGATGTCCAGGGATCTGAGGGGAGGGGGTTCTGAATAGGTAGAGCACGGGAGATTTTTAAGGCAGTGAAACTATTCTGTTTAATACTGTACATTATACATTTGTCAAAGCCCATAGAATGTACAACACAAAGAGTGAACCCTAGTGCCAACTTTAGTTAAGAATAATGTATCGCCCTAATCGGTTTGGCTCAGTGGATAGAGCGTCAGCCTGTGGACTCAAGGGTCCCAGGTTCGATTCCGGTCAAGGGCATGTACCTTGGTTGCGGGCACATCCCCAGTAGGGAGTGTGCAGGATGCAGCTGATCGATGTTTCTCTCTCATTGATGTTTCTAACTCTTTATCCCTCTCCCCTCCTCTCTGTAAAAAAATCAGTAAAATATATTTTAAAAAAAGAATAATGTATCCATAATGGCTCATCACTTTAACAAATATACCACATCATTATAAGATGTTAATAATAGAGGAAACTGGAGGGGTAGGGTGAGGTGGGGGTATATAGGATCTCTCTGTATTTTCTGCTCATTTTTCTATAAACCTAAAACTACTCTAAAAAAATAAAGTCTATTGCCCAGCCACTGTGGCTCAGTGGTTGAGAGTTGACCCATAAACCAGGAGGTCATGGTTCGATTCCTAGTCAGGGCACATGCCCGTGTTGTGGGTTCAATCCCCAGTGGGTGGTGTGCAGGAGGCGACCAATTAATGATTTTCTCTCATCCTTGATGTTTCTATCCCTTTTCCCCTCTTCCTTCCTCTCTGAAATCAATAAAAACATATTAAAAAGTAAAGTCTATTAATTAAAAAAGAGAAGAGTTTCAGAGTTTGACTGTAGCCACTAATGACTATTGGCATAAAGGATGTGAACTCCTTAATACAATGCATGCATTTTAGCCTCTTAAAGGTGTATCTAGTGGTATTGGACTCAGTTAAACTTGCTGCTTGATAAAATGTCAACACAATATCCAGAATTTTTTTGTTTGTTAATCTTCACCTGAGGATATTTTTCCACTGATTTTTATTTATTTATTTTTATTATTTATTTATTAATTAATATATTTTATTGATTTTTTACAGAGAAGAAGGGAGAGGGATAGAGAGTTAGAAACATCGATGAGAGAGAAACATCAATCAGCTGCCTCCTGCACACCTCCTACTGGGGATGTGCCCGCAACCAAGGTACATACCCTTGACTGGAATCGAACCTGGGACCTTTCAGTCCGTAGGCCAAAGCTCTATCCACTGAGCCAAACCGGTTACGGCTTTCCACTGATTTTTAGAGAAAGTGGAAGGGAGGGAGAGAGAGAAACAGCAATATGAGAGAAACATCAATTGGTTGCCTCCTCCTGGTACCCCGACCAGGCATGTGCCCTTGACCAGAACGAACCCGGGACCGAGGGCAGACACTCCATCCACTGAGCCAAACCAGCTAGGGTCAATATCCAGAATTTTTAAGTGAAGTAACTGGATTAGTAAGATATGTTCCCTTGACATAAATGCAGTCCAATTCTAATGTCCATGAAGACTCAACATTCAACACACAAATTTCAGCATGAAAACAATCCATTAGCGTATATTCAGCGAGTCTTACACACAAATGGAAAGAAGGGCCACAAAGACATGGTTGTCACTTAAAACAGTTTTCTTCTTGCTCTGTCTTTATATTCTTAACAGAGGCTTTGAGGAAAAACCATATCTACCCGGACAAAATGAATATTTGGGGCCCCAGAAAATCAGGTCAGTGAGTGATGGGGCCAAATTCAGTGCCATGTTCTCAACTTAGAAAGAACATCGTGAAGGATGACTGACCCAGATGACTTCTCCCCGAGGTTATGCCGGAGTTGATTATTCTGAGGTCAGGCGAGGATGTTGGCCATAGGATTAGCACTTTGCCCCACGTGGCTCCTTACCTCATATCATCTTGTTTGGTTATTAAAAAGGCTGAATTGATGGAGTGAGTCCTTCCAAAGCCCTCTTATTCTGTCCATTTGAACACATACATTAAGCCTATAGTGATTCGGCAGGTTGGGTAGAAAGTGCTTCATTCTGAGATGGGAGAAAAGGAAGGTTTCCTCCCCTACTCTGCTACCCTTTCCTGTCACAAACAGATCACCCAGCTCTCCCCTAGGCTACCTTCCTGTTGGGCTTTGGGTGGGGAAGGAGGGAAAGAGAGAAGAGTTCAGCAAAGGCTCAGCAGGCCAAGCCTCCCAGGTAGCACGTGGGCTGCTCCGAGGCCCCCTGAGTCCCTCCAGTATTCAAGCCTCATACCAGGGGCCAGGCTGCCTTGGCTGCAACGCCTTTGACCTCAGCCACTAGACACGTGATGCATTCAGTCGCGTCTATTTATTTCCTTCTTCAATGATTATAAAAATAATGCCTTCCAGATAAAGCAGAGACTGCGTGCTTCAACCCTTCTCCTTGGAACACGCGTGGCATGCATTCAAAGTGCAGAGCCTGGGGGTCGCCATTGTGTTCACACAATAAATCTTCGTTTATCTGGGATCCGGCAGTCACGAAGCTGCGATGACAAGATTTTTTTATTTTTTTTTTCCCTTTAACAGACAGAAGTCAGGGAGGGCAGTCATTGCTCAGACAATGAGATTCCAGCAAGTGCTGTTCTGAATCCAGGAGCCCTGTAGGGGAGAAGATGGATGACGCAGGCAAACTGAGACAGCCAGGAGGGAAAGGGAGACATCGGTGAAGCCAGAAGGGAAGAAGGCGTTAAAGGGGAGGAAGAGAAAAAAATGGAAGCCAGCGGGTGGGGGAGAAGGAGCTGTCAGCAAGGGAGGGAGAGGAGGGAGAGACCTGGGAGACCAGTGGGCGGGGCCCAGTTTTCCCCGTGCTAGGAACAGGGGAAGCCAGGTATATTGTTCTGCAAACCACAGTATTAGCTGCCGGCCAGATGGCTTCCAAGTTATGTGAGGACAGCAAAGGCAGAAAAGAAAATGTTAGCGAGTTGTGCTAACACTGAGAAAAGAAATCTGTGTAAATTTCCCCCCAAAAATGTGAGTCTAGAAACCTTTTTAGACAGGAGATAAGTGTCTTTGTACGTGTCATATATCAAGGCTCCCGACCATGGTAGTTCTGATTCAAATTAGGTTGCTTCATGCCCATGATAATGTATGTTCCTAATGGTGAGCATGAAGCATGACAAGGACCTAAGGAAACTTCTGAATTTCCAAAGGAAGATTCATCAGGCTGCGTGTGGTTGGACTCTTGAATGCAGTTTGAATGTTAAGCGTACGTCGCTGTGCTCTGATTTCTGGAAGGTTGTGAACCCAGGTGTGAAAGATAGAGTGACTCGCAGGTACCTGGGACTTGGCCCCCGTGGTAACCAGTCTGGACCTCAGACCTTCGTTCCAATTCTGTACCTATAGTTACTGTCTAGGAGCCCTGTCATCATTTGAAAACATTTTCAGAAATAGCCTCATCCTTCCACCTGCCCTTTTCTCAGACATCGGCACAGTTCATCTCTCACCTCACCTTCTTTATCTCCATGGGCTGCCAATTTTTTCTGCAAAATCTCTTGGTCTCCTCGCCATTCTCCCTGCCCTGGATGAAGCCCAGCCTCACTTACCAGCCTCCGCCTCCACTCCTTCTATTCAGCCAGCCCACATGTTCTAGAACAACAACTTCCTTAACATCACTTCCATTCGGAGGAGTCTCAGGGCCCAGGAGGTTTCCCTGGCAGCCAGCCCCACCTGCCCCGCCGGATGCATCATTCACAAATTTCCTGTCACCCTCTAACCACATCTCCTCCCCCGGGGGGAGCTCCCACAAGTAGGTGCCAAGCCAGAAACCTGTGGCTCACCTGGCCGTCCTCCCTGTCCTTTTAGCCATCCATCAGCAAGTCCCGCAGGTTTCACCCAACACCATGGCCCGGCTCCCTCTTCCTATCTCCACGGTCACCACCCACGTTCAGGTCAATGCCACTTCTTACCGAGACCCCTGCCACCTCCTCACTCTTCGCTCTAGTCTCCGTTGACCACCAATCCATCCTCCACGCAGTGGCCTGGAAGTAATCTTTAAAAATGCAAATCAGATCATGCCAGGCCTCCAGTGGCTTCTCACTGCACTTAGGATCATTGTCCAAAATCCTCGCTGTGGCTTCCGAGGTCCGGCAGGACTCCTCCCTGCCTCCATCCCCCAGGCCTCTGCCCACAGCATGCATAGGCCACCCTCCTCGCTCCCCCTTCAACAGCCTTCTTCTCTCCTCCGGGGGCCTTGGCTTCAAATCACGTCTTCAGAGAAGACCTCTGGACCTCCCTAAGCAGGGCCATCCCCACCTTCCACCAGTATCCTCACTACCATGTTGATTTCCTCCAAACCTTTGAAATCACAACTTGCAATTGTTTTGTTTGCTTGCTTGTGTTTTGCCTGTCTGCTCACTGGGCCCTAAGTCCCACCAGGGCCTGGACCCACCTTCTCCGCAGCTTCAGCACAGATGCTCAATACACGAAAGCCATTGTAATTACTATTTTGCTATTTATGTTAGTGTTCGTTATAAACATGTTTTGTTATCGATTATGATGATGTTTCTTGATGATTCCAGACTTTGTGGGTGGAATATTCTTCCTTCTATCTAAGGGTATCGTTGCCTTTTTCCTACTTCCTCTTACCTCTTCTGGCGCTCCCTCCAAAAAGCATCCTGACTATCCTAAATTCTCAGTCTTTTCAGGACTGTTTAATTTTTTTTTCTTTCACTTACAAAAACTCTCATATGACTCATTCCCATCTTTCTTCTCCTTCTTAGACAAATCTGCCCTGGAATAGTTTATACCTGACTATATTTCCTTGCTCCCATTTATTCCTTTCCCGTATTCAACTTCTTCCTAGCAAATGTTTCTGTTATTCCAAATTAATTTTAGAAACAGTTTTTAGAATGTTTCCAAAATAATCCCACTGGTGTTTTACTTGGGATTACACTAACTTTGGTTAGTTTAGTTTGAGGGAAGTCATTATCTTTGCAATGGAATTCCTCCTAATAAGGCCATTCCTGTATTTTTATTTTTTAAAATATATATATTATTGATTTTTTTACAGAGAGGGAGGGAGAGGGAGAGAGAGTTAGAAACATCTATGAGAGAGAAACATCAACCAGCCACCTCCTGCACACCCCCTACTGGGGATGTGCCCGCGACCAAGGTACATGCCCTTGACAGGAATCGAACCTGGGATCCTTGAGTCCGCTGGCCAACGCTCTATCCACTGAGCCAAACCGGTTAGGGCCATTCGTGTATTTTTAAATAAAATGTTTTGTTGGTATTGGTCCTTTTACATTATTGTTAAATTTCCCCTCAACAGTCGACAGTATCAGTAGAATATGTCTAAATTTTGTTCCCTTTTTATTATTTTGCCTGACACATCATGAGCTTTGATTTATGAATGCAGGTCTTGCTTCAACTTAAGATTTTCTTTTCTAATATCTTTTTTATAATATTATTACTAGCAGAAGAATATTTCTCTGGTCTTTTTTCCCCCTTCTCATTGAAAACTGGATTTTCATTGTCCATCCTCTATATCTAGACCTTGTATCTAATAATGTTGATCTGTCTGTCCTTTTCTTCTATATTATGGAATAAAATCCACAAGCTTGTCTTTCTTTTCACTGATTGCATTTTCTTCTGTATCATTTCTAACCACCGATTATGCTAAATTCATTTAAAATTCTGCTATGTTATTAAATTATTTCTTTCATTATTTTCTTAACTCTGACAACCCTCATCTCACATTGCTGTCTCCACCTCACTTTCACCTTTTATTTCATTGGGTCTATGATTTTTATTTCCCCCTCCATCAAATGTAGTTTAAATGTTGCTTAAATTTACTTCTATTATTTATAGTAATTTTTAAAAATATGCAATTTTAATATTTCTCAAGTGCTATGTTTATCTTTGCTCATGTTACAGAATTATTACATAGGTCACATGTTGTTTTTTAATTTTCCTCTTAAATTGTTTTAGAAGGCAGAAAAGATCTATCTTAACTATGCATTCACCAAAAATTAAAGTGAATAGATTTTTCACTGTTTACTGGAACTCTATTAACATATTAAAAAAAATCCTAAATTGGTACTTCAACTAAGAACTGGCCAATGATCTTGATAGCCTGCTGGGTGTGGAAAGCAAGCAGTCCAGGGCTGTGGGATGTCCTACCAGAGAATCATAATCATAATCAATCATAATTGTAATCATAATCATAATCGATCCACCTAGATACCAGGCCTGGTTCTAAACATTTTACATGTATTTCTTTAATCCTCACAATAATTCCTTGAGGTATAGTTGATCATTATCCCTGTTTTATAGATGAGGAAATTGAGGCTCAGTTAAATTATCCAAACAAATAATTAGTGGAACTAGGTTTCAAACCCAAACAGTCTGGCTCAGGAACCCACATTCTTAACTTCTATTTTATATTGCCTCACTTCTGCAGACATTATGCCTGCTTCTTCCCTATGTCTGTGGGTCTGCAACCTGCCCTCATACATGGAGGGCAGGGAGAGACTGAGGCCGATTGGTAGGCCAGGAACTTAACACACGAGGCTTATCTTGGGCTCCGCAAGCCTGGTTGATCCCCACCTCCTTCCACCAGAGCTTCAGTTTATACAGAGGCCTTAACAGGGTTCGGTCACATATTCAGTCCTATTGCTCTGAACACCAACCACCTTAAAATCTCAAGGTTGCGACCTTGAAAACATTCCCACTGGGTGCACGGTGGGCACACGGGTATTCAAAGGGCAGGGAGGGGTTGAGGAGTCCCTGATTGCTCTGGTCTGCTCTTGGGTCAACCAGTGGTCACGACCTCTTGATGACCTCCTTCGACAGTGTCTGTTGAAATAGTCGTCAGCTATCTCAGCTGGTTTTAGGGAGGATCCCTACCACTCCTGGGAGGGGCCCAGTTGCCCCAGGGCTTTCCTTCTGGGGTGGCCAGGCCTCCTCCCTGGGTCTGAGATGCAAACACTGCTGAGCATGGGGCTGGAAGGGTGCTTGCTTCTCCGGAGGCCTCTTGCCGCTGTCACCAGCTCCAGACCTGAGGGTCTTGTCTGTCTGTCCACTTCTATCCCCTGACACACACACTTTCTGATGAGTCTAACTGTAGGTCTTCCTTCTCATTGTGGTTACCTTAATATCTAGACTATATCCCTAGATTTTTTTTTTTACAATTATGTGGCAGATGTTTGTACTTCTCTGCCACGAGCAGGATTTCCACTTATTTCTATTTAAAATAACCTTTGCCGGGCTTGGTGGTGTGCGCCTGTAGTCCCAGCTACACAGGAGGCTGAGGCTGAAGGATTGCTTGAGCCCAGGAGTTCTGGGGTGTCGTGTGCTATGCCGATAGGGTGTCCGCCCTAAGTTGGGCATCAATGTGGTAACCTCCCGGGAGCGGGGACCACCAGGTTGCCTAAGGAGGGGTGAACCGGCCCAGCTCAGAAACGGAGCAGTCAGAGCTCCTGTGCTGATCAGCAGTGGGATTGTGCCTGTGAGGAGCCACTGCACTCCAGCCTGGGCAACACAGCGAGACCCTGTCTTTAAAACAAACCAAAACAAAAAACAAAAAAACACCACAACAAAAACCTCCTTTGGTCCTCTCAGTGGTTCCTGGAGGGTGGGGATTGAACATCTGTGTGCTGCTCCTCTTTCTAGATCTCTCTTCTTTCTCTCTTGCTCCTGCTTCCTGGCACCTTCTTCTCCTTTGTCCTGCATTATGCTTCATTCTCACCTGAGGTTCTCTGGATGAGCCTCTTCCTGGTCTCCTCTTCCATCTGCACCTTGCTCTCCCCCTTTCTTCACCTTTAGTCTTTAGCCTGCTGCTCTTTTCACTCGGGATGCTCTCCTTGGTGACCTCACGCCCTCCAAAGGTCTCACTACCACGCACATGCTAGTGGTCTCCAGTCCAGGCGCCAGCCCAGGTGCCTCAGAAGCTTCCTTTACATAGTCAGCTGTCTGCTGGATCTCACAGACCAGACACCACAAACTCAACATGTCGAACACTGCACCAGTCACCTCTTCTCCCCCTCCTGCATGGTGGGTGAGTCCCTCTATCCTGCCAGTCATCCTTGACTCCTTTCCAGTTCAGCCACCCTCCAGCTAAAGGATGCTCCCCTGTCCTGCAAGAATGATTGCTCCCCCTCCTAAAGTTCTTCAAAGCCTCCAGCTCCAGCTCCTCAATGTGGTCTGAAAGGTCAAGTGAGATTGGTCTATCGTCTGTCCTTGTTCCCTGCTGCACTGTTCCCCTGTCTGCACAGCTTGGAGTTTCCTGCCTTTCCCTGGTGTGGCCTCGATCCTGCCTGCTGGTAAATGGCCTCTGGGGAGGAAGGAATCCCTGATCTGTAGCAATTGTGACTTTTCTGGTAAATACTCCCCCCATGGACAGTTTCAGACTAACATGATGTCATTGAATGAGAAGTTGGGAAAAGACGGGTAGTATCCACTGTTAGATAACATTTCCATCGTACAGATACAATAGACCTAAAAAATCCTCAAGGGCATAGCTAATCCTATCTAATAAAAGGGTAATATGCAAATTGACCCTAACGGTGGAACGGCCAGTCGCTATGACATGCACTGACCACGAGGGGGCAGATGCTCAACGCAGGAGCTTCTCCCATGGTGGTCAGTGCGCTTCCACAGGGGGAGCTCCACTCAGCCACAAGCTGGGCTGAGGGCTGCTAGCGCAGTGGCAATGGTGGGAGCCTTTCCTGCCTCTGTGGCAGTTGGACATCCCCCGAGGGCTCCTGGGCTGCCAGAGGGATGTCTGACTGCCAGCTTAGGCTTGATCCCCTGAGGAGCGGGCCTAAGCCGGCAGGTGGACATCCCCTAAGGGCACAGGCCAGGCTGAGGGACTCCCCCCCCCTCCCCGCCCCGAGTGCACGAATTTTCATGCACTGGGCCTCTAGTACTAAAATAAATTAGGGACTGATATATTTTTATATTTGTTTTAAATATGATTTATTTAATAGTACTTAATTTAATTTTTAATAATGACCAAGTTTAACAATCAGCTTGCCAGATTCCTGAACATTTGTTTTAATCCTCACCCAAGGATATTTTTTCCATTGATTTTTTTTAGGGAGGGAGGAGGGAGGAGGGAGAGAAAGAGAGAGAGAAACATCTACGTGAGAGAGACCCATAGATTGGTTGCCTCTCACATGTGCCCCAACTGGGCCATGGATTGAACCTGCAACCAAGGTATGTGCTCTTGACCAGGAATAGAACCTATGGGCTGACATTCTAACCACTGAGCTAAACTGGCCAGGGCAAGACTCTTGAGCATTTAACAGCTGGCCCTTGTGAGCTGGTTCCAGCCAGCTCCAGGACACCACTGACCTCTTTCCCAAAGATCCCTCCTTCCCACCAACATCCGGCCAATGCTTATTCTTCCCTTCAGAGCCAGCTCTGCTCATGCTGGAAATGTGCTCTCTCTGTCTCCCTCATTGCTCTTACCACATTGCAACGACCTATTTATGCACCTGCCTTTTTCCTATTCCAGGAGCTTCTTGAGCAGAGGCTGTGCCTCATTCATCTTTGTAATCCCAGTACAGTGCTCGGCACATAGAAGACACTCAGTGAATTATTGTTTAAAGAATCAGCTATGTCTTGCCTGTTGGCCTCATCCTTTTTTCATCCACCTCCCTTCCCACTCACTCTGGGAAATAATGTTTGTTGATTGGATCAACTGACCAAGTAGATGAGAGCATTTGTTGGTATGAATAGTTCACTCACCTATGTTTGAGGTAGGAGGGGGTGTGCTCTCCCACCTACTCCCCAGACATAGGGCCCCCATGCCCATGACTGTCACGTCTCATGCTAATAGTCTAGAGCAGGCGTCCTCAAACTACGGCCCGCGGGCCACATGCGAGTGTTTTTGCCGTGTTGTTTTTTTTACTTCAAAATAAGATATGTGCCGTGTGCATAGGAATTTGTTCATAGTTTTTTTTTAAACTATAGTCCGGCCCTCCAACGGTCTGAGGGACAGTGAACTGGCCCCCTGTTTAAAAAGTTTGAGGACCCCTGGTCTAGAGGATGCAAATTCATTACTGTGGGAAAATGATTATTTAAAGCAGTTGTACATTTGATAAACTTCAGGCCTCTATGCTCAGACCTAGTCTTTTTCATTGAGTGAAAAATAACGTTCTAAACCATCATGTTGACTGACAGAGAACCAGAACAGACCACCAGGAAGTGTTACCTGAACTGAACAGAACAGTGATTGAGCATCTGTGATGCAACAGGTGTTGGGTCAGCCCTGGGCTGGATCAATAGAAAAGGAATCTGTAAATATACCGATGGTACTGATCATATTTTTTCAGTTTTTCAACTGAATGCTTGTCATTTTAGTGACATAGACTCTAATTTCTCAGGATTTTTAGAGTCACTCGTGTCCTTGTAGCTGATTAACCACAGAGGCTGCTGTCTCTAGTCGCCTAACTTACTGCGCATGCAGCCTTAGCTCCAGCCTCACGGAGAAGGGACAGCAGTGAATTCCCTAGAATTGCCATTTTACACATCACCAGGATGACTCTATTTTCACTAGGATAATCTATTTATATAAGTGACTCTTTTTGTTTTCCAAGAAGATTCAACAGTTCCATGAAGCAACAGCAAAAGCAGTAGTCACCTCTCCAGAACAGACCTCAATCTTGGCAAGATTTATACTTCACAAATAAATATTTAAAAGCAAACCATAACAGCAAAAAAACAACACGATGGCACATACCCAAACTACACCCGTTAGCCTGGGTCCGTTTCTCCTGGGAATTATGTGATTCTGAAACCTATGTCGATTTTACTCTCTCCCTGAAGAAAAGTTTGGTGTCTTTAAGATTCTATCTCCACACACATACTGTTCTGAAAAGCAGAATCAAAAGACTGAGGCAAATAGAATTTGAAAGAACTTATTTTGTTTACTAGATTCAACCAGAAAAACATTGAGATTTCTTAAAAATCTCCTTTTACAGGGGAACATTATTTCTTGCCTATGTGGGGACAAATCTATATATACTCTGCACATATAGTCACTCTTTGCCACAATGGATGATGGGTCACATCTGTGGTGAACAGATGATTCTCAAGAGTCTAGGATTCATGAGCAAAGGTGTGCTGTGGCCGAGTGGTGAGCTGTTCTCAGCAGATGTTTCAGAAGAGAGCTGTGCCCCATAATTAGCCTGAAAGCCAAATTATCCCCACTGGAGAGGCCAGAATGACGTGAGCACCCTCTGCCTGTCTTTGAAGATGAACATCCTAGGACGATTGACTCTGTTCTTGATGATTCTGGACTAGGAATGAGTTGACGGCTTGATGGGGGCTCCTGGAAAGGGACTTTGTTGAACTTATTTCTGGAAGAAAAATCTAGACATAGTCTACAGACTCTATAACTAATTGTTGAAAGAAAAGAAGGGGGAAAGAAAAAAAGGAGAAGGACTTTTTCACTCAGACAAGAGCCACAGGAGTAATTAACCCCAAAGACGGAAATAGCAAATGACCTTTGGTGAGGATGTTTTCTGAGCATTTCAAACAGGACCTGACTGCTTTATAATTCTTCAGATGGCGTGGAAAGCATTCTATTGCGGGTGAGAAATACCCTGTTTAAAATGAGCAAAGCCTTCAATTAATCCACACACGACAGCGTCTCTGGCCAGGTAGAATATTTCAACCCTGCACTTCCTGGCCTGTACCCTTTAGAGCAATTGCATTTCATAAATTTCAGGAACGTGCCTGGTGCAGGTGGTTGAGACATGGGAATAGTCATAAATCTGGGGCTCAGTGGCCTCCAGCCTCCACAGTTAAGGCTCTCAAGTGCTGGCCTGGGCACAACTGGAATTCATGCCATAGGACAGCCTTCCACAGGTGGCAATTCCACAGCTTAGGTTTATTTCTTATCGCCATCCTTGAAAAGCAGCGGTGTAGAGGAATGTTAAAAGAGCATGCTTTTCCCAGCGGGCTCTCAGAGGCTACATGGAAGCTGTTTCTGAAGCAAAGATAATTAGGTCGACGTGTTCTACACTTTGTGGCCAAGGATGAGTTCTTACTGAGCAAATGTGCACGGGTGTGGGGAGATGAGCCCACATCCCTGGGGTGAGCTTCCCAGCAAGACCGAGAAGGAGGGAACCAGCACCATGCACGCTCATTCTCGTATCGGATGACTGCAGCTCAAATCAAAAGTTTCCCCTGAACTTTCCCCCCTGCTACAAAACTAATCCATGTTCATTCTAGATTTTAGTTCAAATACAAGGAAGTGAATTTCCTTTGCTTTCTCCATGGGTACACGGAAAAACATGTTTTTTGCCTTCTATTTCATTTTGTGGAAGAGGCCTAAATAAAGATGGTTCTCTTCTTAGAGACTGGTTTCAAAATGAGTAGGAGGGACATGAAATGAGTGGAGGTGAAATATATCATTTATCCACATGCTCATCCCCATTTGGGGGCGGGGGGGGGGGCGCGGGACAGGATGGAGAGCCCCAGTATTTCTGCGTGATTAATGGTGGCGCCAGATTGGCTTCCCATGAAGAATGTACAGTCACTCGACCTCACCTACAGTGTTTTGAATGTCCGCAAAGCATCAGGCAGGCCACTCGGTTACTCTTCCAAGGAGTTGCCTTTTGTTTGAAGACAATGAATGAAGAACATCTTGGGCAAGGCCTGGTCCTTCCCATATGCCGAGTTCCAGAGACCTCCCAGCATTGGGCCAATGATGTCCTTCAGGGATATGTTTAACTGCCCATGTTGGAGGGTAGTCACGTTGCCTTCATGTGTAAGTCCTTCCATACCACCACAGAAGGAATGGCTGCGCTCTGGCCAAGAAAACATGCTTCTGGTGAAGGGGCTGAGGAAAATTTATTGCCCACTGAACTGCTTATGGCTTCCTGAAAAGTCTTTGAAATGGAAGAATAAGTCCAGTGTTCCTTAGGTTTGTCCAAATGTTTAGTTATTTTATATCCTGCTTCTTTTGATTAGTAACACCCATCAGAGACATATGGACCCTGGACTGGGTTCCTGAATCCCATGTTACAGTTTGTTTTTTCTCTAATTATGTAACTGAAGTAACCTTACCTGTGTCAGGAACCCTAGAACTTAAGACTATGGGTTTTTCAGATCTCCTTTAAAACTGTTAAGTGTTAACAAATACTAGGTTCAGTGATGATAGACATAGAATGTGCACCTTTTTCTGCCAAAAGCAGGTGTAAGTCAGACTTATGACATTTAGGAGCCAGTCTCCAAGCCAGCTGGAATAAATGAGGTGAAGCAAAATGGGGACCTCCCAGGTCCTATGTCCTCTCTCCTCTACACAAGCGAAGTCTTGGATGCCCACCTGTTGGTTGGATCTGATCTCCATCTTGCTGTCTGGTCCCCTTGGATGGGTGTCTCTTCTGACTGTTCATGCGGCCTTGACTCTGTTCTCCACCAGCACCTCCTTCGCTTCCTGTCTTTCTTGGATGAAGCCCCACAACATGGGATGGTAGCATCCCTTCACGACAGAAAAACTCAGTAGGAAGAAACAGCCTCTGACCCCATATCTCTACCCAGTGCTGCAAAGGGCAGGCTTCTCTTCGGCCCTCCGCTGACTTTCCCATCGCGTCAGCCCACAGGCTGGGCAACTGCTTCACTCTTCAAGTCTTGAGCACACGGTTCCAACCCCCACCTCTCATTCAGGTTTGCGGGGAAGGTTAGCTGGTTGGTACATTTCAGATTCAGGAAGCTGGATGCAGGGCTGCTCTCAACCTGACGGCAAAGCTGTGTGATGAAAACACCATCGGGCCAGGACCTGAGCGGCCTGAGTTCTAGTCTGATCATTGCCAAGGTTCAGTGAACCTGGCCAAGCCTGCGTGGAACTGCTGGTCCAGCGGGGGCTCTACAGCCCTGCCTAAACCATGGGGTGACTGTCACGACCAGATGAAGGGACAGATGTGGGAGTCCTGGCACAGGCGGGAAAATCTGACGCAGGTTCTGGGGCTGTGCAACAGGAGACAGACTGCTTCACGAGGAAGTGAGCTTCCCAGAACTGGAGGAGTTAAAGCAGAGACCAGGCAACGAGGTGCCAGGGACACTATGAAGGTAGAAGGCCAGACGAGGTGCCCGGAGTCTCGACTTGGTTTTCCAAAGACTGTGGTTTTCCAGGCTGATTCAAAGACAGTGATTCTTGGTAGGGGAGGGTGGGGATAAGGGGGAGAGATCAACCAAAGGACTTGTGTGTATGCACATGAGCCTAACCAGTGGTCACGGACAACAGGGGGGTGGGGGCATGCGTGGGGAGGGGTTTGGGATGGGAATGGGGGGATGAGGACAAATATGTGATACCTTAATCAATAAAGAAATTTTAAAAAAGAGTCAATTAAACACCAAGTCTAAGCTATTGAGCCACCAAAAAAAAAAAAAAAAAAAACCCCAAAAAACACACAAAAAAAACCAAAACAAAGACAGTGATTCTTGGCACTGACCTGGAGTCCTCACCGGACTCTGCATCTGGTCATCTTGACCTGAGCCTGGTGTCACTGAGCGGAACCTCCCTGAGCCCAGAGCACTTCTCTCGTCCACCCTCCTCTCCAACCCCTGCACCTGAGCCTCTCACCTGGCTGGGCTCTGAGGACTTCCTAAACGGGTGATGGTGGCGGGTTCCTCTGACCCCAGCTATGAGCCTAAGTCCTGTCTCAAATCCAAACTGGCTTGACCTATTTACCAAACCTTTTGGGAGAAGGGGAGGTGCCTACATGATACTGACAATCAATATGATTTGAATCTCAGTTTTGCCATCCAGGGGTTTTGATGTAAGAGCATGCAAAGTTAAAGCAGACATTGAGACTATGAGTTTGAGATAAGACCCTGGCCTTATTGTTCCAATGCTATGAGAATAGCATAGGGAGCAGGACAGATGGAAAAACAAGACAGACATGAAAGAGAGAGAGAGAGAGAGAGAGAGAGAGAGAGAGAGAGAGAGAGAGAGAGAGAGAAAGAGGAGCCCCCATGTAGCTCCCAGGTCTGACCTTGGCAATTTCCCTAGTTTCTAGACAGTCTGACCAAACAAAATAATTTGGTCACTTCCATGAAGAGTTTGCCACTTTTGAGACGTGGTCCCCATCCAATACCCCCAGTGGACACTTGAAATCGTGGATAGTGCCAAACCTTGTATATACTATGCATTTTTCCCTATACGTACATACCTTTTCACACATAGGAAGCACTTTATGGCTTTTCTTTGGCATATCCAAATTGCCAGCACCACTGCTCTTGAACTTTGGGGTCGTTATTCAGTAAAATAAGGGTGACTTGTACACAAACACTGCGATACTTCAATAGTCGAGCTGATTACTAAGGCGGCCAGTAAGTCACTACCAGGCAGAGTGTATACAGCGTGGAGACACTGGACGAAGGGCTGATTCAAGTCTGGGCAGGACAGAGCAGGGGGGCATGGGATTTCATCACACTGCTCAGAACAACATGCAATTTAAAACCTATGAGTTGTTTATTTCTGGAATTTTCCATTTATTTATTTTTTTTGGACTGCTCTTGACCACAGGTAACTGAAAATGCAGAAAGCAAAATCGCGGATAGCGGGGACTAGTGTCTTCCAATTCATGGCTCATTTGAGGAAGAAAAAGCAGGGAGGAACAAACCCCATACTGATTTTGTTGGTAAACATCAGCCAACTGTTTTCTTATTAATTTACCTTGGCAACACCTCTCTATTATGTAATTATGTGAAATTTCAGACCCGTATTTACTTCTAGCCTACACATACCTTATGTTACCTCATGTTTTCATTACCATATTGCGAGAAAGGACTCACTTCTCTTAGTTCCTGCAGACACTCAAATAATCCCATTGGGAGATAAGACAGGTTGGCGCCCGCCGAACAGCTGGGTGGCCGTGAAGTGCAGGGGTGGGGCCAGGCTGTGGTGGGAGGAGGTCACCTCAGAGAAGGGAGGCGGGGGGGGGGCGGGGGGGGCGGAGGGTGGCAGGTCTGCGCTAAGCTGCACGACCCACCCACAGGGAAGGCAGAATAGGAATTGCTGAAATAACAGCTAGAAAAGGCAAAGTGTCAAGTGCTTATTGTGAAAGAAGCAAATGTGAAATAAATGATCCTGAGGGAGACTGGACAGTTCTGACCAGTTTGGTACACATCTCGGAGCAAAAGGGAAAGCTGAGGCCTCTTCAGGGGAAACAGGAGGATGTTGGAGACAAAACGGTGAAAATTCACGAACAGAAACCAGAGCATTTGCTAATACTCTTCAGCTCACACACAGCAGCATTTTCAGACCTGAGGTGCCCCCAGAGGTGCTGTCTTTGAATCTCACATGGAGGTGGAGGGAAGCCCTCCAGATGTTCTATGGATTCTGACCCAGGTGGGTTGGGAAGGGCTCTGACTTGAGCATTTAGAAAAAAAAAACAAAACAAACTTCCCCTGTGCTTCTAATGCACAGCTGGGGGCGAGAAGCACCGTTCTTCACGCCTGGCCCCAAACTAGCAGGAACGTCACCCGGGAATTTGGTAGAAATGCAGATTCCTAGGCGCCAGCCCAGACCTACCAAATCAGAAACTCTGATGGTGGGGCCTGGCAGTCTGTGTGTTAATATCACCCCTCCCCCGCAATGTGTGTCTGACTCCCCTACAGTGTGAGGACCACGGCGGCAGAGACACCTGAAACTCAGGGTGCCGCTTCTCTTAAAAACAGCTGTCCGCCACCTTCCCCATTCCTCTCAGGAGTTCCTCCCATACCACCCCGTCTCGCCCACCCAGGCCTGGAGCCTGGAGACGGCTCTGGGGGCTGCTGGGCGGCCAGGTGGGCATGCCACACCCAGGGACACTGTTCACCTAAGAGCCTTGCAGACAGCACGGTTTGGGGGCAGGTAGAAGTCAAGTCCCTGGGAAAGACACGTCTTTCTCTAATTCGCCCAAAGTCAGGATTTAGCCCAAAGGCGGGCCTCCTTTCTCTCTTCTCTCCCTCTTCTTCGAATCAGTTGATTTACCTACAGAGCATCTCCCGAAGCCACCTAGATGTCCACTCTCCATGTCCGCCACGTGTCCCATGCCTCAGCCCTACTTCCTAGACCACTGCAGAGATCTCCCAACACCTGTCCTTCTCAGCACCACTTAGCACATGTCCCTCCCCGCATCCCACAGCCCTTTCCCTCATGCGCACACGTGCGTGCCCACCTGCCTGCCCGCACATGCATGGACACATGTGCGTGCCACCAGCATCTTTTCCAGCTACTCCGCTGCGTGGGGGTAAAGTCCACACTCCTCAGCCTGGTGTCCAGAGCCTTCCCCCTGCGGGCCCCTCCCTGCTGCTCCAACCTTATCTCTCACCGGCCTTATTTATGAACCCTCTGTCCCAGCCAAACTGGTCTACTGGTAAAACCCCGATAAGATAAACAAGTAAATTTAGAGCCAGTGAACCCGGAACAGGTACAGGCAGCCACAGGGGTGTCAGGCTGGGACAGCTTCAGACACATCAAATGCTCAGGAGTCTGAATGGATATTCTCGGGTCTTTGAGTTAAATAGTTCCACACTGAGGTCACGTGGAGAATGGTACCAAGGACAGGAGCACTCAATGGAGCTTTCTCTCTACCTCCTCCTTTCTTTATGGTATTTCATTTGTTGTGTTTTTCTTAGAGAGGCTAGCTTGAGAAATGATTTTGTGGTTATTTCAATTAACGGATATATTTCACAGAAGATTAACCAAGTGCTTGGATTATGGGAACAAACCTCAGTTTACTTCAGGTGTTCTCCCAGAAAGAGCATGCACACCTACCTTCATAACCCAAAGAGCACCATTGCCATCTGGTGGCTGCTACCTGAAACACAGGCAGAACTGCATTTATTCATTCAACAAACATTTCATCAACACCTACTAGTGACAGACAGGCTTTCTCCTAGCCCCTGGGGATACATTGCTGAGTCAGATGCAGTTTCTGTAGACATACAATTGATCAGGCAACTTCAACAGAGAAAGCTTGGGGTGCTATGGCAGGACACGGAGGTACGAGTCATATCATGGGTGGTCCTGGAGCCTTCCTGGAGGTGACATCTAGTCTGAGTGCTGAAAATGCACAAGAAGGAATCTGGCCCATTAGGAGGGGGTCAGGTTGACACAGGGCCTGTCATAACTCAGGTGGGCACAGGTATAATAAGCAGGCTGGGGCCTCAGTATACAGACCAGTGCAGATGGAGAGGGAGCTAGGACCACTAAAGACAAAATGTTCAAGGTATAAGATGGACTTCTTCAGGCAGAGCAGATATTTCTGATTCACATTGTCCAGTGGGGTGTGGAGGATTGAGGCTTGATTCAAGTAGTACTGCATCCTAAGAGGGTCTAGTTGAGAGGACCAGCCTTATCTAGTTAGGTCTAGGTGAGCATCATACATGGATGGTTCCAAAGGCTTCACGGAGCTGTGGGCAGGCTCCTAGCAGTGAACTTGGGGCAGAACTCAAGCTAGCAGCTAGGGCTACGGGAAGTAGGCTCAGCCTCCTGGGGAGAAAGTTGGGGAAACTGGGTCAGATATCAGCTCCATCATCATAAAGGTTAGTTCCTCTTTATCCTTGATTCCTGAACTGACTACAGGGCTTTTGGGGACCTCCATGGCCCCCCCTCCACCCTGTTCTAGTGGCTTGTTTCCTATTGTGGTATTGGGAACAGATCCAGGCTGGGACCTACCTATGGCAGGAATGCTGTGTGTTTACCAAGCTTTTTTCTTTTTCCTCCTGGGCCTGTGCATTCCCCAGCCTCCTTTCATGTGGGTGTGGCCAAGGAAATGAAGTTGGGAGTGTTTACACCACTTCCAGGTTGGTCTGATCTGTGAAAACCTGGCCAGCTGGTTGCAGACTATGCAGCAAAGACATCTGAGGGGTGGAAGAAAGCGGGGTCACCAGACTGAAGGAGCCTGCGTTCCCAAACCACTGCATGGAAAGCTGCCCATGGAACACCCACATTTGGATGGTTAGGTGAGTGAGAAATAGACTTGTATATTGTCAAGCCCTTGAGATTGGGGGCTCCTTGTTACAGCACGTATCCTATCCACGCTCCCCTCAGGACTCGATTTTTATTTCTGTTCTGCCATTCTGGGGGCTGGGATCCTCCTATCCGCTCCTCTATACATCGCCTTGAAAGCAGCTGCTGTTGAAAGTTCTGATTATCTTCTGCTTTGAGGGCCCCCACGATTGGGCCCATGCATATGTCACAGAGCCCTCCTTACTCTGTGTTGGGACTGTGGGGTGCTGACTTGCGTGGAATGCCACCGCAGTCTGCTGCCAGCCTCTGTGGATTCTGGATTCTGCTTCCTGCGCATGCGGCCCGTCTCCGCAATCTCTCTCCTCCCACCCTCACCCGCACCCTGTGACTAGGAGGTGAAAAATGGCTGTTCCATGCACTAGCTTGACTGAAAGCTCCAAGATTTGCCTTAAGGCAGTCAAGCCATCTGCTGACTCCCCACGTTCACAAGCAGAACTACGCCTAATCGTCGACAGGCAGCCACATTCGGCCAGGAGGAGTGCCAGGAAAGATGCGATGACAACTTAGAAAGTGCTAATATCTGACAAGCCGAGATCATGGGTGACATCAATTGATAGAGGGGCTGAAACGGGAAGGAAATAGGACGGGCCATGTCTGATCGCAATACCAAGAGCAGCCTGCCGTTGACAGGTTGTCCCGCCTTCTGATGAAACATACAGCCAGGGTCTGCATGGTAGCACTGCGGCCGAGCCCCCACTGTGTGACCGGGGCTCCTGGATGATGCTGACGTACAGGTGTTAGACTATCATCTAAAGAGCTCCACACTCATTTTAATAAAACCAGGCAGGATAGAGTTGGCCTACATACTCCTTTCGGAAGGAGTAGTACACGTTGTAATGGCCCACTAGGTCTTAGGTGTTCTGATTCCTACCTACCCTCAAGTTTGGTTTCATCCAGTTTTACGTTTCCGCTTGCTCAATGCTTCCAAGCCACGCTAGTCTTCTCTACATTCTTCAGGCACACCCAGCACAGTGCTAGGCACTTAGCACAAACTCAGCAAATCAATGTCGACGAATGAACGAGGGACAGGGATGCTGTTAGGAAACTGCTGCGATCTAGTGAGATAGAGCTGAGCTTTGGGTGGATCCCTCTCTAGATACAAGCTCCGTGAGATCAGAAATCTAGCTTGTTTGCTGTCCCAGTGATTTCCCATGGCCTAGAACAGTATCTAACGCAGACTAGATGCCAATACATTTATGGAGTCAGTGGAATGAATGAGAATGAAGGGAGAAGTGGCCAGAATGAGAGAAATTAGTAGGCAGAATCAATAGGGCTTGGTGATGAACTGGATGTGGAGGTGGGGGCTGGGAGAGAAGGAGGAGTCAAGGATGAGCCCAAGTTTCTGACTTGGGAGTGGAGTGGGAGGAGGTATCATTTACTGAGATGGGGAACATGGGATGAGGACAGGAGGTTAATGGAGAAAGGAGGCTGCAGTGATGAGTCTAGTTTTAGGTATTTCAAATCTGCAGCATCTGTGGAATATCTGTGAGAAGAGGTCCAGTGGGCAACTGGATATATTAGTCAGAAACTCAGGAATGAGGAGAGGATGGATTTGGAAATCACCAGCCTGTGGATGTTAATTAAAGCCAAGTGAGTATATAAGGCTGCAGCATAACAGGTGGTGCGGTTGCACAATGATTAAAATACGGTCCCTGCCCTTACAACCAATACAAAAGTCAAGATTTGACATAGACCTGAAAACTGTTTACAAACCCATCCATGTCTCCATAGCAACCTTGAAGAGCAGAGACAATGCTGCATTATCACAGGGGCCGGGGGAGCACACAGATGCTGCTGCCTCCACAGGTCTCCTCACAGGAGACGTTCCCTCTTCACGTGGGTCCCACAGATAGTGGCACCCAGAGATTCTACGTTAGCTGGTCCAAACCTGTGTCTTCTCCCACGTCTCCACCGCGGGCCAAAGAGATAGAAGCAGAAGGTCATCAGTTCTTTCCAGCCCCTTTTTCTCTAGTTCTGTCTCTCCACATCTGCCACTTCACCAGAGCCTTTCTGGGGGGGCAGCAATGACCTACCTGCTAAATCCTAAGACGCTCCGGTGACCACCTCACTTGGCCTTCCTGCAACATTCCCCACCTTTAGGCATTTCATGCTTCTTTCAACCGGCCTCCTGTGGTGTTGGCGAACAGAACCACAGACCACACGGACAAGTGTTCACTCCGTGTCAGAGCCCTGCTCAGCATGTCACATGGGCACCTCATTGTCCTCACAGCCGCCCTGTGCCATATGTTCAGCTATCCCCACGTTACAGACGGGAAACTGAGGCGTGGGGAAGTTAAATAGCTTCTCAAGACCATCCACGCTGGAGAGCAGAAGTGGCTGGATTCAAACCCCGTCCTTTGGAAAACAAAAGGTGACCCCATTTAAGCACTGAAGGAGGGTCCTGTTCCCTCTCAGATCATCCCTCCTCCATCTCTCCAGGGTCCCCTTTGCTTCTCCCCTGCAAGGCTGCTCTTGCTAACGTTGTTCCATGACCCACTTCTCAGCACTCTACCACTCTGTGGTTAATTTGACCCTCATGGCTTCGTCCCATCTATACGCAGATGGCTCTTCAAACACCAATTCCTTCTCTACTCCAGATTTCCCTCCTGACCTCTCCGGGTCTGGCTGCCTCCTGAGCAGCTTTGCCTCCATGGCCACCAGGGGCCTCACGCTTCGCTGTCTTACCACTGAAACCACAGTAACTTCCCTCCACTTGCTCCTTCTCCCAGGTCCTAACTGCTGTGTATGGCACCACATGACCCAATCAATAGAGTTAGAAATTGAGGCGTTATCCTCAACCACCTCCTCTCCTTCACCCCCACACTCAATCAGTGACCAAACACTGGTGATCCTGCCTTCCCCGGGCTCGCGTCCCCATGTCTAGGCCTACTGCTTTATTCAGGCCGTCATCACTTACCTGGATGAACAGTGACCTCTTTGCTGGTGTCCTCATCTCAGGTATAAGCCATTCAGTCTGCCTCCTGAGGGATACGTCTAAAAGCAAAGCTAAGCACACTGCTGCTCAATTGTAGGTCCTACTCTGGCTCCCCACTGATCCCAGAATAAAGTGTGAACTCCTTGGCATGACCCACAGTGCCTTATGGGACCAGTCTCTGAGCATCTCTCCATCCTCCCTCTCATCCCGAGCTTCCAATGCCTTTCGCAAATGTTAGCTGTGCTCCCGCTGCCCAGCACATCTGTCCACCCTCATCTGCTGGGTGAAGTCATCTGTCCAGTCTAAGCTCCGGCATCACTTGTTCAAACCTTTAATTTTGTTTTATTTTATTTTTCTTTTAAAAATATTTTTTTAAATTGATTTCAGAGAGGAAGGGAGAGAGAGATGGAAACATCAATGATGAGAGAGAATCATTGATTGGCTGCCTCCTGCACGAGGGGATAGAGCCCAGCATCCTAGGCATGTGACCTGACCAGGAATGGAACCATGACCTCCTGGTTCATAGATCGACACTCAACCACTGAGCCACGCCATGGGCTGTGAAAACCTTTTACAAGCGCCTTCCTCCTACTGTTGCCCTCTCTGTGCCCTGCCTGTGTGTGTGTGTGTGTGTGTGTGTGTGTGTGTGTGTGACCGCACCTCTAGCACCGATGGCACTTGGTTCACGTGTCTGCTTCCCTCTCCTAGAAGCTGAGCTCCTTGGGGGCAAGGCCCAGACTTGTATATGGGGAATCTATGCCCGGTGCCTAGTGCCTAGCAATTATTCAGTAAATGTTTGTTGAATAAAGGAATGAAGGAATGGATGAGCCCATCTAACCTGACCCCATGTTTGCAGAAGTTGGACCAAGAGTCCCTAAGATATTGCCTGGTGTTTAGGAGATGGGGCTGAATTGGGGCCAGCTGAGGTTTGTGACTTCCAAAAGGGGTCCTAGTATCTTCTGCAAGGAGATAAAGCCTCCCCCAGGCACACACCATCCCTCCTCTTCCTTATCGGCCACTCTGCACACCAGGAGGTAAACATGGGAACAAAGATATCACAGCTGTGGGGAACTATGGATATTTCAACCAAGAAGTGACTTTAGATTTAGTGGGAAAAACACTGGGTTTAAAGCCAGAAGGCTGGGGCTTGAGCCTGGTCTCTAGAATGTGTTAAATGTATGATTTCAGGCAGTCTTGTAACATCTCTGAGCTCCAGTTTTTTTCTGCTTGGACCAGGAATGGAAAGTCCTGCTCACCTACTCCCCAGGCTGGCGCTGAGGCTGCAATGGGGTTATACGTAGCCGTTCTCTGGATTTGCATGGTGCCCCGTTGTCCTTTATGTGGGGTTCTGCTTGGCAGAGAGAATGTGCCCCACTGCCTCGAACCTCAGCAGACACCAGGCTCAGCTCGGCAGCTGGGGCCCGTCAGCAGAGGAGCCAGGCTCTGCTCAGACATCTGCACGGGCAGCCTTTAAACACAGGGAACACGGAGGAAATGCCACAGGATTTATGGAGTGAAAGCTTTAAAAAGAAACACCAGACTTAAGTCAAAACAGTTGACCCAACTCTGGGGGAGGTGTCTGCCTGGATGTAGGAGAAAAAAAGAAAGACTTGGAGTAGGTGGAGGCGGAGGGGAAAAGTGCTGGGGGGGTGTCGAACCAAGTGGGGTAAGGGCGCACAGCTCGGGGGAGGAAATACTGAGACTGCCTTCACAGAGGGCGCCCTTCCCCCCCCCCCCCCCCCCCAGCATTTTGAAATGCACGTCTTTGGGCCCAGCGGTGCCACTTCTGAGAATGTCACCTGGGATATCCTCACACAAGGCCACAGTGATATGTACAAGGATGGTCACTGCAGCTTCATCTGTAGTTGGGAAAACTTGGAAACAACCCGAATACCATTCAGCAGAGGGCAGGGTAATTATGACACACCCACACGGTGGAATCCTAAGTACCAAAGATGCATATCTCTAGGTAGGAGTGCAGAAAGATGGTCTCGACACAGTGAGAGGAAAGCCACTTGCAGAATAGCATGGATATGATGATTTTGCTTTCATAAAAATAAAAAACATAGCCATGTTTCTATGTGCATAGAAAAATGAATGGGACGATATACAGTCATTCTTAACAGAGTCGGTCTCTGGGAGTTGGTATGTTTCATACAGTTCTGTAGAGCTGATTGTTTTGTTTTTTGTTAATCCTCACCCGAGCATATTTTTTTCATTACTTTTCAGAGACTGGGAGGAAGAGAGGGAGGGAGGAAGGGAGGGGGAGAGATAGATAGATAAACATCGATGTGAGAGAGACACATCAATTGGTTGCTTCTTGCACATACCCCAACTGGGGTGGGGAGCAAACCACAACCTTGGTACGTGCCCTTGACTGGGAATTGAACCCGAGACTCTTTGGTGCAAGGGCTGATGCTCTAACCACTGAGCCACTGGCTAGGATGAGTTCATTGTTTTTAATAGACATATTATTTAACAGAAAATACCCAGAGAATAAAGGGATAATGTTTAATTATGGTCAGTATCATTGCAACAGTCTGCCCTTCATCCTGAAAATATCTTGGCCAGAGAGTCCCTGCATTGTCTCATAGATATAAAAATTATAATACATCCTTAACCCTACCAGACCTGAGGCCCTGAACCTAACTGTCCCCTTAAACCACACAAAGTCAATTCAAACACATGGGGGCAGACATTTGCAATGGCTAACCATGAGGTTTGACCATGATTGGTTGGTTATTTTTAGTTTGTGACGCATTTTTTTTTTTTCACGTACTAGGCAAAGTACCGAAAATTAGGTACAGCGGTATAGCGGCAGATTCGGAAATTACCGAAAATTTTCCTGATGAAAATCCTTTAATATCTCTCATATCCGACCTTTCTACTCCATCTTGGTTAGTTTACTTCCCACAATTCCCTGAGTAGTATCTCTGCTCTGAGGCAAGCATAGAGAGGGTGTGATGATCCCTCCACAAATCACAGGTCACATAGGAAGGGCTCCAAAAATACCAGCTGGAGGAATGAATGAGTGACTTCGGTGCCACGAGGGGCCACCAACATTCAAAGGTGTCTCCAAGAACAGGGCAGGACCTGTGCCAGGTGTGTGGGTGACATGCCCACGGGGTGATGTGAGGAACATATTCTAGATGCAGAGCCGAAAAATCGAGATGAGAGACCTGGATTCCATCAGTAGGCAGCTAGGGGACTTGGTACCAGTCACACCCTTTCTGGGTTTCATTTCCTCCTCTGTAAATGAGACTTGGGCTTGGTCAACATTTTTCAAAGCATGTTCCTGAGGGATGTGTTGATAAATGTCTCTTAAGAGGGACTCTGTGGTCAAATGCACTTGGGAAATGCTGCTCTAGGCATCATACTCTTGCTACGACAAGCCTTTCGGTAAGGAAGCTTGCTTCTGGGTGCTTTACCTGCATTGCTCACGTTTATTCACCTCCAAACCTTAGAAGAAAAAACCTTTTCTGAGCCTCTTTCTGGCACACACACTGCTCCCAGTCATACCTGAGGCCCTTCTGACCGAATCTGTGGCCATGATGAGCTGGCTTCCTCCACACCCACGGCATCGGGTTCTAGGTGCCCCCTGTAGAGAGCAGCTCTGTTTTGTGAGGGCGAGCACACAGATCCATTAACTTCTCAGTACATACTGATGGGATGGGACGGGACAAAGGAGACTTTGTCTGAAAGGTCTGGGCCGGGGCATGGAGCACTGGGGTCCAGATGGGGTCCAGCTATTGCGGATGCAAAACAGGGAAGCAGGGCAACTGGTCAGAAAAAGGGAAGTACTTGGTACCTGAGTAGTTCACTCTCATTTGTGGCTGTAGCTCATCTATGCCTCTGGATTTAAATACTGTTTGTATATTGATGGTGCCCGTGTTTGAATATAAACTTTTGTCCAGAGAATGGGCTTTGGAGTCCTGCATCCCATGACTTTTCTATAAGATGGGATTAAATTTTACCTCATTGGGTTGTTTGCCAGGGTTAAGTGAGCTGACACATATGAACACTCTTAGAAGAGTAACTAACACACAGCAAGTACCCCATAAATACCCTATCACAACTCATCCTTGTTACATATATTTTCAGCTGAGATTACTCTGACTTGACAGGGCCACTCAGATGTCTCCCAAGCATCTCAAACTTAACAAAACCCAAACTGAACGTCTTGATTTTCCCAACAAGACCCCACCTTCCCCATCTCAGTAAAGGGTACCCTGTACCCCCATAGATCAAGCCAGGAACCTGGTGGTCAGACATGTTCCCTCCTTCCCCTCCACGTCCCACCCCCCAGGAAACTGCAGTCCACCCTCAAATGCATTCCATATTCACCTGCTTCTGTGCACCTCCCATCCCTGCTGTCGTCTAAGGAGCATGATCTCAGGAGGGGGCGGTCACAGTCCTCTACGTAGCCTCCCTGCTTTTCCTCCTGCTCCCTGCCTGTGAATTCTTTACATGTAGACAGAATGACTTTAATAATCATAAGTACAACCACGCTAAAACCTCGGCGGCTGATAAGATGAAGCCCAGGTTTCTTCCCTTGGCCTGTGCTGTCTGGCCTCTGTCGACGCCCCACCTCTTCCCGGCTGCTCCCTCAGCTGGCCCACGGACTTGGATACACTGGCCCCCTTCCTAAAGGTGTTGTGTGATGACTAATAAGCAAACAGGATCCAGGCTCTATTAGTCAGATAAGCTCAGCGCTAGAACAAAGGATCCATACCCGCGGTTATCTATGGATACGCTTTCAGACATTTGAGAGATCCTCACACTCAGGACTAGAGCACTAATCTGAGGCAAGAGTTTTGGTCCATTGCAACAGCCAGTCACCAATAGCCAGCCCTCCGTCACCTCTGACCCCAGAGTGGTCATCAGGCCCGGGAACCAATGAACTTCGCTGGACGGATGCCCTCAGGGCAGTCAGCATTTTTCATCAGGCTGATGTCCACCCCAAGTTTTTCTGGGATATACAGAATCTCTTCACTTAATTATAAATTAATTTTTTTTTGAGAGGAGTCTTTCTTTAAGGACCATTCGTCAGAGAAATCCGTGGTTGAACCAATTTGTTTCTCAGCCAACATGGGGCCAGCTCTGCTGCTGGTTACCCGGGGAATTTAACGTAAATGTTTATTGACGGTACAGTCATCAAGAAAATGAAGTTGCTGATTCATTGCCTTACACAGAAACCCTTTGTTTTTCCCTCCTCTTCCTTCCTCTTTATAAGGAGACACTGTGAGAACGAGCACATTCCGGGGACCCACTCCGTGTGATGTTTTCTCGGTTGCCTCTTCCTTCTTCCACCTGCAGAGCGTGATTCCTGTAACGGCAGGACCATTAGACGCCTCATCCCTCGGCAGGACGCCCCCGAGGGTCTCCGAGGAGCGATGGAAGGCTGGGGGTTCCTCAGCCTGGAAGCGAGCGGCCCCGTGCTGACGGTGACCCTGTCAGTGGTCCTCTTGGCCCTCCTCAAGTGGTAAGTGCGGCTCAGAGACGGCAGCCCTGCAGCCCTGCTGGAGCCGGGTGGGGACGCAGGAGTGTGTTTTCCTTCTTTCCTAATCTGGAGGGAGTTGAGTATTAACACAGCTTCAGAATGGAAGGCAAACAGTCGGGTTAATCTTTTGCTAAGATGCATGAGATTGCGGTGTCAGAAAAGGCTGGGGGGTCAGTCACTGAGAACGCTGACCGTAATTAAGTCTCGAGAGCGATGGAAAAGGAAACAAATTGGAAAGGTTTGGGGAGAAGTATTTCCTCGCACCCCGTCCTGTCTTCTCACCTTGCGTTTCTAAGATCCTCTCCCCGCCTTGGCTGTACAGCACAATCGGCCCCTTGGTTCATGTTACACTAAAACCAGAAAGGATGTGGGAGCTCTCTGGCATCGGGGGCTACCCTGCGGGCAGTCACGGATGGGGATTTCTGGAGGTTTAAGGACAAAGTGGTGGAACGAATTCCCTTGTTTCCTAATATTTGATAAAAGAGAATGGGTCCCTACGAGCACAGCACACTCTGTAGCCACCAAGTCTGGGACCCTGCAAGGATCTCAGATGTGAACTGGGAGCAGCTCCCGTGTAGTGTTAGTTCAACAGGGTTTCCGACGTCTGGCTCAATCCAGGGTCCCACGCCAGGCAGCACTATGCATATCCACCTGTCAGTCATAAGCACCTGGATTTAGGCAGCTCTGGGGTTTGAGGGGAAGGTGGAAAAAATAATGGGGAACTTGGGTTTGAACAGAATTTCAATTTATGTTTCCGGTGGTAATAAAGCCTCCTCTAGATTAATAACTGGGAAAGCACTTTCAGAAGCATCAAACATTATGCAAATGTGAGGTATTATTCTTTTGGAATTTGCATAGTTGAAAATGGGACTCACGTTTGATGTTCTGTGATGATGAAATTACTTCTTGAGAACTGGCTCTGAAAGGCAGCTTCAGCCCAGTGCTGTTTTGCTTTTTAACTGGTTTCATTATCTTTTGAACTTCTCTATGGCAGTGTAGCTTATCTTGCCTTGGGACCAGCCACATGCAAAAGGTAGCCACCCCCCCCTCCCCCGCCCCATTAATCCATCTTATCTTTCCACGCTCAGTGACGCACACAGCACAGCACCTGGCACAGGGGAGGGTGCTTACTTAGTAGATGTCAGCCACTCTAATGAACTGACACTGATGTAACCTAAATGCAGAGGAGAGTAAGTCTTTGGTGCTTTAGGCATATTTTAAATTACTTATTAATATTAATTTCTCATGAACAGCTAGGCTCTGATTGTGGCTCTCAAAGCATGTCCCACCTGAGTCCTCCAGGTGGTCTCATGGCATCAATGTTTATATTATACTAGAGGCCCGGTGCATGAATTCATGCATGGGTGGGGTCCGGCTGGCCTGGCCTGATCCCGGTGGGGCGGGGGTGGGGATGGGTGATCAGGGGCAGGGCTGGCTGAGGGGAGGGGCCGAGGGCAGCCCCCTGGTCGAACTCCTGGTTGAACTCTTGGTTGAGGGGACAATTTGCATATTAGCCTTTTATCATATAGGATACTTCCCTACATGTCTGTGGCTGTCGTTAGTGTGTTGTTTTCATTTCTGTATTCTTATGCCAAGCTCAGTGCCTGACTTATGGCCTTGATAAATGAATGAACCGCATACATTAATGTTGCTCTGGTCACAGAAAGGGGCATGTGTCCTCACCATAAGCTGCTGTAACTGTAATCAGCATACATCAGAAAGTCACGGTCAATAACACCGCACTATTCAGCAAGGCAGCTGTGCATGTGTAATCTATTCCCGGGGCCAGATTAATAACCTGGGTCAGAGACAAGATTAGATAAAAGCATGAAGCAGAGGTGGTGAATAGGAGGGGAGAGCTGACTTCCACCTGTTATCACAAAAGCATTCATTGATCTGTTCATGTGTGCCAGGCGTGGAGTGAGGCCCTGGGCAAGGTCAGGAAACAGGAAGTCTGGACGGGATCCCATGGCAGGGGGCATATGGAGGTCCTGGGGTAAGCTCAATGTCTGGAGAGAATATTCCAGAAGGAGAGGAGTAGCAGGAGGGAGGAACCGTGGCTATGGCTCTGGTGCCCTTGAGTCTATCCCTTGATTCGGCTCCAGGAAACCACCTTGGCCTGTCGACCTTTCTCTTCCAGGCAAGGTTCTAGGAAGCCACTGAGCCACAGACAGCAGCTTGAATGAAGTGGGGTCTCCCCAGCTTCATTTTCTTTAAAGGGTGCATGTGAGAGAGACGCTCACAGCCATCTTGCCTGAGGAGAATTCGAGGAGTGTGGCACGTCCTGAATATTTCAACTCCTTAGTCTCTCCTTTCAGAGCGACACCTGCCATTGGCCACGTAAGATCGTAATGGAGAACCTACACTAAACTCTGAGAAGGTAAAATTATGGGGGACACCAGGATAGTTTCTTGCCTCTTCAACCAGCCGGCAAGTTCCTCCCAGGTAGGGGTGAGGTCTCATATCTCATTACAACTCTGGAAACTTCTGTCCATGGCACAGATGTTCTGCTAGCATTTGGTTTAACGGGGGAAAGTTAAGAAGGACACATTTATCAGCCCAGCGTCCAGGACTCAGGCCTTGGCTCTCGCATCCTTCAGTGGCCTCATCTAGTCTGTCCCCCGACATCCTGTGCTGTTCATGGTTCTCTGAGGGACACGCTGCCGCGGGCCTTTGCCCTGGTTGGCCCCCATGCTCGGATGCCCGTCTTCTCTTCTCTTCAATGCTAAGCTCCGGGGCATCTCCTCAGGGAAGCTTTTCCTGGGGTTGCCCGAGGCACATACAAGCCCCCACTCAGTGCTGCTTTTATCATCCCTCTCATCTCCTCTCTTTCACATGCCTGGCTCGAGCTTGGCACCTAATAAATGTTGGCTGAAGGCTAATTCCAGCGTCTAATCTCTGCTGGTATTTTTCTTGCTGGTTCCACTCTTAGCCCTCACAGCTCAGCGTAAATCTTTTGGCCACATGAACCAGCCCCTTTCCTGAAAGCCTACTGCATTTTCACTTCGTACCTACTTGGTGATCACTTTTCTAATTGTCGCAGGTGAACTGTCCTTGTAGCTCCACCCCGCCCCCCCCCCTCCACACACACCTTGTAGAGTAGAGACCATGGCATGTACGTAATAAATGAACACGTCTTAGTTATTAAGTGTATGTGTGAATTTGAAAAGAAGAAGACAAAATAGTTCATTTCATTTAAAAAGAGTGCATTGTAAAATAGGCATAGTATATTTTAATAGTTTTCTCAAAACTGCACTTGACATGATTTTTCAATGAGGATCATTCACATTGGCAGGTAGATGGCTGAGCAGCGTGAATTGGGGTATAAGGAGACCAGGACCACTCCACTGGGGTGGGAGACAGAGCTGGGGGTGTAGAATCTATGAGCTAGAAGTACATGAAGCACAGCAAAGGTGATTAACACATGTGAGAAGCACCTTAAGATTTCTGTATAAAACTGTTTTAAATTCTTACTCCTGGAAGAGATTTGATGTATAAGAAATAAGTTGCATGAGTTGAATATTGCTAGAGGCAGCCTGGACTCCTAGTGCTTTTAAACTCTCAAGCACACCTAAGAACTGGCAGCTGGATTCCTGTTATAAAGATTTCTTTATTCTTTAAGAAAGAGTATAGGAGATAGCCCAAATATTAATAGTGGGCCTCTTTTGGTGCTGGGATTATGGGTGATTTTTATTTCTTCTCCTAGTCTTTTAGTATCTTCCATAACGCTTGAATGAGTATGAATAGCTGGATTGAAAAAAAAAAGAGAGAGAAACTTGACCAAAAAGAGTAGGAAATTGCTTCTCTCCAATTGTGAAGAGGAAAGCTTTGGGCATGGAGGTTTTATACTTTAGGCATGGAGATTTGGGGATGGTAATCTCACTATTTCTACCCGCAGAGTAAAATGTACAGGGCAATTTGGAGTCATGGGAGAGTCTTGGCTGATGATGCAGTGAGAAAGGTAAATGGAGGCTGTTCCACTAAGTAGCTAAGCAGTTAAAACAAGTGAATATATGCCTATGGTGGAGGCTGAGAAGAGCCCTTGGGAAGATGGAAGGGCTTTTAGTGCCGAGCTGCATTTAAGGTTCAGGATCCCAAGACCAGAGGTACAGATCAAACAGACGTTAAATTAGGAATCAGGGTGAGTTAGTGCTCTGGTCAAGTCTCAGTCTGAGACCAGGTTAGAGTAAAATGTGATGGGTGATTATTAAGACTTAAGACTATAACGGAAATGCCTATCACTATACCTGAGAATTTCTTTCTCAGACAGCTTGCTCTACATGGGGGAGAACTGGATTCTAATTCTAGACCCACACCTGGTCCCAGAGCATATTGAAAAGACACCATTGCTCCCTGGGACGCAAAGATGGTTCAACATTCACAAATCAATAAATGTGATACACCACATTAACAGAACAAGTATAAAAATCACATGATCACCTCAATAGATGCAGTAAAAACATGTGACAAAAATTCAACTTCCTTTCATGATAAAAACGGTCAACCAACCAGGTATTGAAGGAATGTTCCTCAGCATAGTAAAGGGCATATATGACAAGCCGACAGCTGACATCATACTCAACAGTGAAAAGTTGAAAGCTTTTCCGATAAGATCAGGAACAAGACAAGGATGCCCATTCTCACCACATTTATTTAACATAGTATTGGAAGTCCTAGTCAAAGCAATTAGGCAAGAAAAAGAAATAATAGCCCTCTAAATTGGAAAGGAAGAAGTAAAACTGTCTCTGTTTGCAGATCCCACGAATGTGTGTGTATACACACACACACACACACACACACACACACTGAGTGGGCAGATTATTATGATCTCTAATATATATATTAGAGGCCGGTGCATGAATTCGTGCATGGGTGGGGTCCGGCCAGCCTGGCCAGGGGGAGGGGACATGGGCGGTTGGCTGGCTTGCCTGCTGGTCGAACTCCTGGTCGAGGGGACAATTTGCATATTAGCCTTTTATTATATAGGATATACACTGAGTGGCCAGGTTATTATGTGTTCAGAGATCATAATAATCTGGCCACCCAGTGTGTGTGTGTGTGTGTGTGTGTGTATATATATATATATATATATATATATATATATATATATATAAATATATATCTCCTATATAATAAAGAGTTAATAAGCTAATTAGACCAGATGGTGGAACAATCTTCTGGAATGACCAGTGGGCAGGGGGCAGGGCTGCAGGGCTGCAAGGAAGCCAGGGCTGCTGTGAAGGCTGAGGCAGCCAGGGCTGCGAGGGCCAAGCCCCTTGCACAAATTTCATACGTTGGGCCTCTAGTGTGTGTGTGTGTGTGTGTGTGTGTGTGTGTGTGTGTGTGTATATATATATATGTATATTTCTAAAGACTCCACAAAAAACTTTTAGAATTAATTAACAATTTTAATACAATAGTGGGATACAAAATCAACATAAAAATCAGTTACGTTTCTATATACTTACAATAAACTATCTGAAAAAGAAATAAAGAAAACAATCCCATTTACAATAGCATCAAACAGAGTAAAATAGAAATAAATTTAGCCAAGGAGTAAAAGATGAAGCAGACACAAAGAAATGGAAAGATATCCTGTTCCTGAATAAGAATTAATATTGTCAAAATGTCCACACTACGTAAAGTCATCTACAGATTCCATGCAATTCCTATAAAAATTCTAATGGCATTAGAATAGGAAAAAATAGAAAAAAAAAACAGAAATAGAAAAAAAAAAAAACAGAAATAGAAAAAAAAAAAAAACCCTGAAATTTGTATGGAACCATAAAAGACTGCAAATGCACTCCACTTCCTGATTTCAAACTACAGTATAAAGCTATAGTAGTCAAAACAGTCTGATACTGGCATTTAAAAAAACACATAGATCAATGGATCAGAATAAAGCATTTAGAAATAAACTGATGGATATACAGTAAATTAATTTTTGACAAAAAAGCCAAGAATACACAATGGGGAAGGGATACTCTCTTCTTCAATAAATGATGCTGGGAAAAGTGAATAAACATATGCAAAAGAATGAAATTGAATCCTTATCTTTTACCATACAGAAAAATTAACTTGCAATGGATTAAAGACTTAAATGTAAGACCTGAAACTGAAACTTCTAAAGAAAACATAAGGGGAAATTCCCTTGGCAGTGGTCTTGGTAACCATTTTTTGAATATGACACAAGAAGCACAGGCAACAAAAGAAGAAAAATAAGTGGGACTACAGCAAATTAAAGAGCTTCTGCACAGCAAAGGAAACAATCAACAAAATAAAAATGCAAACTACAGCCTGGAAGAAACTATTTGCAAACCATATACCTCATAAGGGGTTAAAACCCAAATTACAGATGGAACTCATGCAAAGTAATAGCTAACAGGCAAACAAAAAAATAAAAAAATGGGTGAAGGATCTCAATAGACATTTTCCCAAAGAAGATATACTAATGGCCAACAGTTATATTAAAAGGTGTTCAACATTACTAATCATCAGGGAAATGCAAATCAAAACCACAACAAGATATCACCTCCAACCTGTTAGGATGGCTGTCATCAATAGGAGATAATAATTGTTGCCTAGGATGTAGAACAAAGGGAACCCTCGTGCACGGTTGGTGGGAATATAGATTGGTGCAGCCATTATGGAAAACAGTATGGGAAGTCCTAAAAAATTAAAACTAGAACTACCATATGACCCAGCAATTCCACTTCTTAGTATATATCCAAAGAAAATGAAATCAGGATCTTCAAGAGATATCTGCACCCCTGTTCACTGCACATTATTCACAATAGCCAAGATATGGAAATAATCTAAGTGTCCATCAATGGATGAATGGATAAAGAGGTTGTGATATATATATATATATATATATATATATATATATATATATATATATATATATGCATTATTTAGCCTTCAAAAAGAAGGAAATCCTGCGATTTATGACAATGTGGATGAACTTGGAGGACATTATGCTAAGTGAAACAAGCCAGACACAAATATTGCATATCACTTATATGTGGAATCTAAAACAGTCAAATTCATTGAAGTCGAGAACAGAATGGTGGTTGTCAGGGGCTGGAGGGTGGGGGGAATAGGGAGATGTTGGTCAAAGGACACAAATTTTCAGTTATAAGATAAATAAGTTCTAGAGATCTATTGTACATGAAAACTATAGCAAATAATAATGTATTATACTTGAAAGTTGCAAAGATTTGTAAATCATAAGTGTTCTTACCAACACACAAATGGTAACTAGGTGAGGTGATGGATATGTAAATTAGCTTGATTGTGATAATCATTACACAAGGCATATATATATATACTAGTAGCCCGTTTGCAC
Source organism: Cnephaeus nilssonii (assembly GCF_951640355.1). Lineage (NCBI taxonomy): Eukaryota > Metazoa > Chordata > Mammalia > Chiroptera > Vespertilionidae > Cnephaeus > Cnephaeus nilssonii. The sequence continues at coordinate 53,566,098 of NC_137083.1, read as the reverse complement.
GAAGATTCGTGCAATAGACCTTCATTCACCTGACTGCCTGCACCAGTTTTCTGCCGGCACCGGGGACCCAGGCCTTGGCTGTGGCCACCGCCTTCTGCCTTCTTTCAGGGTCGGGGCTTGGCCCCGGGCAGTGGCCTTGGGCTCGGCCGCACCCAACATCCTTGCTAAGGATCGCAGGAGCCGACCCCCAGTGGTTTCCTGTGATCCGTGCAGGCTCCCCGCTGGTGCCCAAGGCCGGGAAAGCCTCCACCCGAGGCTTTCCCGGCCTTGGGCTCCGCCATACCCCAATGTCCCTGCAACGGTTTCCTGGTGGGCGTGGTTGGTGGGCGTGGTGTGGTTGGTGGGCGTGGCTTGGGCGTAGCGAAGGTACGGCCAATTTGCATATTTGTCTATTATAAGGTAAGATATGACAACACCAAGTTGTACACCTTAAAGATATACAATTTCTATTCGTCAATCAGACATCAATGAAGCTGGGGGGAACCCACTCAGATAGAACACGGGAGCCCAGCTGAGAAACCTTGAGCTGGGCAGAGCAAGGGAGCCACCGAGGTGTCCCCGGTATAACCAGAGGCAGAGGGAGGGACACCCAGCCACTGAGTGGGTATTTGCAGAGTGAATGAAGATCAGTTTGATCACCATTTCCCAAGTTCTGCTCCTAAAAATGTTTGTGAGGTTACATATAATGACGTGCAAGGCCTTTCTTGGAGATTCACAGCAAGTCAAAGGCCCTGAAAGGTTCCATGGCAAAGAAATCTGTTTAACTTTATTTAACTCAGGGTTTCCTGAGCTTATTTAATTAAGGAACGCCGCGCGTGGCCATAGTGAGAAGGGCAGTGGAGACCGCCTGGGGTGTTCCCTTGGAAAGAGTGTTCAGTCGTGTCAGCAGTTAGGCAGCTGCCCAGCTGCTGGAAATGAGGGGCTGCTGGACAGAGGAGTAAAACATGGGCATGATCCCTCTGCCAGCTCCCAGGCTCCAGGTTGATGATGGGATGGTGTTTTTCAGGGCGTAGAGGGCACAGAGTCTAGAGGGCAAAGTCGGGCCAATGTGTGGGGCTGGCACTAGTTCAACATCAAAGGAAACGAATAACCACAGCTGTCCGGCAATGGCCTGGGGACTTGTGAGTGCCCCTCGGCGTCCATCAGGAACGCTGCCGCAGCTGGGCAGCTGGCCTAGGTGACCCCTGAGGCCGCCAGATCTAGGCTGCAGGGCTGTTTCATCTGTTGATGCTCTCACGCGGGCAGGTCTGTGCTGAACCCACCTGCTGCCGGCGAAGCGAGTCAGAAAACACACGCGATCCACTGGTGTCTGCCCCCTCTTCCGCCTGGCTGCCCTGCTCATCTCCAGCGGCGTTTCCTGCGGCCCTGACGGTGTCCCAGGAGCCTGGGAATGCGCCCACAAAGCAACTCCCAGGGGCCTCGCAGCGGCTTTGTGCGTGACCTCTTGCTTCTCGCCTCCCTGTGCCAGTCCCTCGGCTGTTCTGTGTCGCCAGCCAGTCGGGGGTTGCTTTGGGAAGCAGAAGGGTCCTGGGCTGGGTCCTGAAATGCAGGGAGGAATTGACTTGGAAGAGAGTAGAGCGAGACAGTTTCAGGTGGAGCAGTATCACAGGCGAAGGCCACACCAGGGTTTGTAACGTTTGGTGGAACGAAGCATTAAGAGTGTGAGTAGTGGCCGCATTTTAGAAATAATGTTAAAGGCCGTGGGTAATTTCCAGCGCCCCAGCGCCTCCGGGGAAGGGTGCGTGCCACTTCCCGCTTTTATGTTTTTGTACTTTTGTCTGGGATGTGATGGGCACTTTGGTTTAATAACTCGGTGATGAGCTTGGAGATGAAATCGAGCCTGCTTATGAAAACGAGGTCTGTGCTTCCTTGAGGACCATTTTCACAGAATATTACTTTTTTTTTTGTTTTCTCTCTTTTCAACAGTTATGCACAATATCCCTAGCCTTCCCCTCGCTTTATTGATTTTCCACGACGTGAGTACGAGGTGTGACTATAAAGTAACGTGACTGATTATTTTAGTTCACACACCAGAACTTACGCAGCCCAATGCATTTTATGACCCGCAGAGGCATTTTCCTGGTGGGTAACCCTTCCCTGCACAGGGGCCACTCTCGCAAACCGCGTGCTGAGCCCTTTTCTGTGGGAATGGTCCGTGGTGTCTGGATGCAGTCTTTTGGCAGCTCTCCGGGCAACAGATCATCATCTTGGTTGAGAATGGATTGATTTTTAAAACAGCCCCGATTTGGGGAAATAGATGATCAGACGGGGGCACCATTTTAAACCCCAAACAAAATGTGATTGTAAAACAATAAGGCATCACTGTTGTTTCCTCAGAGGGTCTGGAAGCCTGGGAATTCTGCGGAGGGGCCACACTTATTGGGCATAGGAGTTGTTCTTCGTTTTTGTTTGTTTGTTTTAAAGGAAAAATAGCAATAGTCTAAATACGTATGGTCATACTTTCTCTAATCTGGTAAGGAATTTAGGCTGCTGTAGCATTGGCTCGCCGGGCAGAGATGAATGAGGAATCTCATTCCTCCTACAAACAAAGCCAACCATCAGATTGGTGGGGGAGCCTTACTGAGCCCCCTGAGTAAACGCTTGCGGCCGCTCTCCCTGGGAGGACAGAGGCTCTTCCAGAAGCAGAGCTGCTGGATGAACCCTCCCCTCCCCGCTGAACACCATCACCACCACCAAACGGGCCCTCATTGGCCGTGGAGGCCCAGTGCCCCGTTCTCGGGAACCTCAGCAGAGTAGCAGGAACTTGCTTCTGACTATAAAAACAAAGTGCCTCTGCACCTGGGATGAGACTTTGGGGACAGAGGGACAGGGGACAGGAGCTCACACTATTGTGGACTGGAACTTCAATTATTAAGAGCCACCTTGTTCCTGGTTTGCCAGAAATATGTGATGTTGCACAACTTCCTGGGGGGTGGGCAGGGGAGGTGTGTCAGCTGAGAGGGAGATCCCCAGAGCCTGTGACTCAGTGTCCTTGGCCTCCTCGGGGAGCCTGTGCCTGGGCCGCACTGCGGGGCCGCCCTGAGCCTTGGCGGATGCCCTCACAAAGGTGTGCTTCTTAGGTTTGGCGGAGGCACACGGCATTCCTGGGTGTGGCCCCAGAAAGAAGACGGCTTTTTAAAATTGGTATTTGTTCGAAGGTGTCTGGAAAAATGGTGTCAGAGATGGTCTATAAGCAAGGCCAACCTCTATAAATAGTGGCTTCACCCAAATCCTGTTTTCTAAGCACTACACCCAGACGCCCGGGGAGGGCCAGCGCTATGTACCCGAACCAGCCGCGGCCTCCACATTGGGAGCTGAAAGGTGCCTAAAACCCTCCTGCCTTTTCCTCCTACCTGCACACCACAGGCCCCTTTTCTCTGCACACTTTGCATCCACCATCCCTGCTGCCTGGATGCCCTCCCCTCTCTGCTGAATCCAATCCTATCCATCCTTCCAAACTTTGTCCAAATGTTGCTCTTCTTGAGGGTCTTCTTAACCAGGCCAGCCCTCAATGATCTGCTCACTTTGAACTCCAGTAGCTCTTTCTGTTTCTATTGCTATCTTGACACTTACTGTATTTTTAAAATTGTTTCTGCATGTGTCCTCTCTTCCTAGCCTGACTATAAGCTCCTGAGGGCAGGGGCTGAATTTTAAGCCAATGAGTGGCTTGTGCACAGTCGCTGCTCAATAAACGTTAGTGATGATAATCCTGCCTCAGGTAACTGAGATAGCAGTCCTGCTTCCAAGATGATTGCTGTTACGCAGGTGCATGCATGTACACAACACAGGGAAAGGTAGGATCACTCTCCCTCCGACTTGCACAGTAGTGGCCCCGTGCTCTCCTCACCTGGCAGAATGCCTTGCGCATGGCTCACCGAAGGAGTGGGTAAATGACTTCTTCATTCACTCACTCACTGAATGCTGAAGGCTTTCTAGGTTGTGTGCTGGTTCTGCCTCTTTGATGTGCAGTGGATAACATCCTCATGAATTCAAACAGATTCAGGGATTATCACATTAGGAATCGAGGAGCAAGACTGTGATGCAAAAGGAGGGGCTGGACCAGAATGCAGGACACAGCCATTTGGAAGATGCACTCCCCAGAGCACTCGGGTCTAAGCAGGGTGTCCTGACCACAGTATGGGGGAGTAGGATGCATCCAACCCCAGCAGAGAGGCTGCAAAGGACAACCACTTGCTCCTTCACTGTCCTACTGAACCCCAATGCCCACAGTTGAAGGCAATGCTACCTAAACTCTTACCACCTTCCACTGCTTCTAGCATTTCCCGATAGACCCCATGTTCTATTGTTCAAACAACAATGTGTATTTAAGCAATGATTGATTTATCTTCCCATTTTAATTATTCAAAGACAAGCTGATGGGAGCTCAGCCAATGAGAACAGCTGATCAATGAGATAACCAGCATTAGCGTACCAAGTTATAATTCCACTCCAAAGCAAAGAAGCTTGACATTTTAGTTAACCTGCACAATCTCATTGTCAATAAATGCACAATTTACATTAGGCTCTTTGAAATGTTCAAAGTATCTCAGGTGCCCCCTACACGGATCAATAGGCATCTAGGGACCTCAGGCTGCAAGCATCATAAAGCAGTCAGTGATACATTTATGGGTTTGAACTCTGTCTGTATAAAGAGAGTGACCAAAATTTGTAGCAGCATCTTATGACGTAAGGGATGACTGAGAGAGGCCACTGGGGAGGTGTTAGGAGAAACATGGCACTGTGGACATCAGCTAGGCCTTTACGGTTTAGGGTGGATACACTATAATGGGTGGCTTTGGGCAAGTCAGTCTATTCCTACTGGTTTCCTCATTGATAAGAGAGGACTGGCAATCCTTGCCTCTCCGCATTTGGCACCCAGGCCAGCTCTGCCTCACCCTGACAGTCAACCGAGCCCCGGTGTTGGGAGGCTGTTTCCTAAGTGGTCCTTGAATCCCTCCTTCCTCTCTATCTGCTCCCCTCTACTATATATAGTTCCGGATTTCAAGAGCATCCTTGGCTAGAAATAGCCTCCCAAATGATTTTCCTGCCTTCTGTCTTGTGCTCCCCAAATTTGTCCTGCAACTTCACAGCTAGAATACCACCTCAGGAGCTTGCCACTTTGCTTCATAACACCCTTCCATGGCCCTCCCGCCTAGAGAATGTCTCCCTGGCCTGGCACACCAGGCCCTCTCTGACCTGGCCCTGCCCACCTTGGCATGCTCATCTCCCATCAGGTCTCACCTGGAACTCTGCTCTCTGGTGCTCAGTTCCTGCCACATACCATCTGTTTACCACCCGGTCCCTTCCCTCTACTGGGGTGCCCTCCCCTTTCAGTGAAGAGAGAGCTTCTGCATCCCTGTGTTCCTGGCCCCACTGCACCTGGGACCCTCTCTCTCTCCTACCACGCCCCTGGCTCCCCCATTAGAAGGTGAGCACCTAAGGGCAGGATTGGGTCTTACTAAGCTTTAGCCTTAAGCACGCAGGATTGTACCTGGGGCATTCAGTACTATATTTCTATCAGGTAACAAACACATAGGATTTCATGTGGCATGTTCTTGGCATCCCATGCGTGTTAGTTGTTCTTTGCTGCTATAACTATTATCATAGAGAATTTCCGTTCATCCCTGGTGGCATACCCACTGCAACCAGTTACCACCCTCACTTGTTATATAACAAAGTTTCATTGAATTGAACTCTGAATCTTAATAAAAGAGTTTGCCTTTAAAATTCAGGTTAGACTGGGCTGTGGGTTGAAGTTAATCTCTATACGATTTCTTAGGAAGGATTGCCAAACAAAGTCATAGTGCAAAGGTGGCTGTTGACCCCATTCAAGAAAATAAACTACTCTCAAGCACTTGAGCCACATGTTACTTCATCAACATTGCCTTTACAAATGTTTTACTCTTGGCTCCCTTTCTCCAGTTTCTGTAATGGTCCAGAGCTTGGACTTTCTAACTAGACTCAAATCCTGCCTAGCTTGGTGACCTTAAGCAAGTTTGTAAGGCTTCTGTGTCTCAGTTTCCCCATCTGTAAAATAGGAATAATAATAGTATATGCCTTGTAGCATGCTAGGAGGACTAAATGAATTAAAACAGAGTAGACTTGGAGCAATGCTGGGCACATTTAGTGTTCAATAACTGCAGGCTTATTATTAGCCAATAACTGCAGGCTCATACTCAACAATGATTGCATAGATGCCAGGTGGGTAGATTGTGGTTTTAATTTAATTTTAAAAACATCATTCAGAATTTTTGCATGATCTCCAGGAAAGCATTGAAGTGAATGTCAAGAGAGCTGCATTTCAAACAAGTGGTCTCATTTGAATGAACTTGGGCTTATACACCTAGGTAGCTCTTGACCTTGAACAAGTCAGACAAGGTTTAAAAAATACCTATTGGAGTTAACTAAGAAGTCTTAGGTGATGCTGGAGATGGTCACTGATGGTGTGTGTGTTGGGGAGGGGGGCAGATGCCAGGACGCAGCAGGTTCAGAAGTGAGTGGGAAGGAGGGCCGTTGAGAAGAGTGGACTTTTCTTTCAAGAAGGTTGTCTAAGATGTCTCCAAAGGTTGTCTAAGATGTCTCCAAAGGTAAAGTGGAGGAAGTTACCCCTTCCTGTCTCCTTGAAAGGGAGTACACACACTGTGTGAACAGTAAATTTTACATCAACTTATATTATTACTAGTCTAATGGTACAATTGTTTATCTCTTAGTTGTAGGTGTTTAAAAATAAAAGAAAACCTATTTCTTGAAAAGTGCTCTATAAATCCAGCTTTATACTCAATTTGCTTTCCAGAAATTTTTCAGAATTTTCTATGACAAACTTTATATTTATCCTTGAGCAGGAGAAGCCCAATTCTATGTTTCATCGGTTGCCAGTTGCCTAGCCCTAGGGTTTGAGAACTTGCAGAATAAATGATGCATATCAAATCAGTAAGTAAATCCTGGCAAGCCTTATTCTACTCTCTCTCAGAGACCAGACTTTTTGTTTCCTGTACACTCATGTCCGAGCCCTTACCTTCATTATCCCTTAACTATGACAGTGTTAAGATTTCCTTGCAGGTTCAATTCTCCCCCATCTAAAAACATGTAAGACAGTCAGTCAATCAGCTTACCAGCTAACCACCTCTTCTCTGTCTATATGTTCCACCCCAGCTACCACCCCACCTATCCTTCCCTCCCAGCCAAAGGGCTTGAAAGAGGAACCCACATACGCTCACGTTCTCACCTTCCATGTACCCTTCAGCCACACAATGGGGTTTTTGCTCCATTCTCCACTGAAAGGGCTCTCTCTAAGGCCACCAATAGATCCTCCATTCCTAAACGGTATTCACTTCCCAATCCTTCTCTTTCTTTATTGCTTTGCGATATTTGAATCTGGTGTCACTGTTGGGTATATTCCAGAGCCCTCAGGTGTATAGAGGTAGAAAAAAGGTTGAGCACCTTGGTTATTATCCAATGGCTTCATTTAAAAGATAAGGAAATGAAGGTCCAGAGAAGTGAGTTGACCTGTATTAGTCAGTTATTGGTGCAATAATGCTGTATAACAAACCACCCCCAATTCACTGGCAAACATTTATTTTTCTCACAGTCTGTGAGTAGCTCTGTCCCAGGCTGTGAGTGGGGTTCAGATCTGCTCCAGAGGTGTTTGCAAGGGGGCCCAGGCTGAAGAGGCTACTTCATAGATGTAGCTCCTAGGAATGCAAGAAATGCAAGAGGAGTGAGCAATGTCTCTTGTGGCCTCTGCCTGAAAATGGCTTGACGTCACTTCTGCCCATATTACTTTGATTAAGGCAAGTCACATGCCCACGCCTAACATTAATGGGGATGGGGTGGGGTGGGGAAGAAGACTCCCCCTACTGTAGTGGGAGGCACTTCACAGAACAAAGGGTGGTGATGTGGAATGTGCACACAGGGAGGACATTAGTTGGGAGCAGTGATTCCATCTACCACAGGCTCCAAGATGACACATCTGGGTTCTGATCTCTGGCAAAGCAGAAGGAGGCCGTGGATAAGAAGACAAGACAAAACAAGCAGCAATAATAAAAACAAAGAACAAGCGAACTAAAACCTGAGGCTAATGGACGTTTGGATTTTTATTGTAAATGAAAACAATGATCTCTGATAAAAGTACAGACACTGATGGAGCATTTGCCAGCTGAGACACTGACGTGGTGGGTCACGGTGGGTCTTGACCGTAGAGTGAGAACTAGCTTCTAGAATGCTAAAAGCAAGGGCTTGAGCTCAGTGTAGCGGCTCAGCCTGGAGATGTACCCAGAATTTCTAGCTGAATAAGCAATGGAGGTCCAGGGCTGGCTGATGATGGGCTAGTGTGTACTCTGAGAAGAGCAAATATTGATTCAGGAGATGGGGTGTGGAAGGGAGAAGCTGCTACCTGAAGGACCCAACTCCAGTCTGGAGAAGCAAAATTGAGGGGAAGCATTTCTGAGGCCCAGAAGACAAGAAACAGACCTTTGGATTCTGGAAAAAAGTCTGAATGCAGAAAGTCGTGTGTGTACCATATCCTGAATGACAACAGCCAGGGGGCAGATGGTGAGCTGTATCAGTTAAGACAAATTCATTGTTCTACACTGGGCAGTAAATTTATGGCTGCTGCTATGCCAAGAAATGGCTGTGGATGTAAAGATAAATAGCTATAGAATTCTTTTAAATATTCTCATGGGTCCTAGAGCCCTACTGGGTTCTTGAAGAGAAAACAGGTTTTAGGATTATGTCTCACCCTTCTAGAAACTACCCCTTGGTGCTGGCTAACAGAAGAAAGGGTGACACCCAGTACCACAATGCCTGCTGCACAGGGTGAAATTAACCTGGGCTTTCAAACAGAGAAAGTGATTCTATCTCCCTTCCCTGCTCCCCCATCGTATGCGTTTGTACCCTCTCCTCTATTGAGTGGCTGGTGAATGTGAACAGGGAAGTGCTCTTGCAATCCCAAATCAGCCACAGCATTTCATTTCCTTTTCTCTATAAAAAGGCTGTGCTGACTAAACTAGAATGTAGCTTAGTTAGTATAATAAAAATAAATAGCCAAAAAGCCCCCCAAAAGCCCAACAGACAAAAGAAAAAAAACAAAGCACAACATTGAGAGTGAGTCAGGAAATGAAATGCTTTTGAAATTGTGTCTTCTTTCATTAAGGTTATTTTCTTTTCATCCCACCTCCTCTGACTCCAGGGGGTCAGGGAGACCTCTCCCCACCAACACACCCATGCAGATTATTCTCTTTAGGGCTGCTGACAGCTCTGATGGTGTTTTTCCTGGGTTGAGTAGTGTCCCCTCCAAAAATTCATGTCCACTCAGCACCTCAGCACGTGCCTTACTTGGGAATAGGGTCTTTGCAGATATAACCAAGTTAAGATGAGTTCATACTGGTGTAGAGTGGGCTGTGATCCATGACTATGTCCTTATAAGAAGAGGGAAGTCTGGACATAGAGATGCATGGAGTAAAGATGATTTGAAGATACAGACACACAGGGAGAGCACCATGTGTTGATGGAGGCAGAGACTGGAGGGATGCGGCTGCAAGCCAGGAGCACCAGGACTGCCAGCAACAACCAGAATCTAGGAAGAGTGAGGAAGACTCTTCCCCTAGAACCCCCGAGAGAGAGCATGGCCCTACGGACACCCTGATTTTAGACGTCCGGCCTCTGGAACTGTGAGAGAATCATCTTCGGTTGTAAGCCCCCAGTTTGTTACGACGGCCCTAGGAGATGACTGAGGTCTCCTTCCTTTCACGAGCCTTGCTGAGCCAGGACAGGCCCATCCGAGGCCTAGCTAGAGGCTCAGGTCTTCAGTCAGACAGCCCTGGCCTGGGCTGCAGCCTGGCCACTGAGCAGCGGGCCAGTCCCTGGGGCTGGTTTCTAAGTCTCATTTCCCCATCTATATAACAGACATAACAAGGACGTTGATGGAGATTAGAAGCCACAATGTTTATAATGTGCTGGTACACTGCCTGACCCAAAGCAAATGCTTAGTAGATGTTAGCTATTATTAGCCATATGGTTTCCTGAAGGCTTTAAATTCATTTTTCACCCAAGTTTGAAGTTTCCCAGATTTTACTTTTCCAGTAAAGCCAAGTAGATCCTATCTGTTCTCCCGGTGATATATGATGGCATCTGGCACTGTGCCTGGCACTGAGCAGGCACTGAATACATCTTTATGAAGTGAAAAATGGCACAACTATATCTTGTTTCAATACCTCATCACAGGAGGAAGCAGCTTACAGACTTCACAGGGTTTAGTAACCAGCTTGAAAAACCCAAGGTGAAACTCTTGAAGAACGATGCACTTTAATTCAATTTGCTCACACTGGGGCACAAATGATGTGGTAGCCAGCCTCCAAAATGCCCCCTAAATGATCCCTGTGACCCTCTCCCATTGTACCAGGGCCACTCACGTGACCAATAGAATAACGCATTGTGGCAGTGTATCACGTCCAAGGTTAGGTTATAAATGACTGAGCCTTCTATAACCTAATCTTGGACTCTCCCGTGGACTGCTCGCTTAGGGGGAAGCCACCTGGCCTGCTGAGTAGCCCTGCAGAGAGGCCCACATAGTGACCCTGCAGACACTTAACATAAGTGGGCATGGAAGCGGATTCTCAGGCTCTGGCCAGCCTTAGATCATTGCAGCCCCAACTGAAAGCTGGACTGTAACCTCATGGGAGACCCTGAGCCTCAACCACCCAGCTAATCTGCTTCCAGATTCCTGACCCTTGGAAACTGTGTACGATAACAAATGTCTGTTGTTTTAAGCCACTTCAGTTTTAGAGTAATTTGTTACACAGCGATAAAGAACTAGTGCAGGTGATGAGAGAGGAGTGGTCAGGATGAGCCAGGACTAGGACAAGGAACAGCAATCATGCAAGGGATTATAAAGTTCAGGAGGCAGGCAAGAGGCCAAATGCAGATGGGCTGGTCAAGAGGAAGGCTGGGCAGGTTCTGAATGTCTGTGCATCCGGTCCAGAGCCTAGGGGGGGGTGAGAGCCAGAACAAACCACATCGGTGAGCAAAGGGCACTGAGACTCTTGGTGATCTTAGACTGGAGCTATTGCCTCTAGACCTTGTTTTATGCAATTTCCAGTTGGACCTATAGTTGATGACTGTAGCTAAGAGGCGATCAAAGGCCATGAGTGAACTTGGCAAGAATCGGGTCAACACAAAGATTTCAGGATTACAGCAACAAAAAAGATGCAATGGGATTTAAAATATTTTTGAAATGCTCACAATAATCTTTTGTTATTTTGATTGCCTAAGCTCTTTAAGTCATCTGCCAGGCTGGGAGACAGAACTGGGTTTCCCAGGCCTGTTCCAGGATACTGGGCAGGTCACAGTGCAGTAGAAAGATGGAGATACTGACTGGGTTTATGAAGACATAACCAAATCCAATTGGCAAATATTTTTGAATGCCCACTAGGCTAGATACAAAGGAACTTGGAATCACTCTGGGCACCCACTACAAGGACCCAATGCCCTGAGTACCAACCTTGGCTACTAAGAGACCTAGCAACTCAAAGAAACAGCCCTCTATTCTCTACACAGGCCATATCTTCACTGTCAGTTTACAGTCATTGTTTCAAGTCTCAGGGTCCTGCTGACTCATTAGCTAATCTGATCAATTGATTTGATCCCAGGGGATAACAGAGCCCGGTGAATGGCATCTGTCTTTTCACAGGGCCTTCAGAGTCACCAGCCCACAGAAGTGAGCAAAGGAGGGCTTTCTGCCCTCCTGCCTTGTAGACAGGTTTGGTTCTAGGCGACTTGTTGCTCTGCAAATGTAAAATGAGACACAGTACAGGCTGCTAGCCAAGAGCACAGACTCTAGAACCAGACAGCCTGGGGTCAAAGGTCAGCTCTGCTACCTACTCGCTGTGTGACCTTGGGCAAGTTACTTAATCTCTCTGAGCCTCTGTTTTCCCATCTGCAAAATGAAGATGATCATAGCAGTACATTCTGTGTGGGGAGGAATAAATGAGCTAACATGTGGGAAGCACTGAGAGCAGCCCCCGGCCCCTGGAAAACATGCAGTAACTGTTTGATATTCTTAAGAAGCACACAGAGGCATACTAATAGCAAACGGGTTGTTGCCCACTCTGTGCCAGGCACTGTGCACTCTCAGCTCAAACGGTCATTGGTGTTCACCCGAGGCAGATATCTCTTTCACAACAATATCTTAAGGGTTCTTTAAGGACTTCATGAAAACAAAAGGATTAACTACAGATGACTAAGCCCGCATGATGGAAACAGAACCAGGTCCAGTAAATAATGAACTTAGGCAGGATTATATTCCTACAAATAACACACCAATTCTCCTATTCTTCGTTGGCAATCCCTCTGCATTAGGGAATCAGTGGCCAAGGAAACATCTCCATGTGCCTAGGACAGTCTGGGTGGGCCCCTGGAGAAATCAGAAGAATAATTAGGACTTGCCAGGTGGAGAAAGAGGGTGGATACATCAGGCAGGGAACAGAGTGTACCGGGAGAGGGTGAGGTAAGCAGGCATCTGGGTGTGAGATTTAAGGAGGCACTTATGCTCAGGGTCATACAAGAGCAAGAGTGGCACTTGCACATCCTTGAGAGTAAGTGCTGCCTTAAATTTTGCACCCTTGATGTCTCCCATGCCTCTTCTTAGTCTTGGCCATGGAGAAGAAAGAGCATGGGTTTAAAAGCCTGGGAGGGTGAAGTAAATGGACATAACTATAAATGACTATAAATGTCCAGGTCCTGCAAGATTGCTGGAGTCTAAAGGCGGGGAACAGAGACCACTTGGAGTTAGGCCAGGCCAGATCATCAAAGGCCCTATGGGCCAAATAAAGGAGTTTACTGTTTGGTCTAAAACAACGGTGACCTGAGATAGGGCGATGCCAGTTAGAAGGAAGGAAAGAACCCACTCGAGACGTTTTGAAAGCAGAATTGACAGTCCTTGGGGATTGATTGCAGATGAGGATTGATGGAAGGAATAAAAGATAGCACTGCGGTTTCTAATTGGAGACCAGTTTAGAAGCCACGGGAGTTACTAGGTAAAATATGTATATGGAAGGCTGTTGTCAGGGTTTCCCCAAGTCCAAGGGAAATCGCCCTTTCCCCCATTTGTTTTCCATAAGATACACTCTCTGGGGTCAGGATGGTGTCTGCACTCTGATGGTATCACTGAACTAAACTGAGTGACTTCCAGATCCCATCCCTTCAGCCTGCTCATTGGCTTCCAGGTGGCCTTAGAATGTCAATGACCTTTCAAAGGTGGCTGGGAACAGACCAGCCTCCTGTTCTGGACCCATGAGATCCCATGGCTCTGACTTGGCCCCCATGACCTTGGTGGGGACCTGGAGAGGCACTGGGTGCCAGGCAAGGCCAGGCTGGCCTGGGGCTCTGGGGGGAGGGGGAATAGGAGGGAGCAGGTAAAGGGGAATGAGGGTCTGTTGGGAAACTGGGAAGCTTGAGCTGCCTGGTGAAGAGAGCCTTCTGAGACACAGTTTGAGATGAGCCTCAGCCAGAGAGCAGGCTGGAGGGTGGTGGATCTGAGTGCAGCCCAGAAAGCTATGCTGGGGGCAGGGGAGGGGGGGGGGGGCAGGGGGAGGTGGCAGTGGCTTCCCAGTGGCCAAGCCTGGGGCAGGGGAAGTGCTGAGACTGCAGGGCAGCCTTTGAGGCATACTTTGGGACTAACTTCCTCTGACCCAGGCACAACCACACACACTGACCTTGTGGTCAACTAAAGCCCCCAGATCCTTCTCTATGAACTTCAGTGCAGCAGGGTCTCACCCTCCTGCACTTGAAAAGTTTGGAAAATACCTGCTGTGCACGCATTTCCCCGCATTCTTGTAAAAATAAAGCGGTGAAAAAGCAAATCTGAGCTCTTTGAAACATTAATTAAAGGCACCAGAGTTTCCTTATTTAACTGAGGGTTGCTACCTCATTTGGGATTATTAGCAAAGCAAGACAGCCTTTGTTGTGCTTGACAAAGTGATTAATTCAGACTCTAGGTGAATTTTGGCTTTCTCAACATCTTTTGATGTGCTAAGATTCCCCAGTGAGGACAACACCATCAATTACTTAAACAAGCCATTACCTCCGGAGCACAATTATCAGGGAGGCCCAGTCTACTAATTGGCAGATGGAGAGATGGAAATGAACTCTCGTGCTGGCCTGGACCCCTACCTGTCTAGGAGGAGCAAGCGTCCTTTCACTTGTCTCATGACGACGCTCCCGCTGATGGGGGCGACCTAGTTATTTCCCCACCTCTGCAAAAATGCATCTTGGGTGACTGTGTCTCCACAGCCTAGAAGCTGCCTGTGGCTCTCTGATGACAACTTCATTCTCCAGGGCAGGGCTGTAGAACTCAGCACTGGGGGAACTCGAAAGAGATGAGGCCACAGAAGCAAAATTCTTTTTTGAAAGGAATTTATAAGAGAGCCTTTGACTTGCTTTTTCCCTCTCAGGAGCCAAATTCTCCAGCTCCTGGGACAAGCAGGCTGAGGTGGGGGCTTTGGAGATGCCATGTCTGGGCTTAAATCCCCTGACCATGGTGCCTCCAGATCCAAGAGGCTGCTTTTCACTTTTAAACATATAAACATATGAAAGGACATTAAAATATATTTGTATTTAAATGCATAAATTAAAATATATTATAATGCATTTCAACATATTTTATTTTAAAATGTTTATTATGTATATATTTTTAAATGCACTAAGCCATTACTCCTCCGACCCAGAAGAGAGGTTTTGGGGGCAGGTTTGGGATTGCATTTATATATGTCACTGTTTTTTTCTGGTGGGGATTAGGGAAGCTTATTCTAGTTAAATTCAGTCAAATACTTTAAAAAAAAATCTAGGAGTATTTCATAAACATCAGCCACTTAACTCATTTTATGACATAATTCAACTGCTTTGATCTATTTTTAAAATAGAAAGATGAGTTGCGTGCACATTAATATTGTGAAACGACTCTTTGCTCTACCTTCATCCTTCTTCTCTAATTCCCACTGGCACAAAAGCGAAAGGCATGCTCCCAGCCTCCCTCTGTGGCCAACCCTGTGACGGAGGGGCAGAGACTGGGGAACAAGGCTGAGGCTAGCCTGGCTCTGGGCCTCACTCAGAGTCCCCTTCCTGCTTAACCCCCCACTCCAACAGCACGCCATTGCTGCCCTTAGTCCCAGGACGAATCAGTTGGTTTTCTTGAGGCGGGACGGGCATTGGAAAGCACACTGGGCTTAAGGCAGAGACAGCGTTTCCTCCCACACAATTGCCCCAGCCCAGCCCTGGACCACCTGGACCACCGGCCCTTTCAAGGCCTCCCCCAGCGCCATCAGACGGCTACGGGTGTATCCTCGGGATTACATTTAGGGCCCACCCAGGTAATCCAGGACACTTTCCCTATTGCAAGATTCTCAATCCTATCCTTCAAGTCCCTTTTGCCATGGAAAGTGGTATTCTACAGGTTCCAGGGATTAGGACATGGACATCTTTGGGGCACTATTTAGCTACCACATCAACTTATATTGTGTGTAGATCCTGATTTTATGGTGGAGTGAAATCAGGATCTACACACAATATAAGTGTGTAGATCACCTCCAGCTTCAACACCTCTGTCCTCAGTTTAGTGGTTTTCTGGATATTAATTCTCTTTGGAAGGTCCTATTTTTTTAAAACGGCCTTGGGGAGAAATAATAAGCATAAGGACCACTTTCCTTTTTTTTTTTTTTATTCTATAAACCCCACCCAATAGTTGGCCAGAAGTGCTCTTAAGTGATCAAAATGCAAAGGGTGCATTTCAACTGGCACATCCTCATGACGCTTCTTTGCTGCAAGGATCGTAATGTAAACACTGAATTAATTGCTTCTCATTAGCTGTTGAATGTCTGTCTGGTCCACTAGGTTCATGCCATGTCCCTGCAGCATTTCTGGCACCCAGCGTCATGCCTGGCATGTAGGAGATGGGCAGTGAATATGTGTTGTCCCATGATTCTCTTCATTGGTAACATGCCCAGTAATGTCAGCCCTAACAGTGATAAAGAAGCTCACTACTAGGACCTCTATCTCTTATGAGGGTAAATGCCTATCATAGTTTGGAATAAACCCAGTGTCAAAGGCAGACCAGCTCTCTATAGTTCTGAGAAAGGAAATACAAGACAATAGATTCATTTGATCTAATTCGTCACATGAATGCTGAAAAGAACTGAATTGTTCTCATTCTCTGGCCTTGGTATTACTAGTAAACTATCAGCTGAGCCAGGGAGACCTCGATGGAGCACATTTTAAAACGTGGCCTGCTGGGACCAGCCTTGGCCTGTGGACTGCCTTTTGCAGGTGAGGTCTTCACGGGCTTTTGGGATTTTCCATTGTGAAGTATTTATTTTTCACACGAGCTTTTATTTATGGAAATGGTTTTTGTTTGTGGTCATGATATAAAGTTTCCTTTGAAAATGAATGCATTTAAGTTTATTCAAAGGAAATAGGAAGTAAAACAGCACAAGTGATTTACAGATACGGCAAAAACTCTAAAGATGCTATCCAAACAACTGAATTTAGAAGATTAACGTCTTAATATCAATTGAGATTTATTGACTCAACTGACTCTCCTGCCTTGAAAAGTTGAGATAAAAATGGAATCGTTAACTCTGCACTGTAATGACCATCAACTGGTCAATTGTAGTATTTTCTTTAAAATACTTATCTGTTGCCCGTTTAGATGCTAGGGCCACCAAAGCCGGGTTCAGTGGTGCCGGAGGCAGAGGCTGAATGTCATTGGAGCTCTGGGCTTCCTCCTTCCCATTCTCTAGCGGCTGTGACATCCAGTTCTCCCTAAACAGGAAGCTCCGACAGTCCGGACCCCAGACACTTTCCTTTACAGGCACAGTCCAAAACTCCACCATAAAATCAGGATCTACACACAATATAAGTTGATGTGGTAGCTAAAGAGTGCCCCAAAGATGTCCATGTCCTAATCCCTGGCACCTGTAGAATACCACTTTCCATGGCAAAAGGGACTTGAAGGATAGGATTGAGAATCTTGCAATAGGGAAAGTATCCTGGATTACCTGGGTGGGCCCTAAATGTAATCCCGAGGATCTTTATAAGATGGACCCAGGAGGAGTTGGTCGAAGAAGGCAATGTGATGACTGGAAGCAGAGATTGGAGAGATGTAGCCATAAGCGACAGAAATAAAGAATTGATAATTCCCTGAATCTTCCAGAAGGAATCATCCCTACCTGATAGCTCAACTTTAGGCTAGTGAGGCTGATTTTAAGCTTCTGGCCTCCAGGACCATAAGGTAATAAGTTGTGTTGCTTTAAGCCACTAAGTTTGTGGTTATTTGTTATAACAGCAATAGGAAACGAATACAGTCAGGAAAGATTAATTTACTTAAAAGAATTCATTCACTTTTTGGTAGGATTCCCCATATTGATCTTTTAAGAAAGGTACCACTATACATTTAAAATAATTCTAATTACAAAGGAGTCAATAAACATGTTTCAAAATCTATTTAAGTTTTTGAACAGGTGTTCACGTGGTTGAAGAATCAAATGTGGTGTCATGAAGTATCACCAGGAAATACAGCAAAAAGTCTTCCTCCTTTATGGTCCTTAGATGCCATCTTACATTAAAAGGAACCAGGACTTCTTGGGGAAATGGCTGGTCCAGGTTTGGTGCAAGAAATGTGCAAGATAAACCCGAAACATCTTGTTATTTAAGAAAGTAAGGAAGCTGTTCTATCAAAAATACTCAGGAACACACTTACATGCACTCAACCAGCCAAAGATGGGATAATTTGATAAATAAAATAATAATTGCAATGGATCCAAACACATAAAAAAATATTTAAATCCATGAATTCATCATGACACAAAAATATCATGTCACCACTGTAATATGTTATGAAATGAACTCTTTAGTTTAGTATATTTTATATTCAGAAGTTCCCTAGTAGACTACAAGAGATACTGAATGTACTACATTTAAAAATGTGTGAGATGTAACTAAAGACGTACTGAGAGAGAGACTTTAGTCTTAAATACATTCATTAAAAATAAAATAACATTGAAAATAAGCGAGCTAAATTGTTAAGAAGTAAAAAACAAAAGAGAAACAAAAAACAAAAAGTAAAACCAAAGAAAACAGAAGGAAGATGATAATAAAAATATGAGCATAAATTAATGAAATAGAAGGCAAAAATAGAAATGATCAATAAAAGCAAATGTTGGTTCTTTGAAAAGATTAATAAAATAGACAAAACCATGGCATTCTAATAAGAAACACTTTTCTAAGCAAACTAGGAGTAGAAGGAAATGTCCTTAACCCAATAAAGAATATCTATTAAAAAAATCTACAATAAAATCTCACACTTAATTTTGAAACATTAGATGCATTCCCATAGAGTCAGGAATATGAAAAGGATACTCCCTTTTACTGCTTTTTAAAAATATTGTACTAGAGGTCCCAGCCACTGGAATAAGAAAAGAAAATGAAAAGTGAGACAAAGGATTAAACAGAGAACGAGCTGATACTATTTGCATAACATGTAATTGTCAGCATAAGAAATCAAAGAAATCCCATATGTGAACCAGTAAAAAAGTTCAGAAGGCTCATTGATTACAAGATTGGCATAAAAAAAACAATTGGTGTTTCTACACATGAGCCGTACCAACCCATCAGATATTCACCAGATGATTTCCAGCCCTGATGGCAAGTGACAGCAAGGGCTTGAGGGAATGGGTCACAGGAGAGGCCCTGAACACGAGCCGGAGGACGCTAAAACAGAAACGAGGTGTTAAAGGGGAACTGAAATGTCCTCCCACAGAAACTCTATATTTCCAAGGAACTCTTGCTTAATGCACGATTGAAGCAAGCTCTGTACTTACAGTTTCTCTAGTTATAGTTGTGGGGGAAGAACAGGGAAAGAAAGAAGGAGCATATAGAATTTAAATTTAGCTAATAAGGCTGTAGTTATTAAATGAAAACTGTTCAGACTTCATCTGCTCATTTCCTCCCTTTGCCTAAATATGTGCTTGGAGTCAGCTTGCAGTCTCCCGTCAATAACTGTTCATTTTCCAACCAATTCTTTAATTGCTGTGGCATAATTCTGCCTGACACCTACATAAACTGTAGTGGAAATGAGGTGGGGGAAGAAAGAATAACTTCAAAGCTGGGAAATATTTTTGAAACTGGAGAAAAAGGGATGAGAGAAATGCAGGCATCCAGATACATTGATGGGTCAATAAAAATAGGACAACATTGCCCTAACTGGTTTGGCTCAGTGGATAGAGCGTCAGCCTGCGGACTGAAAGGACCCAGGTTTGATTCCGGTCAAGGGCATGTACCTTGGTTGCGGGCACATCCCCAACAGGAGGTGTGCAGGAGGCAGCTGATCGATGTTTCTAACTCTCTCTTCCTCTCTGTAAAAAATCAATAAAATATATTTGAAAAAAAAGGAAAACATTTTATGAGAGTATTTGGTGAAATGGACACTGACAGTGAGGCTGAAAGGGACAAACTTTCTGGAAAGCACTTTGGCATGTGTACCAGCATTTAACACCAGGGACTCCATGGACTTCAGGTTTGGAAAAGCTTCATGTGTAAAGTACTAGAAAAGTTTCATGCCCAGAGATGTTCATTGTAGTAGCCTAAAAATTAGCAAAAATACTGAAGACACCTTAAATATTAAACAATAAGAATAGTTTCATAAGTTATAGTGCACAAGAATATTATATTGCCATAAAAGTAATATCCATAATGGATTAATAACATGGACAGATGGTATTCCTTATATTAAATGAAGAAAAAAATAGAAATAAAGGGAAATAGAAAAGAAATTATAGAGAATATGATCTCAAACATATAAAAAATACTCAGAAGATAAAAACTAGAAAAAATTACAATAAAATGACAGTAGGCTTTCTCCCCGATTGTTCTAACTTTTTTGCCCAAATTTCTATACAGCATTTCTTCTGGAGAGCTAGCAAACCTCACATCCTGCTCCCTTGTCATAAAACCTTTTGAAAAGGCAACGATTTAAGGCCTTTTTTTCTAATGAAGATTTTGATGTGGCCCCAAACTTTTTTATGAAATTGCTGGCAAAGGCTTTGAGGGCTGTGCATGTTGGGAGTGTAGGGTAACCAGGAGAAAGCGAATTTCTTCCCCAACAAGTAGAAATTTGCTACCTGGAACCCCCGGGCTTCACCTGTTCTTGGAGCATCGTGCCCTTTTATCCCAGGAGAAGTGGGGTATCCCACGTCTCCCAAAGAAATCTTTCTTATCACAAAGAAATCTTTCACCATTTCAAAAACATCAATAGCCTCTGAAATTTCCAAAAGCAGCTCACCAAGCAGGAATTCTTTCTTTAAAAAAAAAATCTATATATATCTATATCTCTATATAAATATATATAGATATAGATATATATAAATATATAGAGATATAGATATATAGATATATATAGATATATTTAAATATATTTTATTGATTTTTTTACAGAGAGGAAGGGAGAGAGAGAGGAATAGAGAATTAGAAACATCGATCAGCTGCCTCCTGCACACTCCCTACTGGTGATGTGCCCGCAACCAAGGTACATGCCCTTGACCAGAATCGAACCTGGGACCCTTGAGTCCACAAGCCGACGCTCTATCCACTGAGCCAAACCGGTTAGGGCAAAATATATTTTTATTGATTTCAGAGAGGAAGGGAGAGGGAGAGATAGGAACACCAATGATGAGTGAGAATCATTGATCGGCTGCCTCCTGCATGCCCCGTACTGAGGATCTAGCCTGCAACCTGGGCTTGTGCCCTTGAGTGGAATCGAACCTGGGACCCTTCAGTTCACAGGCTGACGCTCTATCCACTGAGCCACACTGGCTAGGCCAAGCGGGAATTCTTTGATAGTGCTGGTGAGGATAACGAACGAACCAAGGAGCTGGCTGTTTCCAGAAGCGCACAAGAGAAAAACCAGCTCCTCTCTGACTGCTGAAGATACGCAGAGGCAAATCCTGGAGGGCAGCTTCTCTTTTGCCTGGTTTCTTCTTTTGCTCCAAGCTCCAATCAGCTTGACCATCGCTTTAATACTCCATTCATCAAAACATTCCCCAATTTATCGTGGGTGTCTTCATTGGCTGAACAATGGGCTGGCCACTCTTGTTGAACGCATCAAGAAAAGTCTTTGTCTTGGGGAAAACGGAATGTTGGGAAATGTCTAGGCTTTAAAAATGGAATCTTATTTTGAAAATGACCCATTTGTCACAATTTATTTTGAAAACTGACAGTATAAGGTGCACCCTGGCATTGCAGGATTGGGGTCCTGTAGCAATAGATGACGGTGTTATTTGTCACAGTAAAATCAAAGGATGCTATCTGAAGCTACTACATACACACCTTTTGTTGTCATTTTCCAACCTACGTATCCTTAATGTAAGCAATGATGCATGTCCATGGGCATAATTGTGGGATCCATTTGCATTCATGCCCATACAAAGGGAAGCTATTCTAAATATCACAGCACAGTTGTGTATTACCTGCTTTCACAGCAGCATCCTCGGCCCCCTGCACTTTTTTGATGACACAGGAATTAATGGCACATTTTGACATGAAAGAGCAAATTTCTCTCACAATGACAACTTTTAAAGCATCAGCAGGGTATTTAAAAAAATCCTTTTTCATTCATGGGTATTGTGTTTTATCAGTTTGCTAGGACTGCCGTCACAAAGTACCGCAAACTGGGCTTGAAACACTGGCATCTGCGACCCCACAGTGCTGAAAGCTGGCAGTCTGAAATCAAGGCGTGTACAGGCCATGCTCCCTCTGAAACCTGGAGGGGGAATCCTTCCCGGCCTCTTCCTAGCTTCCAGGGTGTGCTGATGGTCTTTGGCAGTCCCTGGCTTGCCGCTGCATAACACCAACCCCTGCCTTTGACGTCACCTGGCATTCTCCCCGTGTCTCCATTCACGTGGCCGTCCTCTTATAAGGACACCAGTCAAAATGGATTAGAGGTCCACTCTTCTTTGGTACGACCTCATTTTCACTAATTAAATTTGCAACACCCTATCTCCAAATAAGGCCGTATTCTGAGGTACTGGGAGTGGGGAGTTCAACTTAACTTTTTTGGGGTGACACAATTCAACCTCTAACTCCTGGGGCCCATTGATTCTGGGTTTAAGAGCCTGTTGAGAGAGACAGAGGGGACCCAGGGACCAGGGAATATGAAACAAGGGTGCGGAGAAGGAAGGGGTAGGGAGACAAATGAAACCCACTTTGCAATTTTACTCCGTGGTCTGGTGGCAGCGACCTCTCCCTGCTGAGTTTGGCGCAAGGACTCTAGTTACTGAGGGCAACCAATTCCTAGCTGAAGACCCTTAAGGTCTACACTTGAGTCTAGGCTGCAAGTGAAGTTGATGGCTGTGACTAGAACATTCTCTGCTGATGCCAGCTCTTTGAAAATGTCTGAATTTTGTGCAGGGACACACAAGCGGTATTTTCATAAGTGGAGTTACATAATTAGGACATGGACTTGCATAATAATTAGCATGTGTAATTAGGCACAGACTTCTTGTCCTTTAATTAGACAATCAAGACATCTAATTACAAAATTAAGATGTAATTATGTGGCCCAAGATGACATATTTCCTTCTACCCATTAGAGATTATATTTAGAAAATAATTCACAAAAACTGATGGAGACATGAACCTAGGAGCCAGATTTGAGATCCCGCGGGAAGTATTAAGTGGGCTGGTATGTCGCCTCTGCCCTTTCCTCTTAGGTGTGTGGGGAGTTACTTAAACTACCATCTCTGACTTGAAAGAATAACTGTTGCACCCTGTGCTGTCACCCTTTGGTACACACGCTAATGAAGAGGAATGTGGGCGTGACTAATCCATGTAATTCGCACATGGCTCTTGATTGTGGTTTGTAATTACACTTGAACAGGGACTGAAATGTGAGGTCGTGGGGATTCATTCAAACCCGATAATGCAGCCATATGGTGGAAACCTGGGTCGGGGGAGCTGGGAGCAGAACCCTCTTCCTGCTCTGCCCTGGCTTAGTTCTCCCCTGTGGCCACTTTAAAAGCAGACTCAGCCCGGCTGGCGTGGCTCAGTGGTTGAGCGTCAACCTATGAACCAGGAGGTCAGGGTTCGATTCCCGGTCAGGGCACATGCCCAGGTTGTGGGCTCAATCCCCAGTGTGGGGCATGCAGGAGGCAGCCGGTCAGTAATTCTCATCATTGATGTTTCTTTCTCTTTCTCCCTCTCCCTTCATCTCCGAAATCAATAAAAATATGTGTTGTTTTTTTTTAAAAAAAAGCAGACTCCTTGCTCAGAATAACACAAATCAACCCTTACGCTGGGCTGGCCTTTGCTTGAATATCTGAGTGTTCGATGCAAAGTTCTTATTTGAAGTGCTCCTCACTGGGCTAAGTGGGAAGGTCAAAGACTCTAGCAAACATTCCATTTTTCTAATAATACATGAGTGATTCTTACAGCAGTGAGTTTATTTTTTTTAAGTTCCAGGTCTGCTATGAAGCCCAGCTATAGTGGCCCTCTATAGTTTTCCTTGCTCCTAAATTAAGATTTGGCTGATCTCTGCATGATGCTAAACACCCAGTTTGACTCATTAATTTTCCTGAACTAACTGAACTTTTGACCTAATTAGCTGGCTGATCAGGGATCACAGCCATATGTCCAGGGTCTTCAAAACCAGCGCTGCCTTCCCCGGCGCTATCCCTCTGTTCCCATAAACGGTTGAAACGTCCCAGGAACTCCAATGTTTTGACAGCCACATGCACTTCTCAGACTGCCGCTCTCTCCTGGAAAGTGGCATAGAAATCTGTCAGGCGGCATTTCCTGATTTTTGGTTAAGAAATGTTTCCCATATGGTTTCAGGCCGTGAAAACAAAGACACGAAGAGGTTGTTAGTGGTTGGTGATGAGGTCTCGTCTCCATGGGGTGTTCCTTCCGCCCCTATTTTTTATTTTTAGGGACGGAGAGAACACTCTGTCCCTAAAAATGTGCTGTGGGACAAATTATGTGCAGGGGTCAATTTTGACCAAGAAAATAGACAAATTTGCACAGGGAGCTTATTTTTGCCATTGTGACTTTTTACCCGTTGCCTTCTGGAACAATTGCTCATGGTAGATTTAGAGGCGAAGGGAGAGGTGTATTTTAAAGAACAATTTATTGATGGACATTTTAGGTGGGGAGGGCATTTGGACATCATCTCTCAGGGGTCACTCAATCCGGAGTCATTTCCTGGGTTCTATGCCACTCACTCTCCTGTAGGCCTCTACCTCTCCAATCCTTAGGCATTGTCAACTGGAAACTTCTTTTCCTACCATTACTTCCAGAGGACTCAATCATTCTGACACCTTATAAGCCAAAAGCATGAATGCCAACGTCAGTTTCTCTGGTTTTTAATTTGTTCTTCCCCTTAGGTACTCCACTTCGGCATTTTCAAGACTGGAGAAGTTGGGCATCAGACATCCCAAGCCTTCTCCTTTTATTGGAAACCTGACATTTTTCCGCCAGGTAAGGGCTGTTGTCCATGCCTTCCAGCATAAGACACGCTGAGCCCAGTGCAGCTTTACCCCGAAGCACTGCTCCTGTCCAGGTCACCCACACCTGGAGTGGTTGGCATGGGAAGGTGCTATGTGATGACAATGACCTATTGCTGATCACTCATCAATATGCACTGAGTCCTGTCATCCATTCACCCAAAAAAAACCCCAGTTATTTAGTGTCTAAATGTGCCATCCCTGGAGTGTGGAAGAAGTAGAAGTTACTTATGCCCTCAAGGGCACATACCAAATAGTGGTGGACAACACCAGATCAGATCTATCCTAGCACTAGATGGGGTAGCTGTCCTTCAGAGCAGAGGGAGATGCATCCTGGAGGACTTCCTGGAGAAAGGGGTCTTGCAGGAGCAATGGACACAAAGACAAGGACACACAAGCCAGATGCGGAGCGACAATGTATGTGATGCACCTGCCTGAGAACAAGGGCACAGCTTGGTGAGCAGCCTGGAAGTCAAAGACTGGGGACCCCTGAGGAATGCAGCTGTGAGAGAGAGGGAGGGAAGGGGAGGTGGAACAATTTCCTGACAGTCTAGAAAGGCAAGTGAAGGACCATTCATGTGCTATCTTTTGTGAGTAAGAGAGGGACAGCAAAGTGGGCGATTACTCTGTAAGGGAGAGAGTTTAGGTCAGGTCTGTAGAATCTGACTGTTGTTGAAGTCTAGACGTGAAGTGAAGACTTGGCCCAGGGTGCTAATAACAGTGAAAAGAGAGGGGTGTTGGGGACAAAATTAGTACCTCGTGTGACTAATTAGGTGTGGGGAATTCAAAGCAAGATGAGTCAAATGTGCCTGTAACTTTGGAGCCAGGGAAATGGCCATGAGTTGTTGGAAGGGAAGCTGGTTCAGCGAGATGCCTTTGACTTGTCAGAGTGAGTGATTAGCAAGTGGAAATGTCTGCGTTTGTAGATATAGGCCCAGGGCTCTATGTTCTAAACTCCATGTTCCCTCACATTGGGTTTTCTCAGAAGCCAATAGTCTATTCTGCTAAATCATGGGGGTGCTGCCACCAAACCCAACATCAGGACCCAACAGATTCAGCGTGTGAGAGCCACTAAGCTGAAGGCAGGAAGGACTAAATTTGGGCCAGTCCTGATAATATCCCTTTGAGGTCTTTTCAGAATTCCTCCCCTCCCCCCGCCCCCTAGAAAGGCAGGCCCTTCGTGCCAGATAGAAAATCACACTAGCTATTTCTGTCTTGCTTCCTTCTCAGTTGCTCTCTCACATCAGTGTCTCTCTCCCTCTCCCTAAAAATTCAATAAAAACATATTTTTAAAAAAATACAATGATCAGTTGGTCAGGCCCTGGGTGCCTTCACCATCTCTCACAACAATGGGTTCATGAAGGTGGGCTGCAATGGGACCAGTGGCCCTCCATGCCTTGGTCTAATTTCCTTCATAACCCATAGCAGGTCTTTCCCCATGAACTTATCTGAACCCTACATGGACCTGTATACTGTAACATATACTGTCAGCTGTATGACCATATCATCTACCATCCATTCCTCTGTCCCTTTCTCTGTCCGACAGCCACTTTCACTCTTTATTGTTGTTGTTGCTCTCTTCTTAGTGTTTTTTAAAAAAACACTTCTTCTCATCTCTATCTCAGGGTGGCCAGTTCACAACTTGAGCCCACAGCTATCTCATCAGGGCTTCGTGTGAGATTCCTGAACCAAGTGTGAAGAAATTTCTCAGTGTCAAAATAGAACAACAACCCAGATAGGAAATTTAATACATTTCACATATTTTGGTGTGTGTGTGTGTGTGTGTGTGTGTGTGTGTGTGTGTGGTGATCAGTTGCATTCAGTTGAGTAATTACTTTGGTATTAACATTTGGAGAGAAACAGTCTGACTGTCGATGTGAAGAGAACACTGTGCCCCTCCCTCTGGATAATTTCCAGGATGCTCTTCTTCAGCTCGTCATGCTTGTATGTACAAACTCTGCCAAGTTATTTGAGAACACAGCAATTTCAGTGACTGTTTTTATATTCATATATGATTTCCTTGCTATATGGCAAGCTTAGACCATGAAAGTAGATTTAATGGAAATGGTATGTATTTCCATCAAGGACATCCACCTCTTTGATCTCCCCAACTTTCAACTCTCACCCACCCATCCTATATCTGCCCATATTCTTGTATTCTCCATTCCCACAACAGAGGGCTAGCATTTTCCACTCCCTCACCTCCATCCCAACCCATGCATGCTTTAATGTAAACTTCATTTCCACAATACAATGGATTTAGCAATTTCTAACCCTTCACCCATACAATTCCTCTGTGTGTATCTGCACACATACTCCATCCCTATACACAACTCCATCCCTACAACACAACGAGTCTAGCATTTTCTGAGCCTCCACCCCCATTTCCCCACATACCTCCATATGTAATCATTTCCCACTACGAAATGTGTCATGTTTTGTCCTATATAAAGTTGCTCTAAGGTTCTGAATATGTTGATTTTAGTTAAAATTGAACTTGGATGACGATAATTCAGAATTTGTGATAATTTGGATAGACCCAGCAGATGTTTACACATAGAGTGGCTGTGAAAAGAAGCTTTGCCAAAAATAATAATAATATAAACCAAATTGCAGAGGGGAATGTTAACATAGTTGGGAAAGCAAACAGTTTTCAAATATTTTAGCAGCAATTATACACAAATAGTTTAAGTACAGATGATCTTTTCTGTCCATGAAAGCAGAGCTGATGGAGACTTTTCCTTGGCAACATATATATTTTTAAAGCTATTAGTTTATTCTAATACTCCAAAGTACTTGAAAGCAATATCACTTCAATTCTTTTTTATTGTTTATGTAATTGCGTTCTCGCTGTTCCAGACTTCTTTTCTGAATACTAAGTTTGAACACTTGACATTTTGTTGAACAGTATTCTTACTCTCGTGTGTGTTTTCTGCAGGGTTTCTGGGAGAGCCAAATGGAGCTCAGAAGGCTGTATGGACGTCTGTGTGGGTAAGAGGGAAACTCCATTCTTCTACTATTTTGATTTTTGTGTGGTGAATTGTTTGGAAGTAATAATAAGATGGAAAGGTATATGTGTTTCTATCTTTTGAGGATCCACAAAAGGGAGTGCCCAGCAGGTGAGGCTCCTAGAAGAGACCCCAGAGTTGGCCAAGGGGACATCAGTTAGCCTGAAACACCACCACTTCCCAGTCTTTAAGACCCTGACCAGCCCTGGCCGGAGTGGCTCAGTTGGTTGAGCATCATCCCATGCACCAAAAGGTCACTGGTTCCATTCCTGGTCAAGGCACATGTCCGGGTTAAGGGATTGATGATCCCCAGTAGGAGCATGCAGGAGGCAGCTGATCGATATTGTTCTCTCACATCAGTGTCTCTGTCCCTCTCCCTAAAAATTCAATAAAAACATATTTTTTAAAAAACACAATGACCAGTTGGTCAGGCCCTGGGTGCCTTCACCATCTCTCACAACAACAGGCACATGAAAGTGGGCTGCAATGGGACCAGTGGCCCTCCATGCCTTGGTCTAATTTCCTTCATAACCCATAGCAGGTCTTTCCCCATGAACTTATCTGAACCCTACATGGACCTGTATACTATATAATATACTGTCAGCTGTATGACCATATCATCTACCATCCATTCCAGTACACTTTTGAAAGTGAAAGGGGGTATTATTAATAATTACCCCAGGACAGCAGTGGAAACTAAGGCTGTCCTGTATGTACATAGGGTCACCCTAGTTCTCATCCAGGTAAAGTAATATAGACTTCCCTTTATTATTCCATGAAATTTCCCTTTTACACTTCAGAGTGTGTTCCCCACCCAACTTTCTAAAAAAAAAAAAAAGAGAGAGAGAGAGAGAAAAGAAAAGAAATTCTGGAATCTGATGAACAAACCCATGCTCAGAGCATTTGCCCTATTCAAGATTTCACAGACTCGAATCAATTGACTCTCAACATGTGTCTTTCCACAGTGGTGTCCTAATCATTTCAGGCAGTTGTCACACAGTTTATCCTTAGACACTAGGTAATATTAGTAGCTCTTTTCTGGACTTCCAGGTCGGTGATAACTTTTCCAGGGCAGTAAATTTCTGTTGTGTTCCTAATGTACATCCTGATGGGGTCCAGTGTCTTGTGAGCCCTTCAATCCCAGTCTACGTGATGCTTATTCTCCCAGTGATGATTTCCAAAAGGGGATTGACTTGTATCCTGTGTGGACACAGCTCTACCCAGGAAACTCACAGTTTGGCCAGTTCTGCTTAACCACTCTTTAGTTGGCTATGTGACACCGTGAAATAATAAATTAAGATGTTATACTAGATGCTCTCTGTATGAGTTTGTTATTGCTGTATAACAAACTACTCTAAAATGAAGTGACTTAAACAACAAATTATTACTTTTTATCATGTGCCTAAGGGTTGTCTGGAATTGACTGATCTGAGCCACCCTTGGCTGGGAAGCTGAGGTGAGCTTCCTGGGGCACCTGCAGGTCAGCTGGGGAGGTGGCTCATGTAGGTCAGGCTCAGCTGGGGCAGCTCTGCTCCACATGTCTCTCATCCTCCTGGGAACAGCAGGCAGGCCAGGGCAGGCTCTTCTCATGGTAAAGGCAAAGATTCAAGAGAGCCAACTCAACAGTACAAGAATATTTTGAGCGTCTGCTGTACCATATCTGCTAACATCCTATTGGCCAAACCAAGTTATATGGCCAAACCCAAAGTCAGGGCAGGAAGTCATGTGGCCAACCATGACATTGATGGAGTGGGAAGGTATATTCCTCCGATGGAAGGACAAGAAGATGGTGCATATCTTTCAGTAATAAGCAACTCTACCTCACTCTCTAAGATCTCTTTCAGCTTAGTCTTTCTTTTCTTTCGTGTGTGTGTGTGTGTGTGTGTGTGTGTGTGTGTGTGTGTGTGTGTGTCGCTTCTTGCTTCCGGCATGATAGATACTCAATAGAGGTTCGAGGAATTGAACTGTTTACCTTTCTCTTTCTCCTGTGTGGTTCTATTGCTCTGTAAAAGTTCTCGTTCCACCTTTCCCTTTCCAATAGTCTCACTGTGCAGTTGATTTGACACTGACCTTGCAGACTGTCTCAAACATTTTTGAGGTATCCTACTGACTCAGAATGAGAGTAGCTTCCCCAGAATTAGAAAAGGCCTCACTGAGCTTGAATTCTAGGAACCACTTCCCTGAGTACTCCTTGTACAGATTTTCAGAGTAGAGCCCTTGGGTATTTTAAAGTAATCTTAAAATCTCATATGAAGAACTTAAAGGGCACTGTAATAACTGGTGGGTGGTGTGGTGTGGTGCTGTGTGTGTGTGTGTGTGTGTGTGTGTGTGTGTGAGAGAGAGAGAGAGAGAGAGAGAGAGAGAGAGAGAGAGAGAGAGAGAATGAGAAAAAGAAAGAAAATTGGTTTCCTTGACAACAGGATGCCCAATCAACTTTTCCCCAACTTTAACTACTAGTAAGTTAGCACAATTTATCCTTTTCATTTCAAGAAAACTTAAATCAAAGAGAATGGTTTCAAATGAGGTTGTAGAGATAGAAATTACAGTAGTATCTCCACTCTTTGTTCCCAGCTCTGGTGAAAAGGAGAGAGAGAAAAAAAAGAAAGGTGATGGTATAATTTCTTCACACAAAGGTATCACCTTTCTCTGCTTTAGAAAATAACATGAGCCACAAAATACTGACTTCTTTTGAAACATGTCCATTCCTGCAGTTAGAGGCAGCATGGTGGTGGGTTAAAGTCCTGTTTGAGCTCTATAATCTGGATGACACTCAGTATGCTCACCTTTTAAAACAGAAGTGTTGCCTACTTTCAGTCAAGATGGCAGCATAGGCAAACGCAGAATCAAATAAAAATCACAACTAAATTACAGAACAACTATCATTCAGACTGCCTGAAATCTAGCTTAATGGAAGTCCTATGACTAGGGATTTAAAGAGGAAGACACATCGAGACTGGTAGAGGGGCAGAGATGCAGAATGGGCTGGTCCCATGGCAGATAAAAATTGAGAAAGATATCTTGGCTGTGGAGGTCCTCCTGAGGACCAAGGGGTCCCAGCCTCACAACAGACCCTCAAGCCCAAAGCCAGGAAGAGAAGTCCCCATAACTTTGGGCTGTAAAACCAGTGGGGATTGTGGCTGAGAGACACAGAGGCTGCTGGAATCCCAAGCAGTTCTTCTTAAAGGGCCAGTGCGTGGACTTACTCAAAACTCACTCCCTCTGAGCTCTAGTGTTGCAGCAGCAGCTTGAAAGGAGCCAGGGACATACAGGGAGAAACTGAGTTATCTGGCGTCAGAGCGAGAGCTAGGGATGGCAGCTTTCTATCAGACAGAAGTGCTGGCCAAGGCCATTGTTCTTTTGATGACCTCTCCACAAAGCTGGCAGGTGGGCACCATATCTGAGTCTCCATGAACCTGGCTCACACTGTTTGCCCTACCCTGGTGATTCCCTGAGACCCTGCCCCACCCAATTTGCAGGCCTACGCAAGCCATTTCCAGTGGCTTTTCCATACAAATGACTTCTCTTGCTTCATGCTTCAGATGTTTCTAAAGTCTCTTAAATAAGCAACATCTGGCCTCTGTGTACCCCATACTTCTTTCTAAGTGGCTCCAGGCATGGCACTACTGGAAGCCAGCCTTGGTTCACAGCTTGGCTTCTCCTTGGCACCTCCAAACCCAGCACAAGTAGCAGCCATCTGAAGATCACTCTGTAGCCTGTGCCAGGTGGCCCCAGGCAGGGCACAGGCAGTGGCTGACCTTGCACCTCCTGAGAGGCTCCAAAGCCAGTGCACCCAGGGTAGACCATGCTGGATTACAACTCCATGAGCAACACATTAAAGGGGCAGACTCGGTGAGCACCAAAGCCCACTGAAAGTCCTGCTCCATTGGTTTGACTCCTGTACAGCAGCTCCTCCGCTATAGTCTCAGCCAATCCTCACAGCTGATTAGCCTGGAGGTCAATCCCTCCCAGTGACACCAACAATAATTAAGGCTCAACTACAAGTGGGCAGTGCATACAGCCCACACAGGGGCACACCTGGAGCACCCAGCTTGGGTGACTGTGGAGGTTGTGCCACTGGGCCCAACAGGACATCTACTACACAAGGCCACTCTACCAAGTTCTGGAGAAATAGCAGCTCTACCTAATACACAGAAACAAGCATAGGGAAGCAGTGAAAATGCAGAGACAAAGAAACAGGTCCCAAATGAAAAAAACATGAGAAATCTCCAGGAAAAGAACTAAACAAAATGGAGACAAGTAATCTAACAGATGCAGAGTTCAAAACGATGGTTATAAGGATGCTCAAGGAACTTAGTGAGAACTTCCTAAGCTGCTGCCCCAGCACTAGAGTTTCATATCTTGAAACATGAAAAAGGACATAGAAACCATAAAAAAGAACTAGTCATGTGGCTTAGTGGTTGAGCGTCAACCCATGAACCAGGAGGTCAGGGCACAAGCCCGGGTTGTGGGCTCAATCCCCAGTAAGGGGCAGGCAGGAGGCAGCCAATCAATGATTCTCTCTCACCAATGATGTCTCTGTTTCTCCCTCTTTGAAATCAATAGAAATATATTAAAAGAAAAGAACCAGTCAGAAATGAAGGATATACTAAATGAAATGAAGAATAATTTATAGGGACTCAATATTAAAGTAGGTGAAACTGAGGATCAAATCAGCAATTTAGAGTACAATCAGAAAAACAACAACAACAAAAACCAACATTAATCAGATGTTTTCAAAAAGAAAAAAGAATTAAAAAAATAAAGATAGTTAAGGAGCCTCTGGGACAACTTCGAGTGTACCAACATTTACATCATGGGGCGTGCCAGAAGAAGAAGAAGGAGAGCAAGAAATTGAAAACCTATTTGAAAAAATAGAAATAATGACAGAAAACTTCCCTAACCTGGTGAATAAAGTAGACATACAAGTCCAGGAAGCACAGCGAGTCCCAAACAAGATGAACTCAAAGAGCCCCATATCTAGACACATCATAATTAAATGCCAAAGATTAAAGACAAAGAATGTTCAAGAAGGAGAAGAAAAAAGGATAAAAATATGAACAATAAAATAGCAAAAATACATATCTATCAACTGTTGAATCTAAAAAACAAAAAGAATAGAAACAGACTCATAGATACAGAGAACGTCTTGGTCATTGCCAGATGTGAGGGGGGTTGAGGAGAAGGGGTAAAAAAGTTGAAGGGAGTAAGAAGTACAAATTTGTTGTTATAAAATAGTCATTGGAATATAGTGCGGCATAGGGAATATATTCAATAATATTCTAATAACTATGTATGCTGTCAGATGGGTATGCGATTTATCAAGATGCTCACTTAGTAAGTTATATAATATCTAATCACTGGGTGTACACCTGACTAATAATAATACTGTATGTCAACTTTAATTGAAAAATAAAAATGATTTAAAAAATAAAATAAAACAAAAGGGTTGAATTAGTCTATATTTAAGGTCCTTTTTAACCCTAAAATTATTTTGTTACTACTTCAATTTTAGCAAAATGGGTTCACTGATTGGGAATATCAAGGATGGATTTTGTGGAATGAAAGGAAATGATTTGGTTTAAATTATGTTAACTTTTAGACTGCTTCTATCATTAGAAAGTATTATCAATCTCAGATTGGTCTCTCTCACATTGATGTTTCTCTCTTTCTCAGTCCCTTCCTTCCACTCTCTAAAATCAATGGAAAAAATATACGCGAATAAGGATTAAAAACAAAACAAAACTGAAATAATTAATCGATTCACCATTTGACAAGTGAAACCCCACACTGTTGCTTCCATACAGAGGTGCCCTGTGTTTTTAGATGACAGGACATAACAGGATATTGGGAGAAATTTGAACCTAAAAGCCAAATATGGTGATTATTTACGCTTATGATCTGATTGTCATCATAGCAACTCAGTCAGAGTTTGGGTCCCAAAACTTGAAATCGGCTCCTTGCCCATTTTTCCTCTTACTCACTGCTATGGGGAAGATATTTCCAGAGAAAATGTCTGCCAAGAGGTGTTGAGAACATTAGTATTTATTATCACCACCACTACCATCCCATCATCACTACCATTACTGCTACCACCACTATCACCACCATCATCATAACCACCACAACCATCACCACCACCCACCACTACCACGAACAAAATGTCTTTACCAAGTCTCTAATTATGTAGCCTGCTTTGCCAGGCCGTGTGCAAATAAAACTACACATGTTGTCTCTGGCTTTTGTGAAATTGAATGTAAAGTGGGCAGACGGGCACAAACACCTATACTATTTTTACTTATAATTCTTGATTAGAACTCTTTTGAATTGTACAATTCAAAAGTACCCTTAGTGATATAATATGAAGAAAACAAGGCTTTATCGCTTTAGATAACCTTCAGTCAATTAATGATTACTGGTTATTTCCTTTAGTCTGAGAATGAGCCCTATGTTGGATTTATATTCCTGACCAAGCCCTAAAAGACCAATATCAACATAATCATCATACATTTGTGATTAAATATAAACAGGAGAGAGATATGTCCCCTTCAATTTGTAATTGACTTTGTAATCCAGTGGATGACAGCCTTTATTGTGCTATTACTATTAATTACTTATAAATACTTACACAGCACCCTAAGTTCAGCTCATCTGTAACTTCTAAAGGCTCCAGTCAAAACTCCCTTTCTCCTTATCTCATCTGTCTTTTAAGTAACAGCTCTAAAGCTACTCTTTTTTCTAGCCCCATCCCCATTTCTTCTCACCCCCACATCACTTTAGTCTTGGTATCTAGTATAAACTTATCTCCCTTTTGTTAAATTTGACTTTCATGCTTCCTGGTGTCCATCACCTATGCCCCTCCATTAGATTAATAGCATCTGATTCCTATATACCTTCATCAATCCAAACTTGTTAAATAATCTCATATACTCTCATGATAACAGCAACTTGTAAGTAGGTAAACATGCACAATGTACATAATTCATAAAGTACAAATAACTATACAGGAAAAAGTAAAACTGACTCCCACCTTGGACCCTTACACTTACGCTCCTCCTCATAAACAACCTCTATTCTCAGTTTCTTAATACTCAAATGGATAACATATGATAGATGCTGTCCTTTACCTGGCTTACTTCATTCATGATATTTGGGAAATTGTCCCATTTTA
Organism: Cnephaeus nilssonii; assembly: GCF_951640355.1. NCBI lineage: Eukaryota > Metazoa > Chordata > Mammalia > Chiroptera > Vespertilionidae > Cnephaeus > Cnephaeus nilssonii. The sequence goes on along the minus strand of NC_137083.1, from coordinate 53,531,383 downwards.
ATACATTCATTCTTATTAAATGCTATTCTGTTTTTTTAAGAATTTCACTATATGGATGTATCCTAATTGGAAAAACAAGTTCTCAATTGGTGAACACCTTTTACTTTTATAAACAACTAGAGGCCTGGTGCACAAAATTCGTGCACGGGGGTGTGTGTCCCTCAGTCCAGCCTGCACACTCTCCAATCTAGGACCCCTCGAGGTATGTCCAACTGCCCGTTTAGGCCCAATCCTACTAGGCCTAAACGGGCAGTTGGACATCCCTCTCACAATCCAGGACTGCTGGCTCCCAACTGCTCACCTGCCTGCCTTCCTGCCTGATTGCCCCTCACCGCTTCTGCCTGCCAGCCTGATCACCCCCTAACCACTCCCCTGCCAGCCTGATTGATGCCTAACTGCTCCCTGCCAGCTTGATTGCCCCTAACTGCCCTCCCCTGCAGGCATGGTCATCTCTAACTGCCCTCCCCTGCAGACCTGCTCCCCCCCAACTACACTTCCCTGCAGGCCTGGGTCCCCCCCAACTTCCCTTTTCTGCAGGCCTGGTCACCCCCAACTTCCCTCTTCTGCCGGCCTAGTCACCCCTAACTGCCCTCCCCTGGAGGCTTGATCGCCCCCAACTGCCCTCCCTTGCAGGCCTGGTCCCCCCCAACTGCTCTCCCCTCCTGGCCTGATCGCCCACAACTGCACTCCCCTGCAGGCCTGGTCCCTCCCAAATGCCCTCCCCACCTGCTTGCCATCTTGTGGTGGCCATCTTGTGTCCACATGGGGGCAGCCATCTTTGACCACATGGGGGCAGCCATCTTGTGTGTTGGAGTGATGGTCAATATGCATATTACTCTTTTATTAGATAGGATAGAGGCCTGGTGCACGGGTAGGGGCCAGCTGGTTTGCCCTGAGGGTGTCCCGGATAAGGGTGGGGGTTCCCTTGGGGTGTGGGGTGGCCTAGGTGAGGGATCCTGTGGTGGTTTGCAGGCTGGCCACGCCTCCTGGCAACCCAAGCAGAGGCCCTAGTATCTGGGATTTATTTATCTTCTATAATTGAAACTTTGTAGCCTTGAGCAGAGGCCAGGGCCGGCCAGGGTGGGAAGCTTGGCTTCCTCCATGGCCAGGGGCAACCCAAGCCTCTGGCTGGCTCCAGCTCCATGGCTGCCACCATTTTTGTTGGGTTAATTTTCATACTCACTCCTGATTGGCTGGCGGGCATGGCTTGTAGGCATAACAGAGGTACGGTCAATTTGCATGTTTCTCTTTTATTAGATAGGATACTACAGTGAATAGTCTTCTACAGACATTGTTGTGTCAGTATGTCTGTAGAATAAGAAATAAAATTATTAGGTCAAAGATTATCTACACTTTTATCTTGATAAATATTACTAATAATATCAGCCTTTTCTCTGTATCTATGAGTCTGTTTCTATTTTATTAGTTTATTTTGTTCATTAGATTCCACATATAAGTGAAATCATATGACACTTGTCTTTCTCTGGCTGGTTTATTTCACTTAGCATAACACATTATAGGTCCACCCATGCCGTTGGAAAAGGTTAGATTTCCTTCTTTCTTATGGCTGAGTAATATTCTACTGTGTAAATGTACCACAGCTTTTTTATCCATTCATCTACTGGTGGGCACTTGGACTGCTTCCAAATCTTGGGTATTGTAAATAACACTGCAATGAACATAGGGGTATATACACTGAGTGGCCAGATTATTATGATCTCTGAATGCATAATAATCTGGCCACTCAGTGTATATATGTATATATAATATATATATATTAGAGGCCCGGTGCATGAATTCGTGTATGGGTGGGGTCCAGCCAGCCTGGCCAGAGGGAGGGGACATGGGCGGTTGGCCGGCCTGCCTGCTGGTGGAACTCTTGGTCGAGGGGACAATTTGCATATTAGCCTTTTATTATATAGGCTATACACTGAGTGGCCAGATTATTATGTGTTCAGAGATTATAATAATCTGGCCATTCAGTGTATATTGTTTTGAATTAGTGTTTCAGGTTTCTTTGGAAATATTCTCGAAGTGGAATCACTGGGTCATAAGGCAGTTCCATTTTTAATTTTTTGAGGGAACTCCATACTATTTTCCACAGTGGCTGCACCAACAGTGTGCAAGGGTTCTCTTTTCTCCACATCCTTGACAACACTCGTTTGTTGATTTATTGATGGTAGCCATTCTGACAGGTGTGAGGTGATATCTTATTGTGATTTTAATTTGCATCACTCTGATGATTAGTGATATTGAACATTTTTTCATATATCTATTGGCCATCTGTATATCTTTTTTGGAGAAGTGTCTATTTAGGGCCTCTTCCCATTTTTTAATTGGATTGTTTGGTGTGTTTTGGGGGGAGTTTTTTTTGTTTTGTTTTTTTGGTGTTGAGTTGTATAAGTTCTTTATAAATTTTGGATATTAACTCCTTATTAGATGTTATCATTGGGGAATATGTTCTACCATTCAGTGGGTTGTATTTCATTTTGTTGATTGTTTCCTTTGCTGTGAAAAACTTTTTAAGTTTGATGTAGTCCCATTTGTTTATTTTTTCTTTTGCTTCCCTTACCCAAGAAGATATGTCAGAAAAAAAAATAGTGCTATGAGAAATGTCCGAGATTTTACTGGCTGTTTTCTTCTAGGATTTTTATGGTTTTGAGTCTTATATTTAAGTCTTTAATCTTGATGTTAGCTTTTAATTTGCATTTCTCTAAATATAAGCAAGTTTGAACATCTTTTTATTTGTTTAAAATCCATTATATTTTGTTTTCTGAAGAATCCTTTGCCACTTTTCCATTGCATTATTGATCTTTTCCTAACTTATTTGTAGAAGCTCTTTATATATTAAAAAAATCACCCTTTATATTTAATATATGTTACAAATATTTTCTCCTTTTTATCATCTGTCTTTTACTTTGCTTATTTTGTATTTTTTTCGAATCAGAAAACATTTGTTTTTGTGTTGTTGAATTTAATCAGTTTAAATGGAGTCTACATTTTGTATCTTTCTCAGAAAGGCTTCCTCCACCAAAGATTTTTCTCATATATTTTATTTCATTTTTAAAAGATAGGTATTTGATACATCAGGGATTTATTTGAGGGTAAAGGTAGGAGTAGGGATCCAGCCTTATTTTTTCCAGATGGTGGTGTTCCACCTGGAAATTCATCCTTTTCCAACTGACTTGAAATATCACTTTTATCATTTATTGGTTTCCATATGTATTTCTGACTTCCCTGCTCCATTCCTCTGTCTAATCACATGCCTCACTGGATGCCCTTCTTTAGATATCATGCAGGGAGCACCTTCTTGTACCTAGCAGCCATAGAGTGTTCTAAGAACATCTTTGCAAGTATCAGAATCTGAAGCAATTTATCTCCCAGGGAACCTGCAGTCTCTGCACTGAACAAATCAATTTAGCAAATAAATCATCCTTCAGCATAAAGGACCTGGCATTTAGATGCAAGGTTCATGCCCAAAGGAGGTAGAGGTGTCCCGTATGCCTCCAGCTGAGAGGTTTTTAGCACTGTTTTTATTTAATTAGCTAGCACGCATGAACAAATAGCACTTTGTCACCAGGCAGTGAGGAAGCTGAGGAGTTTGGGATACGTATGGAAGAGTATATGGCATCAGCAATGAAAACGATAAGGTCATTTCAATGGTTTTTTAAAGCTCAGATTCCACTGTGCCATCCATTGACAGTGTGTGCTCCAGAAGTGACTAACGTGTAAAAACTTCTCATCAAGTGCCCTTCACCATCATCCTTATATATTGTTTAGATAAGGCTGAAGAAGTAGAGATGGTCTACTTTAATGCAGTTAGATGGCTCGGTCACCAATGTGTGGGAGATTTGCTGGCCTATTTCCATAGATCAAGAATTCTGGGAATTAAAGGGCTCTGAGGGACTCAGCCTGTTGCCTCCCAGTGTCACGTGATTATTCTTTGACTTATAAGACACCAGACACCTGAACACACTGGACTTGAAAAATGTGGCAGGGGAAGGGATGCTTTGTGTCAGAAAATACAAGTATTCAGACTCACGTTGGGCAGCTGATATGGGGAGGCTGCTCTTGCCTTTAAATTGGCCTGAATTCAATAGAGTCCTAGGTACGTAAGAGCTGCAGAGCTCTCGGGTGGGAATATAGCCCCAGTGGCAGCAGAGCCTCAAGACATTGAAGCACAGGAGTTGAACTTGAAGTTTCTGCTGCTGATCTGTAGTTTGTGCCTCAGAATGAGACTCATTTACTAAGTATCTGACCTAAAAAGGCAACTCGGTTTAAGAGGAATTGATGAAAATGAAAACACACTATGGTCATTGAGAGATTACAGGATCCTTGAAACTATGGAATTCTGCATGGAAATCCTAAATTATCCTAACATTTCTATGAGGCCTGACTTAGAGCAATATTTGGGTCCCTTACCTGAGTAAAAGTTGAGTCTTTCATAAAAGTGTTGAAAGCAAAACTTAGAATCACAGGTTCAAGTAATATAAATATGAAACCAAAATTAATATGAGACCTGGTGTTATAATTACTGAGAAGTATTCAGTGAATTAAATATCAATATGCTCATGGGTCAAAAAACACACACAATCACTAACACTTGGCCTGTAAAGGCACATGTTAAAATGAGTGTTTATTAAACTGTTACTGTATTTTAGAGGACACATTATTTTATAAAAGCCAATACCCTGACATAATGAGCTGATTTTGTTTTTTAGTCCTTTAGGAATAGGAAGAAGGTTGTCAGCAGGAACACACCACAATTATCACCAATCCAGATGTGTAGCCCAATAGGTAGAATTATCAAAGGACCAATTGTGCTCAGATGAATAGGCAACTTAGAGCAGCAAGGGACAGAGGGGTTCTATGAGAGTCCTGCTTTTCTTGAACGAACCTTTAATATATGCTTCACCTAGCCTGTCCCTATCAGGTCTCTGGTTATACCAAGTGGTAGATTACTGCAAAGCTTCCATTTTACTTACAGTTAAGACCACCTTTCTTTTCTAGCCGTCATGCAAAGACCCTTCTGAAGTGTACCCATTTCCCCCTGCACTTCTGACCTCTTCTTCCTCCTTTATTTCACACCACTTCCTCTCCTCCACCTTCATTCTATGACAACCTGTCGGTGATGGTTGCTGCCTATTTTAATGCCTACTGATGGCCAAGTCTTTGTGACTCACACTCCTAAAGATCAAGAGCCTATATCAATTCCTCTTGTTTGGGTAGAAAAACACCAAACAGAGCATGCCAACTTTCAATAGAAACCTGGGGCTCAAGTTCCAGCTCCAATCCTCTATCTGCCACTTGTTAGCTTAATGGATCCAGGCCAATCACTCCTCCCCTAAAAGCCCAAGTTCTCTCAGATGGAAAATGAGGGGATTTGGACTAGATCCGTGACTTTGACACTTGTTTAATTATAAGCCTCAGTAAATAATATCACACACACACACACACACACACACACACACACACACACACACACATCTGAAATACAAGTTTAATAAAATAATACCTTATTTACTACATAAGATGCATTTTGACCTATTCTATTCTATTCTATTCTTGCATAAAAAAACAAAACCAATACAAGCTGGCCACACCCCATTAAATTGGTTTCCTAACCACTAGTGAGCCAAAATGAGCAATCTGAAAAGCAAAGGCCAGATGATATCTGAAGTCCTTTCCAGTTCCAAACAAGATGACCACAGATTGATGACTCAACCCCAACAGTCCACATTAGAACATTTTTATGAGCCCCATTTTTTCCCCATTGTGGTTTAAGACTCTGGGAACCTTCTGACAAATTCAGAAAAAGCCCACTGTTGGCAGCTAAAGTCAAACCTAAGCTGAAGCACTGTCCCTCCGGAGATGGCTCCGGCACCTGACTGCGGACCCAGGCCCAGCACCAGCTGCCCCAAAGCGACTCCCTTCTTCTCCTTTAAAATCATAGGTGTAAGCACGATTAAAATAATTTCCCACCCTTAACCCAGAAAGCTTATAAAAATACATTAGTCGACAATTTAAAATATTTCTCTGTGATTTTTGCATTGAGTGTAAATATGTAAATAATTCACGTGCATATCCTATCTCAGCCAGGTATGGCCAGTGGGTTGCTTATTCCCAGGGGATGAGGCAGCAGAAGGAAATGACCTAGAACCTGGAATTGGCCCCATTCACTGGGGTGGGCGAGGCATAGGAAACTGACCAGGTTGCGGGTGCTGACAGAGCAGGTTTCAGCTGCTGAGCAAAGCACAGCATTGAAAGGGTAGGAAATTGACACTTCCCCAGTCTAGTAAACACTGGCTATCTTGGGCAGTGCAGGAGCAAGCTGCCCACAGAGGTGCCAGCTGGGCAACAGTCAGGCATTCAGTGAAGCAGGGATCAAGAAGGCCTGCCAGTGGACATCAGGTCCCAGCGACAAGGTGTTCTGGGCCCTGAGAAGCAAGTCTGGCAGGAGCGTAAGCAGAGCCTCAGGAAGATGGGCCCAGGAGATAATTCACCTGCAGACTCTCAGTCCTAAGCCTGCGAGCATGAGGTGAAGCACAAAGCTCAGAAAACAGACCCAACTCCTGCACTCCGCTGGGGACTAAAGGTCCATCCTGGCTGGGACAGATTGCAGCTGAACATGCTATGAGAACAGGCTGGGACTGCAGGTGGGGTTGAGCACCCGGCTGGGAAGAGTGGACAGCCATGGAGGCTGGGAAGTCAGTCACAGATTTTTAGGTCTGCATTCCTTGATGGGTGTATTTTCTAAAACCCACCAGCATATCAGACTCAAGGTGAAAGGGAGCTCATTCTCCATTTGTGATGATCAAATGTGGCAAGAATATCTTTTTTTACCCCTCAAAGACAGCCCCGTGCAGATGTGTTCCCAAACAATAGAACATCTCAAATTAAAATCGAATAAAAGCTCTATTTCTAGCTAATATTTTCACATAATAAATTCCATATTTAATTGGATTGTACCTGCAACAAACCCAAGTTGTTCAACCAAATGCAAAATAGTTATGCAGCACAGTCCTGAATCACTGTGGCGCTTGCCAAGGCGTTCTCCCATCTGGACGCAGGTCCAGCTAACACGTGGCATTATGTATATATCTTCTGTCAAGAACCCTTTTGCGCAGTCTCAAAAACTGTACACATTTAGCCAATTCTTATGGCTCTTAACCCTAATTCATTGAGGATGCAAAGAACATCCCTTTTTTATCCAAGAAGCAAAATGACAAGCCATCTTTGATTTCACAATTAAAAAAAAAAAATCACTACCAAATCCAAAGAAACAGCTAACTCACAAGTCACATGGAGCTTAAAGTTCTTTGATCACTATTTTGTGAGCGGAGAAACTTCTTCCAAACAAGTTCTCGGAACTCTTGAACAACTAAAAAAACACACAGTTTTAACTCTTGTTACTCACATTGGGCAAAAGGCAAAGCTACCTAAATGTCTAAGCCAAGTTAACTCTAGATATATAGTGTAAATTAAAAAAAATAGTCATTGACCATCACACATATATTTGAAATTCTCCTAAATTTGGAATAGCAAAGTTTAACTTTAAATGACCATATTCTCCTTTATCCCTCAGGACTCTCAAATCTTTCAGAGTTTGGGTTGTTTCCTATACATTCCAATTATTCCTGGTCAGTCTTATGTGTAGCACCTCTGTGGCTGTTCATATCAAGTAATTCCCAGCAAGGCGTTGGCAGGTTTTTGATGCCTACATGCCTGGGGCAGATCATAAAAACTTAACTACTAAGAAAAGTTCCTTGATTATTCATCCCATCTCAAGACCATGCTGCTAACAACTTCTCTACCATCTCACCCCCAAATTGCAAGACTTTTGCAACTTACTCTATGAAGTTTTCCACTCTGGGTAAAGCTCTCAGTTTATTGACCTCTTTTTAAAGGCCTGACTCTCAGACGTGTCCTCCCGGCTCCTCCACATTAACCACTAAGGAGACACTGTTAGCACATTAGGCTATTTTTGCCTCTGCTAAAAGAGGAACTTCCTAACCTTTGACCTGAGCCTATGGCTGGTGGATCGCCCGTCACAGCATGTTAGGTAGACGTGGTGAGTGAGGTATTTTGGGTTGCAACACTCACCAGCACTGCTTGATATTACTCAGGCATCCAGGTATTGATTGAGGCCACTGCCTTCTTCATCAGGACCCACACTGGGGGAAGGAAATTCCGGTCCTCCCCAGGTTATGCCCCTCGCCATCTCCACTGCTAATGCTGTGCCTGGTGCATACTGACCACCAGAGAGGAAACTGTTGAGTGGACCTTCCACTTTCCTTTGGAGGTTGTCTGTTACTCTCCAACTTCCTTCTCTGGTTCACTGCCATACCCAGGTTGTGCCTTATAATTGATACTGCCACTGGGTCTTTCCAAGAGACTCCAGCCTAAAGACTCTTAACTGTTTCCCCAAAGTCTCAGGCTTCTCTGCTGGAGCTTGGTCCCCCAGAACACCCTAGAGGCAAGAAGCCTCAGCTCTGCCTCCTTGCCTGGAGGCCACTATGATGCTATATCTCCAACCTGAATGGACACTTAGCATCCTGAGTTCTACCCTCCTTCATCCATACTTGTTCATGAGTAACAATTTCGGAGCCTGAGAACCCAGGCTGATACCTACAAAGATTTTATCTGAGTAAGTAGAATGGGTCTTCATGCTTCTACAATATGGCCAGTAGGAGGGACTCTACAACCCATGATATTTTTCTAGCTAATATTTTAGCTAGAGACTGTGAGATTGATGGGTCCCCTGTTCCCATGGATCCAGATGCTAAGGATGGCATGAAGGACGTTTGGCTGGAGGACATTTTAAAAAATTATGGTAAAACTAGAGGCCCGATGCATGAAGATTCGTGCAAGAATGGGCCTTCCTTCCCCTGGCTGCAGGCACTGCCTTCGCTCTGGCCCAAAGCCACCTTTCCACCACCCAGAGGCCCCCAGCCACTCGGCGCCTGTGTATGGAAATTAACCCACCATCTTTGTTGGGTTAATTTGCATGCTCACTCCTGATTGGCTGGTGGTACAGTCAATTTGCATCTTTCTCTTTAATTAGTGTAGATATATATAACACACACACAACAAGTACAAAACAACACAACATATTTACCATCCTAACCATTTTTAAGTGTATGGTCAGTGGCATTAAGTACATTCACATTGTTGTCAATCATACCCACCAACCATCTCCAGAACTTTTTTTATAATGAAAAACAGAAACTCAGTAGCCATTAAACACTGACTCCCCATTTCCCCTGTCCCCTACTCCCTGGAAACCACCATTCTATTTTTTCTCTCTGTGAATCTGACTGCATTACAATACTTGTCCTTTTGTGACTGACTTAGATCATTTGGAATAATGACCTCAGGATTCATCCATGTTGTAGCCTGTGTTGGAATTTCCTTCCATTTAAGGCTGAATAATATTCTATTGTACATTTATGCCACATTTTATTTATCCATTCATCTCACCTTTTGGCTATTATGAACAATACTGCTATGAACACTGGTGTATAAATATCTCTTAGAGAGCTCACTTTCAATTCTTTCAGGTATATATCCAGAAGTAGATTTTCTGAATCATGTGGTAGTTGTATTTTTATTTTTTGAGGAACTACCATACTATTTTCTGTAGAGACTGTACCATTTCACATTTGGAGAACATTTTATAGCAATGCTTTACTGCTCCCTTTGGCCATGGCTGAGTGGCCATTACTTCTCGCCTTGAAGCCTTGACAGTGAACTCCAGAAGAAATTTAAACTTCTTATGCTCTGGAACCCAACTGGTCAATGTGAACCACACATTTCTGATTAGAAGGCAGAGCCCCAGTCCTCTTGCCCCAACTTCCTGTTGACTATCAGCCAATGAGCACATTCTTTACCAGGCTAGCCCTGTTATCAACAAACACATGCATTGTGCCATAAATTCAGTTTGTTTTAATAATTCCCAACAGCCCCTACCCTGGGCCTCTTCTTCCCTTATCTCACTGTTTGCCAACCCCTTCACAATTTATGTGTTTGCTTTTCTATTCTGCTTTCAGCCCTCTCTGAGTTCCCTTTTCCCACCAGGTCACTGTAGCGTTTTTGTCTCATATAAATTTAGTCTTCTCTGTCTAGGACTCGTTGACTTCTACTTTCTGATTCCCTGGGCCTACACTTCTTCTCCTCCCCCTGGCACCAGCTTTTTAATCTCTGGGCTTCCTACCTCAAGTAATTTGTCAAGATCATGTCCTTGCAATTTGCAACTTATTCATTTTCTTTCTCTGTGTTTCTTTAGCACAGTCTTTCAACTCTGTCACGGCATATGTCCCAGCTTTGTGGTCATTTGCTGGAGGAGAACTATTAAGTTCCCTTTGTCCCCATAGTCTGTGCGCTGAGTGTGCATTCACCGAGAGAGGCTAACCAGCTCCATAGTTGCCCAAATGAAAGAGATGGCAGGTGGCATGTGTGCCCAGGCACATACGTTAGGGAGAAAGTTTAGAGGTTTGGGCTGAAATAGAAAAAGGGAGAGTAGAGGCTGAGGGTATGTTAGGAAGGTGTGATGTTTGGGACACCAATAGAGAGGAAACCTTGGCCGTGGCAGGAGAGGAGACAGGCCTAAGGAATGGTGCCAAGGAAGTGGGGTATTTGAAGGCAGTTGTGCAGGCGCACAGAGTAGAGAAGGGCAAGGTGAGGGGTGAAGGGCGGGGGGTGGAACAAACAAGCAACCAACCATTCTAATAGCCCAGGGGAGTGATAACAGTGATTCGAATAACCAGAGATGTAAGGAAACAGGCTCATAGACACAGAAAACAGACTGACAGTATTAGAGGGGAGGGGCTTGGGGGGCTGGGTGAAAAAGGTGAAGGGATTAAATAAACAAATAAAAACCTCATAGACACAGGCAATAGTATGGTGATTACCAGAGGGACAGGGGGTGTGGGGCGGGGATAGAAAAGAGTAAAGGAGAGATAAATGGTGATGGAAGGAGACTTGACTTGGGGTGGTGAACATGCAATACAATACACAGATGATGTATATAGAATTGTACACCTGAAACCTATATACTTTTATTAACCAATGTCACCCCAATAAATTCAATTTAAAATAAAATGGAAAAAGAAATGTAAGGGAAAGTAAGGGAAAATTTTATCTAGGAAATGTCCTGCAGCAGCAGTATTGGACAACTCATCGATTGATATAAGGAATCAGAGATGAGTCAGCATTAGTCAATGACGCTGGCCCTGAATTCTGGAGGCAGAATGGTCGTTCCTGCCGTAATGAGGAGGTTGAACATGGCAGAGGGAAAGACAGTTCCGTCTTTGCCACAGTCAAATGCATGAGACATCGGGTCCAAGGTGGCTTAGGAACCAAGCACTCCAGGATGGCCCAGCAGTTAGGAGGAGAGGAGAGGCTGTGAGGCCCAGGCTGTGCTTGGAACCTGGAACCTCCGCCTCTCAGCCTTCAGCCATCTAACATGGTATTTCCCATGTCGCGTCCCTTGGACCCTTTCCAATGACAATAATCATTACATGGAAAATAAAAGGGGGGTTTCCCTTGGTCAAACGCTGGAAACAGTGGGTTGATCAAAGGAACACAGGTCTCTTTATTGCAGGACTTCTTAAAACCTTTCATGTAATAACATGCTTGAGAAACCTCCAAGTGAGAACTTCAGCATTTGACTACAGAACTTTTTTGTTGTTGTTTTCCAGAATGTCTCTTGGGACTAGAATATATGGAGAACAGGCTTTGAGAGAAAACATGGATCTAACACAAAGCAACATTTTATTTCCAAAGAATTCCATGTTAAGAACAAAAAAGGCCATTGACAAGAATAGTTTACTTCACCATTGTGAATTATTAATGTTGCAACCAATAATTACTAATTCCCCCCACTTCCAGGTGTGTGTGTGTGTGTGTGTGTGTGTGTGTGTGTGTGTGTGTGTGTCACTGTGGAGCCCTGGGAACACACTGCAATGCTTTGCTTGTCTCTTTATTCCTTGTATTCCCATACCTTTCTTTCTTTCTTTTTTTTTAAAATATATTTTATTGATTTTTTACAGAGAGGAAGAGAGAGGGATAGAGAGTTAGATACATCGATGAGAGAGAAACATCTATCAGCTGCTGCCTGCACACCCCCTACTGGGGATGTGCCCGCAACCAAGGTACATGCCCTTGACCGGAATCGAACCTGGGACCCTTGAGTCCACAGGCCGACGCTCTATCCACTGAGCCAAACCGGTTTCGGCATCCCATACCTTTCTTGCATTCTGCTTCTTATCCCCAGCGAACAACCACCCCAATTATGCTTACTGTATATTTTTTGGGTACATGTTCTTTGCAAACTGTGTATCCTTATTTTGTGTGCATTATCTTTAGCTTATGCCAACAGTTAGTAATCTCATTTTATTGCTTAGTGTGTTCACTGAGCATTGTGTTTTCAAGATCCATCATGTCTCTGTCCCCACCGCCCCCAAGTCTATTGCATCCAACTACTGCCTGTCCCTGCGCAGTGTACCCCCACCCGTCTTACCCGTCCACTCTCCCAGAAGGTGACACACGGTGGCTTCCGGCAAACAACGTTGCAGTGGACAAACTTTAAAGGCCCTTTATGGACCTGTGCACAAATTCTATGGGCTAGAGATCTTGCTTTTATGACTGTAAGAGACATATATCTTTGTTCCCTGGGGCCACTTTCATAGTAAATGTTATTGATCCATAACAGTTTCCTAGTCCTCTATATGGGTCTTGTCCCTTTAATACAGTATCTCATGTGACCATCCTGACAACCCTGCGAGTTTAGCTGGGCTGATCACATTATCCTCAATTTACATGTAAACATAAGTGACTTCAATTGGGGAAGATAGTTTAGTAAGAGGTGAGCGTAGGGCCGTGTGGGTTCTCCAAAGCCTTCCGTTCCACTGTCCCTTATTATTGTTCCTTGGACACTCTCAGCACTCCTGCCTTAGGACATCGGCGCTGACACTAGGTCACGTCATTATGTGTTGATTGTCCTGCTCTCCTGCTAGAATGCAAGCTCTGTGAGGACAGGGACTCTGTCTCTTCTTTGCTCTGATTCCCCCAGTGCCCAGAAGTGACATATAAAAGGTGCTCGGTAAATATTTGCTGAATGATGAAAAGAATCATTCAGGATAGATATGTCCCCAAGGAAACCTCAAACAGGAGGGTCTTGTTGTTTTGCTGATTTCGGCAAGGAGTATTATTTCCCTGGGACATAGGGAAAGGAATCGGGGAAGTCTGTCACCTAAAATCAAGGTTTTGGGTGGCGGGGTCTGTAATCTCTCCCCATCAGTGCTCCATCAATTCAGCAGTCAGCCCACCAAAGTACAGTCGGTTTACTACCATGTCAGGCCATCTCAGGATCCACAGGATAAGGGGAGGGTCGGCTCTGAAGAGCTGCCAGTTGGGCTCCACTCTTTCGGGTCACGCCTTGGGCTCTTACTGGGCTACTATCTCACATCTCTTTCCTAGCCTGACTCAGGGGTTGGCCTAGGGTGCCAGAAAGAGCACTGGATTGGGAACCAGATCTGGCTTCTGGTCTCAGCTCAGCTGTTCCCGGCCAAGGGACTAGAATCATCATCCTTACCTTTCAAACACACTTGAGCTCCTGCCTACCTCATAGGTCTGATGTGAGAAAGGAACTCTCACTCTGTCAGCGCAGCCCGCCCAAGGAGCAGGGGTTCTATTTCTGATTCCTCCCATCCCAGCTGGCACCCTGCAGCCTGTCCCCGGCCAGCCGCCGCGGGTGAGCGTCACTAGTCCCACACATGGGGCCTCAGAAAGGCTGGGGAGGAGTTTCTCTAGCCTCCCCCGCCTCCTCCTGGCTAAGGGGCAGCTCTAGGGCAATGGCACGTGTTCTGGGGGCACACACGCCGTCACCTCACCTCGTTGGACCGGCTTTCCTATGAAATGAGGGGTTTGAGCTAGAGTTGTCATCCTGAAGCTTCCTTCTGTCTCTCAAATACCTTCTGTCTCTTAAAGCACATGATCTGTGCTTTAATGTGTCTTTCCTCTGCCACCTGTGTCTCCCCAACAGGGTCTAACATTCTTTTGCCATTAAATTCTCCTTTCTTCAGAGTTACCCATCTGGGCTTGCTAACACCTGACCCGGGACAGGGCCCTCCTCCCATGGCCTGTGGCTCCTCCCCTGGCCGCACTGTCGCTTCAGAACTGGTTCTAGCTTTCATTAAGCCCTTCAATTCATATTCTGAGTCCACATATCATTTGGGAAGAAGAGATTTTGCCATATACTGTCACACAAATATATGTCTTGCACGTATTCTATGCAATAGCACCCCCCCTTTCTCCCTGCGGCGCGCATGTGCACACACACACACACACACACACACACACACACACACTTCCCTCCAGTGCCTGAGAATCTACATGCCTGGGCATAACTGTGTGGGCACAAATACGCAGAGACAGCCAATGACTATTTTAATGTTTCTTTGTCCCTGTGGTGCCATCTAACTATTTATTTAGTGGTTTGATGCTGTTTGCATCAACAACTTTGCCTTATAGGCTGTTCTTCATGTTTATGCTTCTTACTGTGAAAAAAATTGCTTGCCTAACATCTGTTCTGAATCCGCTTTTTCTTTATTTTGTTATTTATCTATTCCCTATTGAATTAAATTTGCGCCAGGGACAGTAACTGGAATTGGAATCTTCAGTGTCCTCCAGGATTCCTGTATACTTCAATACATCTCTTAATTACTCTTTTTTTTTTTTTTTTTTTTTTGCTGTTATGAGATGTACATATTTACCCATGTTCGCGCAGGCAGATTGGCTTGTAGCTTACCTCTGCCTGCCCCTCCGGGGAATACGTTTTATTAACTGAATAAATTAAATGGGCACGTATATCCAATAGAGTGGAGAGGTTTTTCGTTATAGGTTTGTTTCAGATCATTTTCCCCTGGCTGCCCAATTCCCTCCTTGAGCCAGAGCTCTGTTCTGGAAAAAGCTTTAATGTAGCTTGATATCATCACAACACACCAGGACTAGGAGGGCCACTGTGTGTTACAGACGAAGACGCTCTTCCAGGCTGGTTTGTGTGAAATTGGACCCGAATCCTCATTAACCCCCTACTCCCACCACGTAGAAACTCGCTTTGGGACAGACCAAGCATATTCCCAGCTGTAGCCCAGAAGGTCCCTAAAGAAGGGTGGTGAGACCTTCTTTTCTACCTGACACCTGGGAAATCTACCAGGTGTAAGACTATGACCTGAGGCTCAGGGGCTGGTGCAAAGTCACTAAGTTCTAAGTCCAAATGCAGTGCTCACTCTGGGAGAGGGAGGAAGCTCCTTTCCCCCCCTTTTTAGGACCTTTCCCACACTCATCTCAGGGTCTGTGTTTATGTCTTCTAATGCCACAAAGACAGAGAGGATCATTTCCTCCACGTGTGGAAGAACTCACTGCTGCCCCCACTCCAGACATTGTCCATTCAACAGATATCTCAGTTTCACTCTGTGTAGAGCACTAAGTTGATGGCAGTGGGAGAGACCACCCCTCCCTTCCAAAAGAGTATAATTCATGTCTCTTTTCCTGGAGATATTTGGTATCTACTTTAGAAGAAACACATGAACATAGGTCAAGTTGCCCAAGAATGCCAGGTAATAAGTGTCTGAAAACCACATGATTGAACCACCAACCTGAAGCCACAAATTTGATTGGATCATGGGCCAGTGAAGGCAGAGAAGGCTTCTAGGAGGAGACAGTACTTGAGCAAAGTCTTGAAGGATGAATAACAGGGAGATAAGAGGGAAGAGGGAAGAACATTCTACATTGCACAGCCAGACCTGAGACTCACCTGCACCAGCCACAAAGGGAGGCCCAGAGTAGAGCAGAACTGCAGGTAGGTGCCCCTTCCACGGTGTGGAAGAGAAACAGTGCGAGTGGACCACCTGTTTCAGAATGGACAGGGATTGGGTGAGTTTTGGAATGGCAAGATAAAGGCGAGTAAGAGAAACAAGGTTCTGAGGTTTCAAGTCTGGCTTCAAATCCGAAGAAATTGGGAAGCAGGAGGTTAAGAAGTGATTTCCCAGGACCAGAAAGGCAGACTCAAAACCATCCTCCCAATCACTCGTATGTGCAGGTTGCTCTCTAGCTTCTTGGGGAGCTGAAGAGAAAGTAAGACAAGGCTTTGTCCTCAAAGAACTCAAAGAGTCGTAAGGAGCCTGTCAGTCAAGAAAACAGAGTGAGATGCAAATTAACAGGGGAATGGGAAAAGTGCTATGGAACCTGAAAGGTCCACAGAAGAGGGGACAGGTGACTTGTCAGCCTTTTCCAAACTAACACGATGAAGACCAGAGGAAAAATCATGTGCAAAGTTGGAGAAATACTGTCAATTTTGAGAGCCACCAATAACTATTTTTATAGCAACGACGAGGCTATGATTCCCAAACTATGTGCTAAGGCACCCCAGGGTGCCACAGTGAATTCATAGGGCTTGGTGGGATATTTTAAATATTCATGGGGAACACAGCGACATCTGTTGGTCACTGTGAGAACCACTTCCAAGTATGTGTATTTTTTCAAATGTCCACTAAGTTGTTAGAACATGAATACTTATTAAGCTGTTTGGACTTAACTGCTTAAAAAATAAGAGTATTAGGGACTTCTATTGGCCTTGGGGGGCTATGAAAATTACTAAGTCATTAATAGTGCTGTGAATTGAGAAACTTTGGGAACCCTTTTGGAAGAGGAATGAGGCAGGAAGAGAGGGTGCAAGCTTCGGCTGGGAGCCTCGTTATGGACCAAGAGGCTTGCACTAATTGCTTCAACGGAGAGTTTTATCTGGAGTGGGACAACACGGTCACCTTCTGTTTTACAAAATTAGATTTGTCCTGGAGGTGGGAGTTGGTTTGGAGATTGGAAGCCACTGCAGTGGTCCTAATGAGAGAGATGGGGGTGAACCCACAACATTAGGATTAGCATGTCCATTAAAGTGATGGAACTCCTCCTGCATGCCCAACATGGCAGTAAATGCCAGACGTCAAAGATAAATGGGACAAGAGCCCTGTGTTTAACGCACTCATAATCAAGTGGAAAGGCAGCCAAGGAAACAGACCATTACAACGAGTGGAGAGCTACTAGCAGTTAATCAGGCGAGAGAAGAAGAAAGAGTGCTGTTCCAGGAAGCTAGAGGGAACAGCATGTGCACAGACATGGAGGTGAGAGGTGGTTAGGTTTTCAGTAAATTGGGTTGATCATCAGCACTGGCTCTTGGGTGATGGGAAATAGGGAGGGAAGAGGCCAAGAGCAAGGCAGGGGTCAGGTTGTGAAGGATGCTAAAGACTTCCAAAGGGCTTGATGGTGACAAACCATTGAAGGGTTTTCAATAAAGACACAATGAGACTTGCATTTGACAAAGCCCTAGGTGGATAAACTGAGTTGGGGCCCACGTGGAGACAAGCAGCAGGTCAGATACACAAGCCAGAATGATGGACCCATAAATCTCTGAGTGGGAGGTCCGACGTCCGGCAGGAAGTGCGGGACCAGAGACCCACCAGCATGATGAGGGCAGGAGAACAATGCCAAACGGGCCCCAGGCACCTCTGAGAGGAAAAGGGCTGATTCTGTCCATCAAGCTCTGGAGGGTCTGTGAGTTCAGGGTGGGCCCCCAGCCAGGCGCGTCCTGAGGCCTCCCTGGGCAGGTGATACACATCCCACTTGGAGTGACAGATGGGTGTCGGGAGAAAGCAGCTCCCAGCCTCCACGGGCCTGTGACTCTGTCACTGGCTCCTGCAGAGAAGTGTCCCCGGCAGCTTGAGTCTGTTCCGCCGCTCATCTAATTCAAGCCCCCCCCCCCCCCCCCCCGCTGCTCTGATGACAGACTGGACGGCATGATGCCCGAACGAGCCAAGCAGGGACAGATCCCCAGGACTCCTGGGGCCATGCTTGTCCACAGCACGGTGCGGGCCGCCCAGACCCGGGGCAGCCCCTGTGAAAGCCAAATGCCCAGGTGCTCCCAGCACTGGACTTCTACTGAGCTTTGCGCTAAGCTCCTGGGAACTGAGAGTCTCAGACACTCACAGTTGAGCTTTAGGAGGCAATGGCCATATTTCCCCACTGAGCTTCCTGCCACCTCCACATGGAGAGTCCAGGCTGGAGGTTAGACTTAAGGCCAGGACAACCGTCAATCTGCTGGGAGGTCAAACTGTCACCCAGGCAAGGACTTATCAGATGCTTGGTGCGTAGTAGGTGTCAGAGTTGCTGGAGGTCCTCATTGGCCCTTCAGTCTCTACCTGGAAACCAGGTCTCCAGGCACGCTCAGAGTCCTTCTGCCGCCAGGGGGAGGGTGTTGACATGCCACCTGGTCTCCAGGGGCACTCCTAGCCCAGCTCCTTCATCCCCTCTAACGTAGCACTTGCTGGTGTGGCCCACCCACTGGAGTGTGCAGGGCCCCTCGCTTTTTTTTGGGGGGGGGCCCTCGCTTTGATAGGGAGGTTATTATGCTGCAACTTTACTGTGGATCAAGCATTCTCCCGTTTCTCATCTGACCCACATAACAGCCTCTTTTATCAAAGAAACTGGCTCAGGAAGGCTGTGGTTTGCTCAAGGTGACACAGCTGCTAGCTCATAGGACAGGGCCTTGAACCCACGTCCCTGTAGCTGCACCACAGCCAACCTCCACCCTGAGGCTCGACAGAGGCCGTGGGAACAACCCAGTGACAAGTCTCTCTTTTCCCTTTTTTCTTTTTCTTATTGCAAAAGTCACATGCACTCATTTTGAACCACTAGAACACGAAAGAGACACACAATGTGAAAAGTAACAGTCCCCATAACTTCCTGCTCCAGATCCATGCCCCGTTAGCCAGCTAATATATCGTCCTCCAAATCTTTTCCAGGAATATTATTCACAGCTCAATAAATGCCTGTTGAATGAACTAATAGAGAGACTACCATTTACTTACAGAACTTTAGGGACCATTTCACAACGTGCTCTTCTATTCAGCTGTGACATCCGGACACCCTTTCGTGTGCGTGACATAGGTGCCACTGATGATCAGCCTCTAGCTTGGTCACCCCGATGGGGGGGGGGGGCAGGCCTTCTGGAACAGGGCCAGGCAGCCCCCAGGCAAACTAACACCAGCCATCTACCCACCTCAGTTCCCGGAAGGCAGCAGTGAACTATTTTGGTTGAGTTGACTGGTCAGTTTTTTTGGAAAAAAAGAAAATTACGAATTAAGTCAAACAAGTGTTATTTTTATTTGCATACTACTTCACTGATTTGCCTCAATTTTCTCTTCCATCAGGTGCTTTGGGGTTGTAGGAGCTAATTCGTATGTGCATAAATAAATAGAAAAGAATAATTGGCTGAGAAGTATTTGCTCGGAAAGGTGGCGGTATACACATGTAGATCAGAGGAAGCAAGAACTTACCGTGGTCACTGGGCTGGCGTGGTGGTTCTGGCGGCTTTGAATTCCCACCTTCAAAGACACAGTGCACACAGTGGCTCTCTCCTCCGCGCAATTACTCAGCCCTGGGGCTGCTCCGCGGAGGCCGGCCTGGGCGAAGGGACCTGAGGGAGTAGAGGGCAGAGGGTCAATGGCAAGGGGCTCAGGCTTTGGCAGCTGTCAGGCTGGGATCAGGTCCCTATCTTGGGCAACTTACTTAAACTCTCTAAGTCTCAGTTTCCTAGTCTGAGAAGTGGGTATAATAACTACCCCATCCACTTTTTAATGAGGATTAAATGAGATAAGAAGCAATGCACTTAGAACGAGGCCTGGCAGGCAGTGAGCATTCAGTACGTGCTCACCTGGGGGTTACCTCCAAAGCTCTGAGAAGCATCTTCAACCTTCTCCACTGACCGATTCCACGGGTATAGGACGTCCCTTCACCCCCTACAGAGAGTTGACTTAATAGTCAAAGACCACAATTTCACTCCCTTTTGAATTCATAGGAACTGTGAATTTAAAGCTACTGCAGCAAACTGTGGCGTCCCAGTTTCACTCCCATATTTCAGGGACGAGGAGGCTGAAGTGACGGGTGTTTACGGAGTTTGCCTGGGACGGTTTCCCAAGTGAGTGGCAGAGCTGGGTGACCCTGACCCAGCCTCCTCGGCTCCAGTGCCCATTGTTTTACAAAGCACCCCCACCCGCACCTCAGGAAGCAGGAAGACGCCGCCATCCATTCATATGCCTGTACACAACTGAGGGCAGGCCCTCCTGGGGAAGTTCATTTTTTTTTTAAATTTCTTTATTGATTAAGGTGTCACATATTTGTCCTCATCCCCCCATTCCCATCCCACACCCCTCCCCACGGATGCCCCAACCCCCTGTTGAATTTAACCATTGGTTAGGCTCATATGCATGCACACAAGACCTTTGGTTGATCTGGGAAGTTCATTTTGAGGGGCTGAATGACATCGGCATTAACAGGGTTGAGAAGAAAGGGGCCACCATATTCGTTAGGACTTCAGGATAACCCGGATGGAAACCCAACTCAAATGAACTTAAGTGCAAACGAAAGTAAGCTTGGAGGATCCAAGGAAGACTGCAGGAGGCCAAAAGCCTTCAACCAAACTTTGTATGCACTTCCTCAACACGCTCTGTCCACCTGACATCTCTGCTGGTCTCTGTTAGCAGCTTCTGCAGAGAGTTCTTGCCCCGGGGCAGAAAGATGATCACCAAGAGCCCTAAATTAATATATTCCCAGGTTAGCAGCACCAGGAGAAAGATAGAGTGTTCGCCCCGGCCTCCATGTACTCATCCCATTGAAGGGTTCTGACTGGCCCTGACCGGGTCATGTGTCCACCCCGTGGACCAGTCACCGTTGCCAAGGAGATGAGATACTATGATAGGCCATGCCTAGATGGTGAGTCCATTCTCATGCCCAGAGGGACAGAGTGCTATCACTGGCAGCAGCTCCAGAGCTGCATGGAAGGGGGAGGTGCTACCTCGAGGAGAGCTGGGCAGACAAAACTGTGGAGCCATCCCAGGAACTGCAAAGGAAGCCCTGAAAAATGAACTTCATTTACATGTTTTTCTTTTCAAGATCTTTCCAGGAGCTCCTCAAACTAGAGATGAGCGTTTGTATAAATATAAATTCACGAGATTACACAATTTACATGTAAAATGGGGCCAGTTTTCTCAGGAGGTTCATAAACCAGCTCTGAAGCAATTCTAAAGGAATTGTGACAAAATGGTTTTTAGCATTAGCAATATTACGAGAAAAACACATAAAGACTCCCAAGATGCCCACCAGGGAGGACAACTTCCCTTTGAATGTAGGAGTATTATTTTGGGTTTTTGAAAATCTAGACTATGTGTAAAATTATTTGGTAATAACTAAATAAATACAAATATAGTATTATCAAAATATGCTTGTACCATAGTGTAAATGTTTTCCTTGTAGAATTAAGAACTCAGGGAAACAGGAATGGTGTGAACTTTGGTTAGATAGAGAGCAGGGTTTTTTATTTGGGGTTTAGGGTCCCCAAACTGGTTATTGTTATCACATCAGGATCCCCTGGGGAACTTGTCAAAATGAGAAGAGACTGGGTCCCACCCCAGAGACGTGGTCAGGTGGGTTGGGGGTGGGGGGGAGAGGGCAGGTGGCCTTATTTTCTGAATGCTGGACAGATGGTTTTGACTAGCCACTGCCCTCGGACAGTGTTCCTTGGGGTGGGCTAGTCTCCCGGCGTCAGAACCTCAAAAGCCTGTTAAAATGCATATTCTTGGGCCCCACCCAGGCCTGCCAGATGCGACTTGGTGAAGAGCAGAGCTATAACTCTATGGTCTATTAAGCTCCCAAGTGATTTTGCTAAAAATAATTTTTATTTTGAGACAATTATAGATTCCCAGAAAGTTGCAAAATAAAATGTACAGAGAGGTCCTAGGGACCCTTTGTCCAGTTTCCCCCAATGGGGAATTAGAGTACATTATCAAACCCAGGAATTTGACATTGGTATAATCCACAATGCTTACTCGGATTTTATTAGGTTTATACGAACCCGTGTGTGTGTGTGTGTGTGTGTGTGTGTGTGTGTGTGTGTGTGTGTGTGTGTGAGAGAGAGAGAGAGAGAGAGAGAGAGAATAGCATTTTATGCAGGTATATCACATGTGTAGGTTTGTGGAACCACCACTGCAGCCAATATACAGAACTGTCCCATCACCACAAGGTTCTCTAGTGCTATCCTTTATACTAGTAGCCACACCAACCCATCACCAACCCTTCTCTAACCTCTGGCAACTACTAATCTCTGCTCCAATCTCTATAATTTTGTTATTTCAAAAATGAAAAAGCCGTGGTACATTTACACCATAAAATACTATGCAGCTGTACAAAAAGAAGGATCTCACCCAGCCAGTGTGGCTCAGTGGTTGAGCGTCGACCTGTGAACCAGCAGGTCACTGTTCGATTCCCAGTCAGGACACATGCCTGGGTTGTGGGCTCGATCCCCAGTGTGGGGGTGCAGGAGGCAACTAATCAATGATTCTCTCTCATCATTAATGTTTCTCTATCACCCTCTCCATTCCTCTCTGTAATTAATTTTAAAAAATATTTTTTTAAACAAAGAAGGGTCTCTTACCCTTGGCGACAGCATGGAGGGACCTGGAGAGTATTATGCTAAGCAAAATAAGCCAGTCAGAGAAAGACAAATATCACATGATTTCACTTATATGTGGAATCTAATGAACAAAATAAACTGATAAACAAAATAGATCCATAGACATAGAAGCATAGCAGACTGCAGAATCTCAGAGGGAAGGGGGAGGTGGAGACGGGAAGAGATTAACCAAAGAACTTATGTGCATATATGTATGGCCCATGGACAGACAATAGTGTGATGAAGGCCTGGGGTGGGGCAGGAGCCAGGTGGAGGGGAGCAAAGAGGGAATAATAGGGGACATCTGCAAACTCACAACAATACAAATAAAAATTAAAAAACCCAGGGGGGAAATGTTATACAAGTGGAATCATATAATATGAATTTTTTCCTCAAAAGCAGGGACAGAGATTATAAAAGATTTTTTAAAAATAAGTTTGAGAATTAAAAATATATATGAACTCTTTCTAGAATGGCTTTTTTCACTCACACAACTCCCTTGAAATCCACCCAAATCAGTGTACGTATTAATAGTTTGGGGCCTTTTTCTTACAGCATTGTATTCCATGGCGTGGATGTAGCACTGCTTGTTCAGCCATCTGTCTGCTGAAGAACATTTGATTTGCTTTCAGTTTTTGTCTATTACACATAAAGCTGCTATGAACATCCATGTCCATGTTTTCTGTGTGAACATAAGTTTTCATGTCTCTGGGTCATATAGTAAGTGCCTGTTTAGTTGTATAAGAAACCGCCAAACTTTTTTCCAAAGTGGCTGTACCATTTTCCATTCCCACCACCAATGTATGCGTGATCCAGTTTCTCCACGTGCTCGTCAGCATTTGATATTATTACTTTATCGTAGCCATTCTGATAGATGTGTAGTAATAGCTCACTGTGGTTTTAATTTGCATTTCCCAAATGGCTAATGACAGAGAACATCTTTTCGTGTGCTTACTTGGCATCTGTATATCCTCTTTGGTGAAACATTTGTCTACTTTTTTATAGAATATGTACTCTAGATGCAAATTCTTTGTCAAATATATGGTTGGAAAAAATTTCTCCCAGCATGCAGATTACCTTTTCATCAAAACAAGGTCTTTTAGGGAGCAAAAAAATTTTTGTTGGATGAAGTCCATTTCATTAATTTTTGTCTGTGATAGGTTGTACTTGGGGTGTCAAATCTAAGAATTATTTGCCTCCTAAATCCCCAAAATGGTCTCCTATTGTTTTCTAAAAGTTTTATGTTTTACATATAAGTTTGTAATCCATTCTGAGGTAATTTTTTGTATATGGTGTGAGGTCATTTTTTGGCCAGTGTATGTCCAATTGCCCCAGCACTACTTGCTTTTGTATCTTTGTCTAAAATAGATTGAGAATATTTGTATGGGTCTATTTCTGGGTTCTCTACTCTGTTCCATTCACCTATGTGCCTATTTTTCTGCCAATACCACTCAGTCTTGACTACTGTAGTCAAGTCTTGGATTCTGGTGGTCGGATTCCTCCCACTTCATTCTTCTTTTTCAAAATTGATTTAGTTATTTTAACAACTTTGTCTTTCCATATAAGTTTTAAAATAAGCTTGTCTGTGCCTAAAAAAGTCCTCACTGAGATTTTGATAGGAATTGCATTAAACCTATGGACCAGTTTTGAGAGAATTGACATCTTTACAGTGTGGAGTTTTCCAATCCATGAACGTAATTTATCTCTCCATTTATTTAGGTCTTCTTTGATTTTTTAATACGCATTGTAAATGGCATCGTGTTTCAGTTTTGGTTTACACATGTTTATTGCTGGTATACAGAAATGCTATACTGATTTTGTGTTTGTATGTGTGTGGATCTTGAATCCTGCAACCTTGTTGAACTCACTTATTAGTTCAGGATTTTTTATGTCATCTGAAAATAGGGACAATTGCATTAATTTCTTTCCAATCTATATGCTTGCAATTTACTTGCCTTGGTGTAATTGCTAGGAGTTCCAGCACTCTGTTAAACATCCTTGCCTTGTTCCCGATCTCAAGAGAAAGTATTCATCCTTTCACCATTAAGTGTGAAGGCTGTGACTGGGTCTTGGTAGCTTTTGTCTCCTCAGCACTTTAATAAATAAATACAACAAGGCATATACGTAAGCACTGCCTCCCGTTAGAATTCATTAGCACCAGCCGACTGACCAGTCCTTGCCCTCATTTCTTCATTAACGTCCCAGTATCTCTTGAGTTCCTTCATATACAGGTGTGGCAACCAGATGTTCAGCCCTTCCCCAGCAGCTTTAATCTTTCCTGAATGCCCACAAATGCTAATTAATTCACTTCAGACTTTTTCCAAGAATCTTTTTTCCCCCCTAGACTGACTCTCTCTCCACTTTTGAACAATGTGGACAATACTGACCTCTGCCATTTTCTTCTTGGTCTTACTGCTGGATCTTATGAATTCCTTATTAAGGTGTTTAAATTTACAGATCTATCTTTTCTATCAGGCTCTGAGCTCCCTGGATGCAGGGACTCTGCCTTATTCATCCGGGAATCTCCAGGGACTGGCACAAGGTAGGATTCTATAAATGTCTGTGGAATGTTAATGTTAGATCAACTCGGCACCATTGTTCCTCATGATTAGCTCGTGCACTTCCTCCTCTACTCTGCATCTTTACTTCCTGTTTATCTTTTATCCTTCATTCTAAGCCACTGTGAATTCCTTTTTGAAGGTATAAATGGATAGAGAGATACAGCATATTTTAAAGTAATTCTTTTATTCCTCCCAGGTACTATCTTGGCCGTCGTATGTTTATCGTTATCTCAGAGCCAGACATGATCAAGCAGGTGTTGGTTGAGAACTTCAGTAATTTTACCAACAGAATGGTATGTAGTTTTCTTTCTGCATATGGATGGATGGGGAATTATTCTCAGATGCAAGGACTGCACATCACATCTAATAGGGTTATGATTGGGTCTCTTATCAGGTTTAGATCAGCTCAACTCAAAATTGAGCTCCCCAGTGAATTCAGGTTTTCAAAAGAGATGGACAGGACTGGCAAAAAAGAATGGAATTCACTAAAAAATGCTTCGAGACAGCTAAAGATCAAGAGAAACTATGGTTATAAAAATGCTAAAACCAGGAGGGTTGTTCAAAGCTAGAGGAATCTAGAGGGCACAGGTCAAGTGACTGAGGAAGACCCAGCAAGGTTAATAAATGTCAGAGAAAAGGCAAAATTTTGAGCCTCTTGTGCTGAGAGTATAAAATTCTTGAGGCTGGGAAGGAAAGACAAGCAACGTTATGAGGGAAATGTGTCCCCAGATAGCAAGAGGAGCCTGTAAGAGGACCCTTTTATGTCAGTTCAAGTCTCCGACCCACTAAAGGATGTACATACTCCATCTTTTTAGAAAGTATATTTCCTACTTTTTATCTTTGATGAGAAATCCCAAAGAATGGAAAAGGTGACAGAAAGTGGCAGAGGTCCGTGTAGTCCATATTTTCCAAAAGTGGGGAAATAAGAATTCTAGCAGAGAAGACCAATAGCATTTATGTTGGTTCTTAAAAGAGTCTAAAGTGAGTAAACACTTGTTTGTGAGACTTCAGAGAATCACTATGTGCCAACTTTTTTTTTTTTGGGGGGGGGGGGGTCAAATTAAACTCATCTCCCATTCTTATGTGGATAGTTAGTAATGTAGTCACTCTTGTTGGTTATTTGGCAAACGTTTGCCATATACCAGGCACTGTCTGGGTACTGGTCATAAAGAGATAGAAGACTCAGCCTTGTCCTCAAGGAGCTCAAGGTCTAGGGACAGAGGCTGACAGGCAGAGGGACCAGTACAATATGGCAGGGTGAGAGCCACTGCTGTAGAAAACACTCTGACATCCAGGATGGGGACAGAAGAAAGCTTATTAGATGGGAGATCTTGGGGGTTGGGTCTTAAAGAAAGTTGCATAGCCCCCCTGTGTTCTGTGCTGGTTGAGCCACCCAGAGTGTTTTGTTCTCATTAAATTTCATAAGAACTTATGAGATTGGTACAATTATCATCTCTATTGTACAGACAAGGGGACTAAGACCTGATGAAGTGACTACCCTGGTCACATGACTAATAGGAAGAGCAGGGATTCACATGCCATCTCCCAACTCAAGTTCAGGGCGCTTTTTCCTGCCACTACTATAACAGTTGCCTCAGGTGACATTTCTGGGTTGTCAAGGTTTCACTGAGTAGTTGTCTGCTCACCCAAACATGCTC